>NC_089848.1:23045545-23405545 GCF_035609145.1 Eleutherodactylus coqui | reverse complement strand
AGAATTTCTTATTAATTGAAGTATTCCCGAATATTGAAAAATAAAAGACCATTTCTATTAGACACACTTGACATATATCCACTTGCTCAAGCAAAATTATAATTGCCTTGCGATAGGATGTGATAAAGTCTTGCCTGGGTATAATCAAACACTTGCATATCACTCAGTCTGGCAATGATGGTCGTCACCTTCTCAGCCAGTGTTCGGTTTAATATATTAAGCTAGCAATTAGGCAATTACAATGGAAATGTGCATACCTCAATTTCCAATCATACATCTTTCAAGATGATCCATAGATCTAAATTCAGTGATGCTCTACATGTTGTGAAAGTGCCCAATTGGGATGATTCAATCACAGCACTATCTTAAATTATGTCTCATTACCAAATAACTACATGCGGCGATTCCTCAAGATTGTCAGCAAATTAAAGATGTGTTTTACATACAAAATTAGTGAAACCAGCAGATACTTTCAGCAATAGAAACATCTGAGATATGTTCAATAAAACAACGTATAGCATGTAGGGTTGTAGTTCATAGGACTGATCTGAGTTTTCTGGGGCTCTTGTCTGATGTCTAAGCAGTGTAATATGCAGATTTGGAAGCAGAGTTTGCTGCCAACCTAGCTGAACAGTTTGCAATGCCAAGGAATGCTAAATACAAAAATAAATATCCTAGCTCTTCTGGCTTATCTTTTCTTTTCCTTTGTTCCTATTTTATCTCATATTACAATTAAAAGTGAGAAATATATAAACAAATATTTTCTGTGTTCCTCTGAAGTTCAGTCTGGACCTCCCCTCCTCACTGTAAGACAACTGACTGCAGCAGGAGCCTCCCCCCTTTCTGCATTATGCCCTTTGGCTAAGCCACACTCCCTCAGCCAGCCACCATCCAAAGATAGAACAGATTAGCGGACCAACAGCATCCAGACTTCCTCTTTACTTTTATAGTTTATTTCTACTGTAGGTTTAGCATCCCTTTAAGCACTTTCAATCCCATTGCCACTGAATATGTTACTAGTTCAAAAGCCTTTTAGGAAATAAAATGTGTTCTTCTGAACCAGAAATCTATTTTTTTTTCCATTCGACATGATAGAATCTAAAGTCTGTACAGCAGTAAAAAATTAATGAATTACTACTTGTACATCTAATAAAAGGTAAAATGCAGGTTTATAAGTACTCCTCTGTTAGCAAGTACGCCAACTCTAAATACTGATATAGGGCATCAGTTTTAGTGGGTAAGTTAAGTGTAGTACCTCATTTACATTATAAAATACATACTAAAGATTAGAATATCTTTTGCAGATTTTGATGCCTGATGGGGAGCAGGATGGCTGTAAATGAAAGTGCGAAAGTGGCCCTGATGACCATGGGGCTGAAAGTAAAGACGTTGCATGAAAGAAGAGGGAGGCTCCTTCCTGCACAGGACTTGGTACCAGAAGAGGAAAGCGCCATGGACCTGGGACAATGACAAAGCTGCCAAAAACATAAGAGAAGTCTCCAACCTGATGTAGTGTGCACACTTTTAAAGACTATGATGGAGTGATGAACATGGAATGGGGGAGTATCTCCCCAAATGGGACCTTGGTCAACAGGAATTGTGATGGCCTGTGTTTAATTTAAGTGAGTTAGTAAAAGTTGCAATGTCGTGAGTAGTATTGTTTGTGACGGGAGGAAAAGGCACATTGGCGTTCCAAATCAAGGAAAGTGAGATGGAAGTGATGAACTGTTGAGCTACATTATGTGCAGTTACTGAGATAGATTGCTGTGCCTATGGTGCGTTAGGCCATAATGCTTGTATAATGCCACGGGCCTTTAAGAGTATAGTCAAGTGATGGAGATGGATAGTTGCGCAGTGTGTGAAAAAATACAGTCATGTGAACAAACCCATTGAAATCAATAAGTTCTATTCATTGCATATTACACTGCGCAAATGAGCCCATGTGAATGAGCCTTTACTATACAAGTGCAATTGGCTCTTCGAAGGCAACCATCAGGCTTCTTTCCCACGAGCGTATATTGCCCGTTGTTTTCATGGCCGGCCAATATACACTTCCATCTGGGGTGTAGAAGCTTGTGAATGGGCGCACAAATGTAACGTTTGTGCGCCCGTTCACATGGCATGGGGCCCGTTACATATGTGCCGAGATCACCATGCCGTTGCCCATTATCCCTCCCTCCCCATCGCAAGCTCACTTCTCATCTCCTCCCCGCTCGTTCTTTGCAATGAGAGGGAGCGGGGTAGGGGGGAGCTAAGCGGTGGCCAGCCCCGCCTCCTACCATTGATGGCTAAGGACAAGGGGTGGGAAGAGGGCGGAAGCTCAGCTCCTCCCACGTTCCACCCCTTGTCCATAGCCATCAATGCGAGGAGGCGGACTGGCGCTTAGCTCCACCCCCTTCCAATGTACAGAACAAGAGGATAGGAGACGAGAGGTGAGCCTGCATGGGGGGAGTGGGAGGAGGGCAGTGGGAGGAAGTTCTGCAGCCACACTACTAAACTCCCTCCCACTTACGGCCGCTGCTATGGGAGCCCATGCAGTGGCAGATGTATTCCGGCCCAAAAGATAGTTCCAGGACTATCTTTTGGGCCTGACGTAAAAACGCCCGGCGCAATAGTGGCCTTGTCAGGTGCTTTTACGTTTCAGGAATACGACCATGTGATCTGATGCATTGGAATCCAATGCATCAGATTATAGCGTATATCGGCTGGCCGTGAAAACGGACGGCTGATACACGCTCATGGGAAACAAGTCTCAGGCTGATGTGGCCTTTGGTGAAAATGAGTTTGACACCCCTGCCCTATACTTACAGCCTTGATTCTCTGTGTCATGCATCATCATCTAAGGCTGTACACTAGGTATAATACCGTCTACTATTGTTGACTGATGTATTCCTTTGAGGTGCAACTCATTAATCTCATTTATCCAATGTAAATGCTAGAATATACAGTTGAGTTCAGTTCATCGAACTTCCTTACGTTTTATTTTATTTGTCAACCCTGGATACAATATAACGCTAGGATAGTAAAATCATTTAGTAAACGTTGCTCTATGCTTATATAAGCAATGATTATATTTAATTCCTCCTCTCCCCACAATTCAGAATACTGCATATGTGATATATCTATTATCCTTCTCACTAAGTGTTATTTAAAACCATGGCACAAGAAGAAGCAGTCTGGAAGCATACATGTTCTATGTCTTTAAACGTGATTTATTTCAGCCTGCTTCATTTTAAAGCCAATTACAGTCATTAAAACCCCATTTCACAAGACTTTGTATCTCCAATTAAAAATCTAAATGAAATACATGTAACAGCTCTGATGGGAAATAGATTTTTGCCGTGTGGTCTGTGATGTTGGGATGAGGCAGCTGCTATTCTGGATGCTCTTCAGTGTGACGACGAGAAGGTGGTCTGTGATGCTATTTTATAAGGGGCTTTAAAGATGTAACTTGTAACTTAATGTGTTAAAGACATACTACACCAGTAGCACACAAATTACAAAAAGTCATTTTTGAAGGATACTTTGATTCAGTAGCCACAGTTTTATTTTCAGAGGTTTATATGCAGAAGTATAGCTATAGGGGTTACTGAGGTGGCAGATGAACCACGTCCTAGTACAGGAGGGGGCATAGATATTCCTCTTCCACATAGAGACCAGTATTGTAAATGGCATTTGGCAGAAGTGTAAGGGAGTAGCAGTACTCCAATCCCTCTTACTAGTAGCTTTGGCAGCTGGTCATAGCCAGCGGCTAATGGCCATGATGTTAGGCCCCCAACCCCTCTGGTCTGGGACTTGGCTGGGAGCACGAGTACTGGTCAAGTACCGGAAGAAGTGCAGCTGCACTCTACTACAGTCCCCTCTACTGGTAAAAAGTCATGGCTGGGGAGGGGAAAAGAAGAGGCACTAAATGTCGCCATTTTCTAGTAGCCTCATAGAGGCTGGGAGAGGAGTTCCGCCACATTGATTATGCGGGCAATGACACAAATATCATGTCACCACCCACAAATTCGGGGAATTCAGTTAGGGAATAATGCAGGGATAGACCCCCACCCCCTCTCCAAGCATAGGAGAGTGTTTGGTGCCACAGGGCACACTATAAAAGCCCAGGAGCTGCATCACAGCTCCAGACAAGAAAGAAAAGAAACCAGCGAGAAGCAGTGGGGGATACAGCATCTGCATGTGAGAGCCTGAGCCAGTAGCCTACCAGTGGCCAGAGCATTATCCCCGGGAAGGGGAGCAACGCATGAGAGAGCACTGAAAGGGCCTGATGACCAAGGGGCTGGAGACAACTGCACTGCGTGAAAGGAGAGGGGGTTTTTCCTCCTGCAGGCATTGGTCCTGAAGAGGATGACAAGACTGTAGATGACAGCTGCAAGATATGTAAGACCGGTCCAACAATGTGTGCGCATACTATTAGGGACAATGACAGATGGACGAGTTCGTATTGAGGGAGTATCTTCCCAAGAACTGTGATACAGGGAATGCAAAAGTTGTGATGACGCAGTGGGATGTTTCATAAAATAATGGAAATTGCCGTGTGAAGATGAAATAAATTGTATCGGGGGATAAGGCACTTTGAGTAACAACGCTATGTGCCTGTGAGAGATGAAAGTGTATATAGGACAGTAATGCTATGATGGAGATTGCTGAGTTGCACCTACATTGAGGTCAGACAACAGTGGATCACTTATATATAGGCCGTGAGGTGGTCATGCCACAGACTTTCGTAAATATGGAATACAATGATGAGCATGTAGTGATATAAGGATGATGGTTAGTCATTATTGAGTTCGAGGTGTCTTGTCCCGCGAAGGATCACTTGATATGGAAATGCTACACGTATGTTATGTGCGAAGTTCCAGTTAGCGTTAGCACGTAATGCTTAACGTGCAAAATACCCTTAAATTATTATCGATTTATTAAGTAAGTTTATTGTTATAAAAAAAGAATGCTATCGCAGTCTCCATCTGTCACCGCCGCGCCATCCTGAACCTGCGTAGCTCCACCACCACCGACAGAAGAGGAACATGTTATAGATGTAAACTCATTGCCAGAAAAAAAATAAAGCGCGTACAAGAAGTTGTTGTAATTGAATGAAACTGTATATGTGCAATTGTAGCATTGATACACAGTGGGTCCCGAAAGTCTTCAGACCTGTTCAATGTTTTTACATTAAAACTAAAAAAAAAAAATACCTGCCTGTCGTATGCGATCACCTACCCCCCCCCCCCCTCCCTCACCCAGAGTGGGGGCAGTGTGCTGATTCACACAGGATTGGGACGCTCATCCCTAGATCCACAGACATGGACATGACCGTTGTCAAACCCCAAACTAAACCTGGATTCGTTGCTGAAGGCAACCTTTGTTCCATGGCAGTCCAGTTTCTTCATTCACAACACCACTGCAAATGGAGGCAATGGAGGGTGTAAGAGGCAGTATATGTAATGGGCGCCATGAGAGCAAATATCCTTCAGCCAAGTGCCTGGAAATGGACAGACACAGAGGTGTAACGATGGCGCCCCCTGTTTCTAAATGGTGGATAATGAAACAGTTGGTGCTGTTCATGCTTATTGAATGATCAGGTGATCCTCTATACTGGTGGTCTGAGCACGGTCACCTTGTGTGTCCTCATGCATCCACTGGTCCCAACATCTCATAACAGTCTGGTCAGAACAGCCCAGGTGGTGGCAATTCGTTGGTACTATTATCCAGCTTCTCACATCCCAATAATGCTCCCCCTCTTAAATTCTGGTCTGGGCAAAATCTCTTCTTTGCATTGTACAGGTGTCTCGTGGTCAACAGGCTCTACACAAGTGGAAGAAGAGGTCACTACACACTAGGAGCCTCCAAGAGCCTCTTTTAGGCCAATGGGGGAACCACTTTTAGGGCCTCAGGTGGCAAGACCGTTTATCTAATCCCACCATAACTCTAAGCATTTGCATATTTGCTTGAACTGTAGCTGCAGGACAATTTTTGCAGCAAAATGAGAACTTCTTCTGGGGTTGGTAATATTTTTTTTTACAAAGAGTGTATAGAGGGAGGGCTAATGCATGCCTCGGTCGCTATTTGTTGGCATGTTCTCCTTCTTGTCGCCACTTTCGCTGATTATTGTTGTGTCAAATAAAGCATTAGCCCATATGACAGAGAAATTAAATGTTACTGTCACTTCAGGTGCACAGTTACTGAAGATTTCAGGGAAATTTCAGGACGAAATGAATCCATTGATTTCAATGGTTTCGATTTCACTATCGGGATTCTCATGCGTTAATACTATACACAAGAAAAGATAAGACTTGCCCTATCTTTCTTGCACATAGTTTTTCTAATGCTTTTTTTTCAAATAGCACGGAGTTTGAATAGTCCGAAAGAAAAAATCAAAAGCCGGTACATGCAATAATATGCTCCTTAGTGGCGAGTGTATTAGCGCATGTGCCCATCTGTTTAAGCCCTTAATGATACAGATCCCCTGTTCAGGATCTGTAGAGAACATGCCATGTATAGAGAATCTCAGGGAATCATGATGTTTAAGTAAGACAGTTTTAGGGCATTGTCATATGGGCGCATGCGCAAATATGCTCTCGGCCGGGGGGAGGTGGGGGGGCGTATTTTCACATGAACCACTCGAAATTCCTTTTTTTTCTTTTAGCATTTAAACTTTGCACTATTGCACAAGTAATAAAATGCATGGATTCCAATGCATCAGATTACATTGCTGTATTCCTGCAACATAAAAGCGCCCAGCCAGCTAATATAGCGCCTAGCGTTTTAACGTCGGGCCCAAAAGATAGTCCTGGAACTATCTTTTGGGCTGGAATATGTTGGCCGCCGCATGGGCTCCTATGGGAGCCAATGACAGCGGCCGGAGAATGGAGGTGGGAGGGAGTTTGGCAGCGTGACTGCTAAACTCCCTCCCTCTTCTCTCCTCCACTCCAGCTGATTGCAAGCTAAGTTCCTGCCCCCTCCCCACCCCTTGTCCGCAGCCAGCAATGGGAGGAAAGAGGAGGTGAGCTGGTGAGCGGGAGGGAAGGGGCAACGGCATGTTGGCCTCGGGGAATATGCCCCGGGGCCCATGCTGTCTGAACGGGTGCACAAACGTTAGATTTGTGCACCCGTTCACGAGTTTTTACATCTCACATTGTAGCGTATATCAGCCGGCCTGTGAAAATGGCAGCCGATATACACTCATGTGAAAGAGCCCTAAGGGCCCGACCGATATACGTTTCCATCTGAGCAGTCCCCCTCTTCCTTCCCCCTCACCGCCTCTCTCCTCCACTTTCGCGTTTGCAATGAGAGGGAGCGGGACAGGGGCGGAGCTAAGCTCCCGCCCCCTCCCCACCCTTTGTCCACAGCCTACAATGGGAGGAGAGAAGAGGTAAGCTGGTGAGCAGGAGGAAAGGGGCAATGGCATGGTGGCCTCGGCGTATATGCCCCCGGGCCCATGCCATCTGAATGGGCGCACAAACGTTAGATTTGTGCGCCCATTCACGAGCTTTTACACCTCACATCGTAGCGTATGTCGGCCGGCCTGTGAAAACGGCGGCAGATATACAATCATGTGAAAGAACCCTAAGGGCCTGACCGATATACGCTTCCATCTGAGCAGTCCCCCTCTTCCTTCCCCTCACCGCCTCTCTTCTCTACTTTAGTATTTGCAATGGGAGTGGGCGGGGGCTATGCTCCCGCCCCTCCCCACCCCTTGTCCGCAGCGAGTAATGGGAGTGGGTGGGACAGAGCAAAGCTTAGTTCTGCCTCCGCCCTCTCCCATTGTAAACGCCGGAGTGGAAGAAAGAGGCAGAGAGTTGGTGAATGCATAACTACGCTTGCTGCTACGATGGTAGTTGCGCATAACCAAGGTTTTCATTTTTTTTCCTTTGGTCGCCCAGCGGGAAGATTGTGAATACTACGTGCGGGAAAGATAGGGCAAGCCTTCTCTTTTGCCCGGTCGTACAATTGACGGGCGAGAATCTAGATAGTGAAAACAAAACCACTGAAATCAATGGTTTCATTTCGTCCCGTTATGCGGCCATGATTATTATTAATAATAATCTGTGATTTGTTCAGCGGGCGCCGCAGTGATTGGCTGAGCCATGGCGTTCAAGAACCAATCAGAGCCAGCAATTTCTGGAGGCGAGGTTTTTGAGCTGAAAACTACAAGCAAGTGTGCCGGGGACCTGCGAGGAGATGTGCGTTTGTTAGGTGATGTATTGTGTTTTTTAGAATGTAGCTAGGGTTTATTTTTGGGGTATGGTTTATATTTCAACCCCCCCCCCCTCGCCCCCCCCCATAAATCCAGTCAGAAGAGTGCTACAGAGTTGCACGACTTTGTAGAGACAAAATTTACGATATCGCCATGAGAAAACACAGCGATATCGCACAGAACACAGATGCGATTTCGCTGTGATTTTCTGATGGGGATATCACTGACGCCCGTGTGAAGGAGGCATTATACTGTGGATTTAGGATACGTATTTCAACCCTTGCAATACAAGCCTTTAAATCCACAGCATGTCTATAATTAAAAATGTGGCGGATTCGATTACTGCATATTTGCTATGGGTTTCCTGTTGCGGAAAGCCTACCGTGAAGATGACCCATGTGAAGGCAGCCTGAGGGTGTATTCACACAGGCGTTTCTTTCAGTCAAATTGGACCTTTTTTTTTGACGATTTTTATGTGTTTTGTATCCCATTTTTATGTGTGTAAAAAAAATTTTAAAAAAAATTTAAAAAACACGATTGTCCAAAATCATGTAATCAATAGAGATGAGCGAACTTGCTTGTTTAGAGCAATCACTCGATCGAGTATCGCTTTTTTTGAGTAACTGCCTAACCGCCCAAAAAGATTCAGGAGGCGGCGGGGTGGAGTGGGGTGCAGCAGGTGAAAACAGGGGGGAGCTCTCTCTCTCTCTCTCCCCCCGCTCCCTCCCCCTCCTGCTCGCCAATCTTTTCGCCCGGTTAGGCAGTTACTCTAAAAAAGCGATGCTCATTCGAGTAATTGCTCTAAACAAGCACGTTCGCTCATCTCTAGTAATTAAATGTTCTGCAAACTTTTCTATGGTTACCATGGTTATATGCGATAAAAACGGACAGCAATTGCATCAAATGAATGCAATCTGTTCTTTTTAATCTCCTGTTTAGACTTGAATAGGTGATTTTCACCTGCACAATTGCACAAATATAGGACGTTCTGTGAAAAAAAGCTCCTGTGAATATGCCGAATCAAACGAATGGGTTTATTTCAATCTGATTTAGGACATATTTTTTTGTCTGAAAATTGGATGGAACAATCATTTGTGTGAATATACCCTGAGGGCTCGTTCACACGAGCGGATAGCGGCGCACTTTCTGATGCATTTGTTCCCAATGTATCAGTTCAGATTGGCGTATTCCTGTGGCACAAAAACAGCTGGCAAATACAGCACATACGATGTGCATGGGAGCCTATGGGAGCTGCCAGAGGAGGAAGGTGGGAGGGAGTTTAGCAGCGTGTCTACTAAACACCCACCCCTTCCCTCCACCTCTACGACCCTTGCCAGCTATTTGCAATGGGAAGGAGTAGGAGCTAGTTGATAAGCTCCTGCCCCACCCCCTCCCATTGCTGGCAGTCAACAAGGGGCGGAGAGGGGGCGGGAGCTTAGCACACTAGCTCCCGCCCCATCTCCTTACCGAGAGTTAGCGAGGGGGCAGAATGGAAAGATGAATTTCTGCAGAAGAGGAGAATTTCCACAGCTTGTGAATCTCATCCACTTTGCTGCTACTATAAACGTTGCGGAATTTCCATTTGGACGGTCTGCAAGGAAATTCCACAGCACATCCACTCCGTCTGGACCTTCCCTCAGAGTTTTAAGGGGAATGTGTCATCAGAATATGACCTATTATATAAAATCACATTTTAATATTAGACATATTTTAAAAAAATTTTTGGTGACTTTATTTAGCTTTCCGATCACAATCTACATTTAGAGAAAAAAAATCCTGCATTTTTCACGATGACCACATAGCCTAATACTTCCTGATTTGTAGAGCAAACTTTGCAGCAGTCAACTCACTAACATCACTCTGAAAGATAACCTCTACATGTAGATAACACAGGATCCACCATTCACAATAGGTCATGTCACAGCTCCCCTCCTCCCCTCCCTGCAAAAGAACCTCTACAAAGGTTACAGAGCACGTCTAGTACAGTCTTCCATACAAGTCAATGGGTCCCATCATGTTCATTGAGTGAATGACCCATGAAGCTGCTGTAAAGCATCTTTCTAAATGCTGTTCAATGTAGCTCAGGAAAGATGGCTAACCCCCAACCCCAGTTATGTACAGACAAAAGAATAAAAAATTCTGCAATCAGAAAATAAAACATTTTAGAAAAATTGAAAATGTTTCACTATCTAGTTTTAATGAATACTAAAAAATTTTGGTGATATATTCCCTTTAAATAAAGCCCTATGTGTCGGGGAGTTTAGTAGTTCTACTTTAAGGATTGCTAATAGGAGAATTCACTTCCAACTTTTTAACTCCCTTTATGTTCATCCAACTTAAAAGTCTGTTTATAGCCAAAAGATTAAAATTCTGAATATGAACTGCCAATTTTGAATTCCATTATGTGATTAAGCCAAGTTATTAATGAAGATATGGAAGGAAAAACATCAGAACTGTATCGTTCTCCATATCTCCTGAGAGACACATCTACATTAGTGCCGGCTGCTTCAGTAGCTCCGGAACAAAATCTCAATATTTTAGGGTCATTTTTATTTTTGAAGTTATAAAAAAAATAGAATTATTATTGGAGATCATAAGGAAGACATTTGTCACTCTGCTGAGATAGTGAAAGCTTCTTCAGAAAGATCGCTGCTTAAAAAAATTGTCTTCCTGAATGTTAGATGACGTTCACATTCTACATCTAGCTGTGTGCAGGCCTGTAATGTATGTTATAGGGTGTCCGGCACCCTCCACCCATCTGTAAAATGTTTAATTCATTAGCATTATTCTCATTCTCACCATTAAACCCACAGGTTCACCTATAACGGCTCTTTTACACGGGAAGCTAGATGCGCAAATATTACGCGCTTAAAAAACACGCGGTTATTAGAACCAATGGTTTCCTATGGGAATGTTCAGATTCCTTCGTCTGAACGTTCCCATAGGAAACCATTGGTTCGAATGACCACATGTTTTTTTAATATACGTGATTTTTGCGCGCCTAGCTCCCCCTGAAAAAAGCCTAAGGCTCTGCTCATACCTTGTTTCTCAGACATATCAGTGGTGCATGCTGGGAGCATTCCTGACATATGCCTCTGACTTAAGCCTCCATCATATGCCATTATATAGGTATACAGTGGCATACATCAGCTGGGGGGGGGCATGCTGGTAATGGTTTTCCAATTGTGAAGAGTCCTCCATCTAGTCAACAGCAAGCACCAATATTGTGTAGGTAAAACAATCACCAGATGGTTCTTCAGATCTGGTTATGGACGTACAGCATGAATGGACTTGATCTACAAGGACAAAAAAAAAAGTCTAAAAAGCCAGGGAACCATAGGAGTTCTCAGTACCTGGACTTTAGGATTATATAGGCATACACTGGCATATGTCTGCATGCTTGTAACAGTTTCCCCATTGTGAAGAGTTCTCCGTCTAGCCAACAGTAAGTACCAATGTTGTGTAGGTGAAACAATCACCGGATGGTTTTTAGATCTGGTTATAGACGTACAGCATAAATGGACTTGATCTACTATTGCACCAAAAGAGTCTAAGAAGTCAGGGAGCAATAGAGGTTCTTAGCACCTGAACCTTAGGATTATATAGGCATACACTGGCATATGTCGGCATGCTTGTAATGGTTTTCCCATTGTCAAGAGTCTTCTGCCTACTCAACAGCAAGAGAAAGGGCCTAGCAGCAGGTGGCACCACCTGCACCATCCCCACCAGATGATTGGGTGATGATTACTATGCATGAGGCTGAAGGGGGGAAAACTTCACAATACCCTTACCTGGAGTTGGTAGAGAAGAGCCCAGTGCATGGAGCCCAGTGTGGGGATCTGGAGCAGCATGAATGGATCCCTGCCATGTACCGTACTAAGCATGTGTACTATACACCGGATGCACAGGGACTAGTCTGTGGCCCAAGCTGGGACTAGTTCAGAGCCAGATCTTGTGTGAGATTGCAAGCTCCTGGGATATATGCACAGAATGTCATCCTGGCTTATGTCTTTGACATATGGTGTATACAGGCATATGTCAGCCATGGCTGACAACTGTAAAAAATGCCTCCTGTGCGGTAAACATTTTAAAAAAACTTTTACCTGCTGTATAAAAGAGAGCAGTAAACCACTTTTTTTATATACTGTAAAACAAAAGTACAAAAGTCAAGTATCTCCAGCAGTCCCATAGAATCTAATGGAGCTTCTTCAAGCATGCTCAGCCGCCTCTGCACTCAAGTTCCTCCTCAGTATAGGGGGTACATCCCCAGGGATCAGATATTTATCACTTTTCCTGTGCATACGTGATAAATGTTAATTTGGGGAATACCACTTTAACTAGATGCTCCAAAAAGTGCGCGGTTTATACCAATGGAGGATGTGGAGGTCGTAGTCACACCTTTGCTTCCTTAGGGTATGCTCACATGGAACAGACAGGCTGCGGAATTTCCGCAGTTGAAAATTCTATGGCAAATCCCTCAGCATCTCTACATCCAGAGTCAATATTAGCTGGGTATACTGAAAATCAGTTGATTTCAGCAGAGGCAGCGCTCCCCTCACCTTACAATTCATGCTCTATCAGCACGCCATGGCATCTGGCACCCGGCAGCCTCTAGCGAGCCCCAAGCACGTGGTGAGAATTGAAAATGGCAGAATTCTACCACATTTAGATGTGCGGATTTTGGTGCTCAATTGCAGGATGGCATATTCCATCCCATATGAAACAGCATTGTGGAATATACGCACCAATATCCAAGGTTCGCCCTTGTTAGGGCGGGTTATCTGCGTATAGGCAGGTCCCTTTCCTGGGTAAAGGTTTAAGAGGGACAGTGTTTCTGTTGTCTTTATTGTTTACACTGTTTTGTGTGCACGTGCGGTTTGTTTGTTCACAGCCCATGAGTCTTTCAGGTTTTCGGATCCAGCCCATGCTGATTGGATGTGACCACCAATCCGTCACGGCAAGCCGGCGCTGCGGCGCGAATTCCCTGGCCGCAGCATGTCTATTTTTTTTCCATTGCAGCCGCTCTTCTCTCTATTGAGGAGCCGTCCGCAACAGAAAAGCATGCGGCAAAGCAGCTCTAAGACCCGCGGCTAAGTGCTGCGGGTTTTTGAAGCTGCACTTTCCCAGCAGAAATCTCGTGTTTTTTCGCTGCGGTAAAACCGTGAGATTTCCACTGAGAATACGTCAGGTAGCAAAAGAGAACATTTGCTTATCCGCTAATCTGGAGTCACCCTTAGGCCTCAGTGCAGTGAATGAAATTGATTTGCATGCATTGTAGTCTACTTTTTTGCGCATTTAGGGCATGTTCACATGTAAGCGCGACCCCCCATCCTGCTCTGATTTAAAAGACTATTTAACCTAATGAGGTTCAGATGTGCTCTCTTTGCCACGAAATTGCATAGCAAATTGCGCATTTGCGCACCTCCCATAGACTTCTATGGGCACCTTTACTGCACAAATATGCAGAAAGGTAGAGCAGGTCCTTTTACGTGACCGAAACGCACGTAATAAAATCATTCATGTGAAAGAGCGCATCGACTTCAATGGGTTCTATTCTCTGTGTACCGCGCATGTATATTTCGTGTGCACAAATCCTGAAGAAGCCCTTAAGATACAGTTTTGTAGCCAAATAAATGTTCTTTCAAATGATCTTTTTTCTATCAGTTTAACATTAAAACTATTACGATCTCCTTTTTTTCTGCACAACCACCGGACGTGGAATATTGTGACATGCCGGAGAATAAAAACTATGGCAGGAACATTATATAGATAATTCCTTTCGGATTTCACACTGACTTGTCCTGATCTAATCTGCTAAGGCTCCTATTCCCAGGTGCAAGCTGCAGATGACTGGCGGAATAGAGGAACTGTGCGTGAAACTGCTCCTACAAGAACAACACATTCCTAGACACATGGGCCCACCATATGCTAGCACACAAATCCTGACACCATGTCAGCTTGCTGTGGTTTTCCATTTTCACCATATGCTCCTTGTACTTGTGCCATTTCTCCCTGTAAATGGTTAGCACATATTGTTTCCTATTGAGGCTCGGCTGCCAGGATGCACTCTAGATGACAGAAAATGCCCGCTTACCTGTGCAAATGAAAAGCCGAAAATCAATATTGTTTACTGTTCTTCTGCTTAAAGGAACAGTAAAGATGTGAGCAATGAAAGAGAATTTGTGAACAGTAACAGATGTTTCTTATGTCTCCTTGAAACGAAACTTCTTTTCCTAAGGCAAGGTGACATACGAGGCGCTCCGTGCTGTTCTGTTCCTTTAGTGTCAGTGACAAAAAAACAGTTGCACTCTCATTTGGAAATATGATTATAGACTCATCCAAGACTAAACAAGCCCTCCATCAAATCACACCACCCTGCATGATATCCCAGAGCCACTGATACATACAGGTAGGAGCATAAGTCTCATCTTCATTGCTCATATTAGTCCAATGAGTTGGACAACCCCCTCCAACAATGGCATGATACAGGTCACGGTCTGTGGTCTGTGTCTGGGTAGTGGCTTGGGGGTCTCGACACATGGATGGACTGGCTGCAGTATTCCAGTCTGTCCTACAAGTTAATGTTTATGTTTCCGTTGTTTGTTACTTTGATCATTTGTCTGTGTTCCCTCAGTGGTTCCCCTATCATTGATTTTGTTCTCTTGTGTCACATTCTGATTTCACCCTTGTGTTTGTGGAACTTTGTCGGTCCTATTGCATTACCTGGGTCCTTATATAAGGCTGCTTTTGGGTGTGGTTGTTGCAGAATACTGTCTGTCTTGGTGGAGTGAGGTTGTGTTCATTGGAGTTCTTAAGCTAACTTAAGTGGTTTTGTTTTTTTAAGGCTAACTTCACATGGGGGAGCATTATAAGAGGCCATGAATCCCGCCCCCATATGGCCCTCGTCATCCATGTGAAAGCAGCCACATGTCACTTGGGGGATGCAGGGAACCTCTGCCGTGGCTGTGAGTTGCGGCGGAGATTCGTGGAGTTTCTCCAATTGTTTTCAATGGGAACCTTGCATCACATCGCGTGCACTTTGCACATGGTGCGATGCTGCTGTTGGCCCCATTGAAAACAATGGAGAAACTCCACGAATCTCCACCGCAACTTACAGCCACGGCAGAGGTTCCCTGCATCCCCCAATGCGGTGCGAGACATGCACAGGATAGAACATGTCAGGATTTGCTTCCCACATAGCATCACATCGTGGTGCCACACGGCAAAACATTGCTCATGTGTATGACCCCATTCAAAAGAATGTGGTTCATATTTGTGCGAGATTTATAACACCACAACTCCCACTTCTCGCTCAATTTTACCACCAGCTAATTCTGCTATAATGCAAAGTGGTGCTTTTGTTGTCCTTTTTGTTTTCTTTCTTTTAGGTGCTAGAGTCGGTAGCTGAGGCACGAGACGTGGGGCCACCTTTATTAAGGCGATAACCTCGCACAATCTAAAGGCCCATTTACATGCAACAATTATCGCTCAAAATTCGCATAAACGGCATCTGGCTCTTTTAGTTTGAACAATGCTTTTAAGGTGAACTTAAAATCCATTGTTCAGCTACTAGAGATAAAGCAAACACCTTTATCTGTCAGTAGACCGCAGGCTGTTTTCTCCACAGAGAGCCTGCAGTTAAAATTGTATTCTGTTGGCAGCCCTGACGAGAACAATGCAGTTGTGTGCACAGCTGGGCGTGTGATTACTTACATGCTGGGCTCTGCAAACAGCTCCTGGAGGCCCTTTTACATGCAAATAAAGCTGATAAAGTGTTAATGGCCATCAGTGGCCATTAACACTTTATGCAAAAAGATTGCTAAATCTTTAAATCTTTCAATCATTTGAAAGATTATTTTTACGTATAAATGGGCATTTACGTTCGTCCTGGACATGGTACCTCTTTCGTTCAGAGCGAACCTAACAATATAACTACAATAAAATTTACAAAAGCATAAACTTTGCCAATCCTGCAGGAACAATGGCAGGATTTGAAGTGTTGTTTCTATATAGATAACCACCTGCTAAAAACCTCCTAGTTTGCTGGAGTCAGTTATCCTTCATTCACATTAGCATTATGGATTCTGTTATTGAAGGACTTTTTAAGGGGCCTTTCGCATTGGTGGAACATTTCTGTATTTTTGCGTGATTGTTTGCGCCATTATTGGCCCAAATAAAGGTACCTTTATGTGTCTTACAACACCCAATACAATGTCTTCAGTTGACTAGTAGCGAATGCCATATCATGAGTACTGTGGTGGGTCGTCTCATCTATGGAGGAATTAAAGCTAACACTTTGTAGGATGACTACGACGATTGAAAACGATTCTGTTGTCTGTGGGAACTGCTGTTGTGGGAAATATTGATTGAATAGATTAGAATTTACATTTGGACCCCATGAAAGCACTTTTCTCCTTTTGATCTGCTGAATTAGCGTTCATTATAATGGAGGAGTTAGAGCTGCCCAATGACTAATGTGTATAACATCCGGAAGAGGAGACACGAACAATCCACCTATGAATGCACATTGATTTTATCTTATTATGAAAACATCAGATTTTTGGCGAGGTCTCTAAACATTTCTGTTTTTGTGTTTATTGCTACTGATCAACGCACATCGTCTTCACATGCAATGCTTATCAAAGCACTGCAGATATTCATATCTTCATCTCTGAGCCATGGTTTATTTAGTTTCTTCATCAGATTTTGATGTTTCTCTTTTCATCTACAACAAAGCTCCAGTTCTGTTCCTTGACAACACTGTAGCTGGTGGCATTCCAGAATCCTTCCATTTTTCCACAGACTTTCCGCTGTGTCTATGTTCTATTGTATTGACGAAATGCACATGTTTACAGAAACAGGAAGGTCATTTCACAAAAGGTCATTTATCCTTGGAGCGAGGAAAACTTTTTAGTTTAAAAAAAAGTTTTTGCCCCTTTGTAGATGCTCCCTATCATATTGTATGTCATATCTGCTTTGAGAATCAGGCCTCATGCACACGGTGTACAAACACATGGACTGTGAAATGGATCGACAAACTGTTCAAACAGATCCTAAATACTACTTGAACTTGGAACGGCTTCGGATGAGCATATAACCAAATACACTTGCCTTAGCATAACAGTATCTGCATATAGAACGTGGTTGATTTTTGATTTGCATGCGTATCAACGCACAGAACTGTACTTTTTTGCACTTGCAGGGCCAGTTCATATGTGCGCTTGACACCCCCAGCCCGGACTTGAAAGACTATTTAGCCTAATGAGGTCCAGATATGTTTTGTCAGCAGTTACAGACTCTGCACTGGCAACACCGGACCAGACCTGCAGGCTAGACAGTTTAGGTCCGTGGGACTTGTTTACACGTGTGCTCTAGAGCAGGGGTCCCCAACTCCAGTCCTCAGGGACCACCAACAGGTCATGTTTTCAGGATATCCTATGGTAAGAACACCTGTGATAATGTCTGAGGCACCAACAATAATTATATCACCTGTGCAATATTGGGGGTGCCTGGGGACTGGAGTTGGGGAACACTGCACTAGAGTATCTAAAAGAATACTGAAACAACTCATTCAAAAGGAAAATACCTAAACCTTAACAGGGATAGGGAAAATCTTAGTTTTGCAGAAAGATTAATAAAAGCAAATACTATTGATGACCTATCTTCCGGATCCTTGATGATCAGCTGATTGTATGGCCCGCTGCCAGAGTGGGGGGGCCGTACTTCGTCATCTGGGTTAGAGCAGGAAGTCTCAGAGGTAGCTACGCTCTCATTGAAACTTATGGAAGTGAAACCACCTGTTACACTTCCATCTCCGACCTTAATGTAAATTGCATTGAAAGTCTTTGACTTTCATTCGAGTGCTGTTATGATCATTTATTGGTTTGTAACCCTATAGACATGATTAGTGTGAATGCCAGACGTTTTCCTAGTCTACACACTGAATGAACTTTGTGATGTGAGTATAGCCTAAAAGGCCCTTTTAAACGCAATGACTGTTCAAAATTCATTCAAATGAGCGATAATCGTCATGTGTAAACGTGCGTCCGTCGTGTACTATTCATTTACTTGTCATTTATCGCTGAGTTTCAGCCTGCATAAAAATAGTCATTAGGTAGTTCGCTTCATTAAAATGTTATTCATCAAGCTGCTTGAAAGACTTGAGGGGGTGATTGTTTGCTTTGCATAAACACAATGGCTTATCTTCACACTAATTATAAATCTGCTGGCCAGAGTTTTCCTCGCATAAACACACGCCCAACTAAGCAAACAACATATACAGTGTTTACTTTGGCTAATGAGGGAAATGGAGAGGAATTCAGACCATTATCTATATGTTTAAATGTTAAGTATTTTATGCAACAAAGACATTAATTTTTTTTCAGTCTTTCAGTTTTTCAAACAATAATTGTTGCGTGTAAAGGGGCCTTAAGCCAATGCAGTGATAACCATAGCTTTACTCTTTACAACTTTTATTTTACAATGTAACTTTACTTGTGTGAAGGGGGTGACTATAGGGGGGCAGATGTTGCAGATGCATTCAAGCCCTAGTGACTGAAAGGGCAAAAAAGCCCCTCTGCCACATCAGAAAACACCAGTATTATGAATATTACATAGCAGGAGTGGGGGCAGGGGGCTGTGACACATTCTGCTTTCGCATATCAGGCATTGTGGCAGTAGCTGCCAACTTCCCACAACTCTTTCTGCCAGCAGTTGCTGTTCTTTGTCACATGCAACAGATACTGCATCTCTGTGCATCATAGTTCTGCTGCCTAGTTCAAGTGCCTGAAGGGTGCACTCCCCGACTGGCAGGTGCCTGACAAGCAGTCTCTATACTTTGTGAAGGTATAAGAGATTTCTGTGCAATTTTCTTGTATTTGCCCTGTACCTGAACCACCCAACTTTCCTAACCTCTCCAATCCTGACCTTGACTTGTTATTTGACTATGCTTTTCCTTTTATGCTGCCTGCCCTACCCCTTGGCCTTTTCTATATTGTGGAAGCATTCATCCTGCCCTGATTCCATTCTACGACTACGTCCCTGTCAATACCCTCCGATACCGCAGCATAGAAAACCTGACCAAGCCGACTTCTTAACTAACACTGCCTAACAGTCCAGGGATCTCCACAGCAAGGACCAAATCTCAATTGGTGGTGTTGAACAGATGACCACCGGGGAACCCTAGTGCTGCTTCTGGATCTAGCTCCACATCAAATCAGCTTAGAGGTACCGTGAATGCACATCCTCTGCCATGACTTTGGGTTCAGATGCTTCGAGTTACATCTTTGACTAATTTTACTGTGGATATTTTCATAGTTTTATGCTGAGTATCTGCATTTAATGTGTAAAATTACTGTATCTGCATGCATTTAATTCCCTCTAGCCTTCAAATACGTAAAGATATTCTATTCAGAGCAGGAAGCAACATTGCAGAATTACTCGCTCTATCACCAAATGATTCCCTGACACCTGGATAATGCTTCGGGTCCAAGTGTAGATCATACTCATACAGGTTTGATTTATTTGTACCTGGAACAAACATTTCTCTGAACTAGATATTGCTTCTTTTCCTAATAACTCTTGTTGCCAATGCAGTGTGTTAAACATCCCAGGACAGGTAATATCCTCAGCATTATTTCTACCAACAAGAAAAATCGGATGTTCTCTGGAGCTCCATTGGTGGACTCCTAACAGTAATAGCCGTATCTATGATTTATGATGTCACTTGGTCAGAACATCTACCTCTAAAATATATTCATATTTCATATTGGGTGTCTAGCTGGCAGCGAGCGGAGATGGAGCTTTCTCAATGAAAAACTGCACCAAGTAAGAAACAGACAAAGATATGATATTATTCTTGAGCCTGCCACTTCCAATTCCCAAGATATGTTTCTATCCTTTGATGTCCTTGAATAACAGAATTTGTTTTGACTGTTGAAAAGTAAAGGAAATCAGTGGTGCATGGGAACAAGTGAGGTGTTTTATGGGGATGCCAGCAGCAGACTGGCTGAGTTGAAAGCCTGCCACATGCTTGTGTATGAGAAAGAGATGAGTTCTTGCCAGGAATCCACTGTGAATCTGTTTGCACATTCCGGGCTAAGGTGTGAATGACACCTTACCTGGCAGACCAAGGCATTGGAGTCAAAAGTACCAAACTAGCCTCCGGCAAGAATATCAAAAGTGCCGAACTGGCCAGAGGCGTGTATCAAAAACAAGCATGTCATACAGGTAGGGACATTGTCACAATCTGCTAGAGTTCTATCACACTGTGGTTAGAAAGTTCTGTTATATATCCATCTGGACGTGTTAAAAAGGGCTTTTTTAGTGCATTGTATTTAGGCATTTCCTTTCAAACCGGCTGATTATTTGAATGCTCCTCACAATGCTTTTTCGGCTGACAATGCGCCCATGTAAAGGGAACCATGAGCAAAGTTGCGTTCATTGACTGATCGTTCCGTTTCAGCAGGGATTAAAATGCTCGTTGATCTTTGAATTATGTACAGCTGCTGGCCTATGGGGACGAATGACCTTCTTGAAATTGGTCATCGCCATAAGCCAATCTCAGTCCATGTAAAAGAAAATGAAATGAGCGCCAATTGTTAGATTAGGCTCATCTTGTGATGTCTTGGTGAACCTAAGTAGAAACTATACTTGGGGCTCCTTCAGGTGACTGTAGTTGAGCTTGTTTTATACAGGCATGATTTGCAGGCGCAATACACAGAGAATAGAGCTCAATGGATTTCACTGGGTTTGTTCTCGTTTCCGTATTTTGTGTGCAGACCTGCTCTATTTCCCTGCATGTTTGCCTACCAAGTGCCCCATAGATGTCTATTGGAAGTGCACAAATGTGCGCAAAACGAAGCAACATGCGCAATTCTGTAAAAAGGAGAATGCATCTAGACATCATTAGGCTAAAACTTTTTTTAAATTAGGGCAGGGGTGTTATGCGCGTGTGTGTGACCAGATCCTGCGTGGGCAAAAAGTACAGTACTATTCGCCGATAGGCGCGCTAATCAAAATAGTTCACTGCGCAAATACAAAGCTCTGAAGCATGTGCAATTGTGCATACGGTTGTCTGAAGCCCCCTGAGGCTACCTACACATGGGCTAGTGCGATATCGGGCCGACATCGTGTTTGCCAACATGTGATTTACTGTGCCATTGAAAACAATGGTGATTAGTTCCGAGGATCCACATCAAAAACTGCACCATAAGTGAAGATTTTGACTCTAATTCAGCTGCAAATCCACAGCTACGGCTAGGATCTACCAGCAGGAAGTACAGACACTTACAAATCGCAATTCACTGCCTGTAAGAAGGATCCTACTCACTGCCTGCACCAAGGGCCCCACTCACTGCCTGAACCAAGGGCCCCACTCACTGCCTGCACCAAGGGCCCCACTCACTGCCTGCACCAAGGGCCCCACTCACTGCCTGCACCAAGGGCCCCACTCACTGCCTGCACCAAGGGCCCCACTCACTGCCTGCACCAAGGGCCCCACTCACTGCCTGCACCAAGGGCCCCACTCACTGCCTGCACCAAGGGCCCCACTCACTGCCTGCAAAAAGTGCCCCACTCACCGCCTGCACCAAGGGCCACGCTTACTGCCTGTGCAGCGTCCAAGGAGTGGGCCCTCAGCCAGGGACCCAGGTGCAAAAGTCCAGCTGGGTGCCTCCCCACCCCCCTCCATCTGTACTCGTACCTATACCTAAACCGTGCTAATTTACAAACATGATGTAGCCCCTTGGCGTAAGCCTTCTCATCATGACTTCTTTCTTGACTACGTAAAAATCTGTTGGTAATGTCTTAGGCTGCTTTCACACGGCCGCGAAAATTGCGCGACATTTGTGCGTTGCAAGACATACAAATCGCACATGAATATGAACCCCGTTCTTCTGAATGCGATCATACACAGGAGCGATGTTTTGGTTTTTCTCTGCATCACACGAGAATATGATGTGATGCCAGCTGGTTTTAACACAATAACCCCTCACATCTGTGGGGATGGCACACGTTGGCGAGTGTGATATGGGGCATAGTTTCACGGCCCAATATCAGACTCACTCGTGTGAAATTAGCCTAGGGCCGGCTGCTCACGGCTGGATTCGCATTGTGGAATATGGAGCGGGCATCCGCCTACGGATTCCGCAGAATGTACCGCCCATAGCATGCTATGGAAAAGCGTTTTTTCCTCTACACGAGCAGAAATCAATTGCGGTTTTCCACTAACGGAGGAGAAATTACGGCATGCTTTATTTTAGTGCAGATTCTGCACGGACGGCCTCCATTGAACTCAATGCAAGCCGTGCGACCCGCTGCCCTGACATTGCGGAAAAGTCACGGGCACCCTCGGCATCTCCTAGTGATGGCGCTGGAACATCAGTGATTAAAAGGAAAAAAACTGTACTGCGCGGGTCCGACAGCTCGGCTTGTGGACCATCCGCAGTACAGAAAAAAGAAAGTAATTACAGGTACGCGCGGATGCCAGCGGGGCACGGGGTTTGATTCTGCTGCGGGCTCATGCATGTGGAATCCGACCCAGTTGTGTGCAGCCGGCCTAACACTGTGTTCATGGATTTTGTTGCATTTCTGAACCACAATTCTAATCACATCCATAACTGCGTGCACTATTATAAACCGCACGTGGATTCAAACAATACCTGCGGGTTTTAAACTGCATGCAGGTTTATGATGCGTTGTTCAGTTGTGTGTAAAGTGTTCAAATATACAGTATATACCCAGGTTATACCAGCTGTACATATATAATTATATACAGTATATATCCAGGTTATACAAGCTCTACATATATAATTATATACAGTACATACCCAGGTTATACCAGCTGTACATATATTATATACAGTATATACCCAGGTTATACCAGCTGTACATATATAATTATATACTCAGGTTATACCAGCTGTACATATATAATTATATACAGGAGAGGTATGACCTATACTAGCTGTATATATATAATTATATACAGTATATACCCAGGTTATACCAGCTGTACATATATAATTATATACAGTATATACCCAGGTTATACCAGCTATACATATATAATTATATACAGTAAATACCCAGGTTATACCAGCTGTACATATATAATTATATACAGTATATGCCCAGGTTATACCAGCTGTACATATATAATTATATACAGTATATACCCAGGTTATACCAGTTGTACATATATAATTATATACAGTATATACCCAGGTTATACCAGTTGTACATATATAATTATATACAGTATATACCCAGGTTATACCAGTTGTACATATATAATTATATACAGGAGAGGTATAACCTATACTAGCTGTACATATATAATTAGATACAGTTAATACCCAGGTTGTACCAGCTGTACATATATAATTATATACAGTATATACCCAGGTTATACCAGCTGTACATATATAATTAGATACAGTATATACCCAGGCTATACCAGCTGTACATATACAATTATATACAGGAGATCTCCAGGTTACACTAGCATGGTACATACAGGAGATGTATATACATCTCCTGTATACAGTGATATCAGCCATGCTGGTGTAAGGCCGGTCTCACATCTGCGTCGGGACATCTGGCCGGAGATTCCATCACAGATCCAGCACCAAATACCAGGGAAAAAAAGTGCTGTGTGCCACGTTTTTCTTCCGTCCAAAAGTCAGGACGAAATCGGACGGACCCAATTATAGTCAATGGAGTCCTTCCGGCGCTATTCGGTTCTGTTCACAGACGGATCGTTCGTCCGCAGGGATTCCCCTTTCCTGCTCCCCAAACGGAACAGGAAAGCGGAATTCTCCAGTGCAGGTGTGAAACCTCCCAAAATTGGATATCTTCTGTATATATTTATACATGTACAGCTGATATAAGTTATGCATCTCCTGTATATAGTAATATAGAGCATGCTGATATAAACTGAGCCAGGTTACACCAGCATGGTCTATATCACTATATACAGGCTGTAGAGCTTCTACCAGCTGTATATATATAATTATATACAGGAGATACACAGGTTACACCAGCATGGTACATAGCACTATATACAGGCTGTAGAGCTTCTATCAGCTGTACATAAATAATTATATACAGGAGATACGCAGGTCACACCAGCATGGTACATATCACTATATACAGGATGTATATCCCCCTGTATCCCTGTATATAGTGATATGTCCCATGCTGGTGTGACCTGCGTATCTCCTGTATATAATTATATATATATATATATATATATATATATATATATATACACACAGCTGGTATAACCTATACAAGCTATACATATATAATTACAATTCCTCCTCTACTCACCTCTGCAGCAGTGTGTGGCCAGCCTGTAAATGAAAGTCCCGGCCTTTGATCACATGACAGGAGGCGGCTCATGTGATCTGCAACCACAGGTCCTCCTGCACTTTCATGTACCGTCTGTGCATCCATCTCTCCAGAGGTGAGTAAAGCCGCACCAGCCCCTCCCCTGGTAATCGCTGGCCGGCAGAGACTGACAGACTGCAGCTGTGACCACTCACAGCTGCAGCCTATCAGTGGGAGGGCCGCGCGCCTTGGGAGTCTGCAGCCTGTAATTGGCTGCCGACTCCACGTGTAACAGCCCTCCCCTCTGCTCTTGCCAACCTGTGCGCTGCCTCCCGCCTCTCGCTACACACACACTGTTGGCCGCAGCAATCATATGGCTAACAGTGCCAGTAATGCACGCACTGTGCATGTTGAATATGGCGGGGCCTCTGGGCCCCCTAAGCACAGGGGCCAGGTTGCTGTTGCGACCCCTGCTTCCCCTCACGGTACTCCAGTGCCCTCAGCAGGAGACAGCGGGGTACAGTTTGGGCCTTTTCAAGGGGCTCTACCGTCTCCCACCCTGAGGGTAGCATGGGAACCATCCAAGTAACTGGGAGTAGACCTTTCAAAGGGTAACCCAGAAATCACAAAGTGGTGTGACAGGGAGGAAATAACGGGTTCACCAAGGAATCTAGTCTCCGTTATCTGTAGGGCTCCGTGCCCGGGACAAACACCTCTTCTGCTCTCTACTGGTCTGCACTCACGTTTGGCATACACGCCACACTGTGATGGCAGTTCCACTCTCTCAGTTCCTCAGTGGGTTAGCACTACTAGCTTTTCCAGGGTGAAACGGGCCCAGGGACGGCTGGGAAAGTTTCTCAGCTTCCTCCATTCCGGCCCATGCAGAACTAAAGGTGTCTGTGTGAGTTCATTGACAGGCTAGAACCAGAGACCTCACACTGAGGCCTCACATCCACATATATATATCACACGCTTTCGTGACAGACAACAAAATACATTTCTCAGACATTCTCACATACCGGACAGTTAACTCATTAAGTGCTGCAGAAGTGCAATACACATCATATTCATGCAACATGAAAGACACTGACGACGTGAAGCATGAGACAAATGCACTCATACATTATGGAGGGGCCCTGTTATTCTTGGCCACTACGCCTGCACCAAGGGAACCACTCGCTGCCTGCACCAAGGGCACCGCCCACGGACTGCACCCAGGGCACCACTCACTGCCTGCACCGAGGGCACCACTCACTGCCTGCACCAAGTTCACCGCCCACTGCCTGCACCAAGGGCACCACTCACTGCCTGCATCAGGGGCACCGCCTACTGCCTGCACCAAGGGCTCCACTCACTGCCTGCATCATGGGCTCCACTCACTACCTGCACCAAGGGCGCCACTCACTACCTGCACCAAGCGTGCCACCCACTGCCTGCACCAAGGGCTCCACTCATTGCCTGCACCAAGGGCTCCACTCATTGCCTGCACCAAGGGCTCCACTCATTGCCTGCACCAAGGGCTCCACTCATTGCCTGCACCAAGGGCTCCACTCATTGCCTGCACCAAGGGCTCCACTCATTGCCTGCACCAAGGGCTCCACTCATTGCCTGCACCAAGGGCTCCACTCATTGCCTGCACCAAGGGCTCCACTCATTGCCTGCACCAAGGGCTCCACTCATTGCCTGCACCAAGGGCTCCACTCATTGCCTGCACCAAGGGCTCCACTCATTGCCTGCACCAAGGGCTCCACTCATTGCCTGCACCAAGGGCTCCACTCACTGCCTGCACCAAGGGCTCCACTCACTGCCTGCACCAAGGGCTCCACTCATTGCCTGCACCAAGGGCTCCACTCATTGCCTGCACCAAGGGCTCCACTCATTGCCTGCACCAAGGGCTCCACTCACTGCCTGCACCAAGGGCTCCACTCACTGCCTGCACCAAGGGCTCCACTCACTGCCTGCATCATGGGCTCCACTCACTGCCTGCATCATGGGCTCCACTCACTGCCTGCACCAAGAGCACAACTTGTTGCAGGCAGTGAATTGCGATTTGTAAGTTTCTTTTCCTCCTCTTGGTAGATCCTAGCGGAACTGAAAGGTTGAAGTTGGCTGTGGATTCTCAGCTGAATCAGAATCAAAATCAAAATCTGAATAATTGTTTTTTGATGCAGAATTGCTGCAGTTTTTGCAGTGATTTTTTTGCTGTGGAAAACCTGCAGCATTCCTGCTGTGTGTGAAGGTACACAGCAGGATAGTCATTTTAGATAGGATGCCTGAGCTGTGTAAATTGTGAAATTTGACTTGCAGTGTGGATTTTACAATCCACAGCACATTTTATGTGAACAGCATGTGGATTTGTTGCAGATTTTTATCACTGACACCAATGGAGAAAGAAAAAAATAAATCACAGAATGGTAGAGTTGGAAGGGACCTCCAGGGTCATCGGGTCCTCCAGTGTCATCGGGTCCAACCCCGTGCTCAGTGCAGGATCGCTAAATCACCCCAGACAGATGTCCGTTCAGCCTCTGTCTGAAGACTTCCATTGAAGGAGAACTCCCCACCTTCTGTGGCAACCTGTTTCACTCATTCATCACACTCACTGTCTAACCTCTAATTTGTGTCTCCTCCCTTTCAGTTTCATCCCATTGCTTCTAGTCTTTCCTTGTGCAGATGAGAATAGGGCTGATCCCTCTGCACTGTGACAACCCCTCAGATATTTGTAGACCGCTATTAAGTCTCCTCTCAGCCTTCTCTTCTGCAAGCTAAACATTCCCAGATCCTTTAACCGTTCCTCATAGGACATGATTTGCAGACCGCTCACCATCTTGGTAACTCTTGATGAAATCTGCAAGCAACGTATTGTAAATGTAGAGCTTCTTCAGACAACCACATGCCCAATTACATACGCTTCAGTGCTACATATTTGTGCACATATCTGTGCATAGTACTGTACTTTTTGTGTACTAAGCGCCTGTTCATATGCGTGCGCAAAACTACTCTTGCCCGGATTTAAAAGGCCAATTAGTATAATGAGGTTCAGATGCGTTCTGTTTTCCACGGAATTGTGCAGCGTATTGCACATTCGCGCTCCTCCTATACATTTCTATGGGGGGCTTTGCTGCGCAATATGCAGAAAGATAAAACAGGTCCTATTTTTTGAACGCAAAACATATTATTGAGAACGAACCCACTGCGCACATATATTATATGTGCACAAAGACATGTGCAAATACGGTCATCTGAAGAAGCCATTAGCTGAGGATTACTTGTGAATTTGGAGGTGCAGATTTTAAATCCAATGACCTTATTTTTTCACTATTTCCAGCTTTCTACATAGGCAAATATGCGCCAAAATCTGCACCATTTTCTTGTCTGTTTCCTGCAAATTTCTTGCTGAAATAATCCACAGAAAATCTGATAAAGATTTAGTCTTGGTCTGAAAAATACTGTCAAATTTCCATGGTGTCTAAGAAAGGATAAACCCAGTGCATAAGAAACTGCATATATATATAACATTGTACAAAGTCATACTGCACCCTGTATATACAGTATACTCTATATAGTAACTACATATTATATCTGCAACATATCGACCCATATAAGGCAGCTTTCACATCTGCGGCAGGGGTTCCTTTTCCTGCTCCATCTGGCTAAACGGATCTGTCTTAGGGCTTATTCAGACGACCATATATCGGCTGGGTTTTCACGCCTGGCCAATATACGGTGTCCCTCTGTGCAGGGGGAGGAGGCTGGAAGAGCCAGGAGCATCGCACTGAGCTCCCGCCCCCTCTCTGCCTCCTTTCCGCCCCTCTGCACTATTTGCAATGGGAGGGCCAGGACGTGGCAGAGCTACGTCCCGGAACTTAGCTTCGCCCCCTCTCATTGCAATTAGTGTCGAGAGCCAAAGAGGGGGGGGGGGGGGGGAGCTCAGAGCACTGCTCCCGGCTCTTTCAGCCTCCCCCTGCAGAGAGGGACCCGTGAAAACCCGGCCGATATACGGTCGTCTGAAGCCGCCCTTAGGACGGAAACGATCAGCGCCAAACGGGCATCCTTGACTATAATGGGGTCCATTCAATTTCCACCCAGCTGCCTAGTATTTTACAGGAAGAAAAGCGCCGCATGCAGAGCCCTTTGTTCCGGTATTTCGTGCTGGATCCGCGACGGAACCTCCGAAAGGAGTTGTTAAGCCGATGCGAAGGCAGCCTAAACAGATTTCTGAATGATTGACTAATAATTCTATTAAAGAATAAAAGGAGCAAAATAAGATGCTGAGTGAATAGTCAGAGTCTTAGTGTTAGATATAGTATGTGACTTCTTTGGGTATAATTAAGGAAGATCTGGTATTTCTAGGAAGAGTCTTTTTTCTCTATTTGCATTTCCTTTTAATTAATCCAATTTTCAGCAGTGACAGGTACATGTTGCTACTGCACAAAGCACTTTCTGGTCTGTGTATCATACGATGAAAGAGGATTCTTGTGAGTCAAAGTTAAAAGATTAAGATGCCCCCAGGAACAAGGGAAGGTTTTAGATAAGCTCTAATAAACCAGCTACATCTGTGTCTCATAGAGAAGAAAGGCTTTCGCTTTGATAATATTGTACATTGTGTAGAGAACTTTTTTGGCAGCGTAGCTTCTCTGAGAATTTCAGAATGGGTTCATATCAGAAAATGGGCAAACTTTGACACCTGTCAAAGACACAGCCAGATTTCAAGAAGAACTGAGGAACCTTTATGTCTCTACTGTAGGTGTAGTTTAGAGTCTCTCTTAAAATCAGGAGTCAAACAGCAAAATTGTACCTGTTTAGGGTCTACAAAGAAATACATCTAAGTTTAAAGTACATATTGATCTGCTAACGAAACACACCTCAAAGTTACCTTACTGATAAAGAATAGAGTATACATATGAGAATATACATCTTCATTCATATACATTATAACAAGGCTGGCCCCAATGTGGCTTCTGGGCTTGTTCAATGCGGTTCCTAGTTACGAACTGTACAAGATATAGTGAGCTTGTAATTACGTTAGGCTCTGCATGTTTGGAAAGCATAATAAGAGGTAGGGTGTTAGGGTTTCTTCTGGGATCTGTGGTACTACATGGGTTTTCCAGCTGCTCAGCCCCATAGGTGGGGGTTGATTGAGTTGGCTGGATGTGGATCGCTCAGGCCAGCCAATCCCCAAGGTCTGTTGCTCATAAATACCAGCTCCTCTGCTGTGGCTACTGCTCTTTTCTCTGTTTGTTCAGTGTGAGCAGTGTCGTGCTCCTGCGTATCTTTGCATGTGACTGGACATGAGGTGTCTGTGCAGAGTTCAGGATGTTCAGTGTGAACAGTGTCATGCTCCTGCATGTCTGTGCAGCTCTCCGTACGTGTAGTGGGAACTATGTCTTACTATGAGTCCTTTATCATTTAGAGCATGGTAGGTTCCTAGGTTCCAGCAAGAGGTCATCCCTACTGGGACGATCGCCCCACATTGCAAGCAGGTTTCCTGGGGTTAGTTGTCTCAGTGTAGGGACTCACGAGACAATGAGGACCCTTGAAGTGGGCTTGCGGACTTAAGTATCGTGGCCAAAATATGAATTAATACCTCATACATTCTATAGTTATTCCATCTGGCTATCTGTGCAGGTATGCAGGTGAGTGTTTTGAGCATTTGTCAGTCAGTGTGTTGGGTCTGTCCGCAAGTTTCTTTTCCAGTTCGTGGTTCTGCAGTTCTCATGCCGGTAAGACTCCACTGGGTGTTCATGTCCCCGTTTGACATTACAGAATACACGTGTACACAGATAAGATATTTGTTCATGTCCCTGTTTGCCACTTAACATAGGGTTTGTGTCTATGCTTCCCTGAATAGCAGCAAGCTTTTACTGTGGCCTCTTAAAGAGGCTGTCCAGTTGTAAGCTATTGATGTCCTATCCTTATGATAAGTCATGATTAGTAGATCGGTGGGAGGTTGTTGTCTGGGCCCCTGCTGATCAGCTGTTCACCAGGCTGGTGCACTTGTGTAATGAATGAGCTGAATTTTGCAGGAAGCAGACAGCTCCATTCTTACTGTAGTGGCCAGGCTTGGTATTGCTGGCCAAGGTCTCATTGAAATGCATGGGAGCTTTGATGCAATTCCAAGCTTGGCCATTACAGTGGGAACAGAGCTGTCTGCTTCCTGAAGAAATCAGCTCAGTGTGCAAGCATGGCAGTCTGGCAAACAACTGATCAGTGGAGTTCCCCAGGCTGCGGACCCCTGCCAAAATACTATTGATGACTTATCCTGAGGATAGGACATAAATAGCTTACAACCAGACAGACCCTTTAACCCCTTAGTGACGGCGCTATCGTAAAACTACGTCCTGCTGTTGCAGGACGTGTATGGAGGGAGGTAGCGCCGCTATCTCCCTCCATACAGCGCGGGCGTCAGCTGTTTATTACAGCTGACACCCGCGGGCAATAGCCGCGCTCGGCCATTCGCGGCTATTAACCCTTTAAATGCCGCTGTCAATTCTGACAGCGGCATTTAAATCCCCGAACGCTGTTTGGGGGTCCCGCACGGCCCCCCTGCGGTGAGATCGGGGGAGCCATGCAGGTGTCATGGCAGCCGGGGGCCTAATGAATGGCCCCAGGGCTGCCTTAGCAGACTGCCTATCAAGCCATCCACACAGGGTGGCTTGATAGACTGCCTGTAAAAAAGCAGTATGACGTAATGCTATAGCATTACGTCATACTGCAGGAGCGATCAAAGCATCGCATGTTAAAGTCCCCCAGGGGGACTTCAAAGTAAAGTAAGAAAAAAGATCAATAAAGTTTTTTAAATTGTAAAAAAAAAAAAGTTATAAAAGTTTAAATCACACCCCTTTTGCCATATCAATTATTAAAAAATCTAAATCATAAAATAAAAATATGTATTTGGTATCGCCGCGTCCGTAAAGTCGTGCATTATTTTTCCTGCACGGTGAACGTCGACCGAAAAAAAAAATAAAGAACGCCAGAAATACACTTTTTTAGTTACCCTGTCTTCCAGAAAAAATGCAATAAAAAGCGATCAAAAAGTTGTATGTATTCCAAATTCCGATACTATCGGAAACTACAGGACATCCCGCAAAAATTGAGCCCTTGCACAACTACGTCGACAGAAAAATAAAAAAGTTATTGCGCGCACAAAATGACCGCAGAAAATAATTGAAAAAAATTAAATATCTTAAAAAAAAAATACAAGTACTACAGCAAAAAAAAAAAAACTATATAAGTTTGGTATCGTAGTAATCATACTGACCCATAGAATAAAAATATCAGGTCGGTTTTGTTGCAGTTTGTGCGCCGTAGAAACAGGACGCACCGAAAGATGGTGGAATGTCATTTTTTTTTCCATTTCTCTCCGCTAAGAATTTTTTAAAAGTTTTTCAGTAAATTATATGGTACAATAAATAGTGCCATTGAAAAATACAACTCATCCCGCAAAAAACAAGCCCACATACAGTGACGTCGATGGATACATAAAGGAGCTACGATTTTTTAAAAAGGGAGTAGGAAAAAAACAAAAATGGAAAAAAGCAAAAAAGCTCCGTCACTAAGGGGTTAAACTTAATTGAGCTCTGTATATGGGCAGCATTCTCTGCTGGTTCAATATCTGCACTGAGCTTGCTTTCATGATTTTCTGTACATTGTGGGAAATATAATACATTGTGTACTGGGTCCCGCACAGGAATTATATTCATGAAACATGAAAGTGGATCTATCAGCATAATATTTGCATAATTTAAGGCCATCATTTTATAGAGGTGCTTCCACTATAGAGATAGCCCAAGGAATGTGATATGGATAAGTAATATGGAAAAAGACCTGAGGGTACTAATTGACTGTAGACTTAACTGGAGCAATTAATGCTAGTCAGCTGCTGCAAAAGCAAATAAAGTCTTTGGGTGCATTAAGAGAGGTATGGGGGTGAGGGACGGGAACATTATTCTCCCTCTATATGAGGCACTTGTCAGGCCCCACATGGAATACTGTGTACAGTTCTGGACACTGGTGCTCAGGAAAGATGTTGCAGTGCTTGAGGGGGTGCAAAAAGAAGGACAACTAAATTAATAATTGGAATGAGAGGATTGGAATTCTCAGAGAGATTATCAAATTTAGGATTATTCACCCTAGAAAAGAGACGGTTATGAGGCGACCAGATAACTATGTATAACTACATTAAGGAACTACATTAAGGAACAATACAAGGATCTCTCCCATGATCTGTTTATACCCAGGACTGCGAAATTAACAAGCGGGTGTCCTCTATGTCTAGAGGAAAGAAGGTTTCATCACCAATACAGAAGAGGGTTCTTTACTGTAAAAGCAGTGAGACTGTGGAATTCTCTGCCTGAGGAGGTGGTGATGGCAAAAATCAATGGAGGAGTTAAAGAGGGAACTAGACATCATTTTAGAGCGCTATGACATTACAGGATATAGACATTAAATAGTCAGAAGGGTTGTTGATAGGGGCATCCTCCGACTGCCGGAATTGGAGTTGGGAGGGTACCTTCTCTGAAGAGTGTTGATCCAGGGATTTATCTGACTCCCATTATGGAGTCAGGGAGGATTTTTTCCGACAGTGTGGGGTAATTGGCTTTTGCCTCCTGGGCTGTTTTTTGCCTTCCTCTGGATCAACAAGGGGGACAGAAACAGACTGAACTGGATGGACATTGTCTTTTTTCAGCTTAGTATACTATGTAACACAAAAAATATTGCACCATTTGGCTAATAACACCTAACAAAGAATACAGGACACCCATAGTTATGAGTCTTTTGTATTCATGAAGGGATTGTTCCCCTTGCCTTTTTTGACAGTGCTTGACAGATGTTACGTATCGGGACTGGTTGGGAGCACTGATGAATACAGTGTTTGTCACTAGATGGGCAGAATGAGTGTATAGAGCTAAATTAACACCTCCCCACCACATTATATAAATTAACAGGCTAGCCCTTAAAGTGGTTATACCACAATTACAAGTTATCCCGTATCCACAGTTTAGGAGATAACTTGCTGATTGGTGGCGATCTCACAGCTGAGAACCCTGCGAATCTCAAGAATGGGGGTCCAGCTTACTGACTCTTGTACAATTCAGAAAGGTTGGGTAACCAGGAATTGCATTGAATAGGTCCAAAAGCCACCATGGGGCCACCTTGTAATCTTGGTACAACCCCTTAAATTTTCATGCTTGATGGTGCCATGTGCTACAGAAATAATAATTTCTTTGTCACACCGAGCCCCTAATGCAGCATTTATATTGAGGGCTGGGCTCCTGAATGGCTGCTAGGGAATCCCATGACAACAGTAATGACATCACAGGGATTGCCTCTGCAGACAGGGGCTTGGAGGCATGCAGAGAAGACACTTTTCCAAACCAGACACACCAACTTTAGATATCCTTTGTGATGCATTTTACATGAGTGTCAGGTGCTCATGCATTAATACATTCCTACCACGCATAATGTATATTACGCCAGACATACAATAATAATCCTCAAACTATATTAGTTTGTTCCACCTTGACCCCATCTTCTTGTATGTGTTTACTAAAAACATTTTCAGCACATGGATAGTCAAAGGCTATGGCTAAAGGGAGGAAGATATATTTAAAAATAAAGTAGGGTTATTGTTTTTAAAACTATAGAGACATCATACAATTAGAAAATTGATTTTGGGGGTAAAAAATATGAATTGAACCAACTACCTTGAAATGTAGCATGGGAAAATAAAAAAAAAAGCACTCCTTTTTTTCCAGTGCAATGGTGGAAACTATGATGGAAACTGGACGAAACCCATTACAGTCAGTAGGTGCTGTCAGGCACCACCGGATTTTGGAGTTTTGACAGATTCAGCATGCCATTTGGTTTTTATTTTCTGTTACATAACAGAACAGAAGAACAGAGATATGAACAGAGTCATAAATGTTTACACAGGATTCCAACATGTAAAGATGAGAACTGTTGAGTGTTACAAACACAAGGAACCATTTTTATCCCTGAATTTTTAACTTATTTCTCTGCCTCGAAATGTGCAACTTCAAAAGCAAAGAAAAAATAAATAAATCAAACAAATAGTTGAAATCTTATCCGGCAAAGAACAATCCTTCAAAACTCATGAGAGAAAACCCCCTGTGGAGGAAAGCTCTAGGGAGCCCGGCTAACGGACAGCCTTTTCCTTTGGTCTAATGCCAACAGACGACTTAGAGATGTGCAACATAATTTCTAAATGTTTTCATATTAAAAAAACAAGGTAGCAATGTAAATAAAATGTACATATCTAAGTAATAGGACTAAACAAAAAATGTGGAGGCAGAAAGTAAAAAACGTTTCTGCTATTTCTTATGATGAAAGAAAGAAAGATGAAAAGACAACCAAAACGTCTCCTATCCTCAGCAGTGACACACATAATGCAGAAGATTCAAACAATATATACGAGTCCTAAAAATGAAGTCAACTCGATCTAGTTGGTGTGTGTGAGGCTTAATGTATATCGTCATTTGCAGCATAACATTTAGTGCAAGTTTCTATTAGAAATATTAGAATATTAAATACACTTTGTACTTCAAAATGGCGCCTTTCCAAAAATTACAAAATGACACAACCTCTTAACCCTTTCCAATCCACTGTCTGACCTCTGAAGACATTATGATTTAAGGCTGTACAGCTCCAATGTTGGAAGACGTCCATCGGGGTTCTCTTACTGTATATTGCCAGCCTCTCTGCTGTCGGAGCCTATCCAACGTGTCACTTTATGCAGTACTGGCTTTAGCCAGCATATAGCGCAGTTGTATAACGGCAGAAAAAGAGTAAGCCCCCTAGGAAAATCAGGATACAAATTCGATTGGAAAGGGTTAAACTCGTCCCTTTTACTCAACACATTTTTAAGCTATCAAAAACAGACATAAAGTGACAAAAAACATGACACACAGTGGGTCTGGAAGGTCTTCGGACCCTTTCACTTTTTTACATTTTGTTCTATTGTGTTAGTTTGTAATTTTTAAACAATTTACAAAAATGTTTAACATTTTGCAGTAACATAAATATTCAGATCCTTTGGAATGATATTTAAAAAAAAATTAGCTCTGGGGGCTGCCCATTCCTCTTGATCATCTTTTATGCACCTTAATTGAAGGCTACCAGTGGTAAATTCAGTTGACTGGATACAATTTTAAAAACACACTCTGTCTATATAAGGTCTCAAAGCTCACAATGCATATCAGAGCCAAATCCAAGCCATGAGGAGGAAAGCACTACCTGTAGAGTTTAGAGAGAGGATTGTGTAGAGGCACAAATCTGGAGATGGTTACACAAAAATTTCTGCTGCATTGAGATTTCCCAAGAGCACAGTGGCCTCTGTAATTCTTAAAGGGGTTGTCCCGTGAAAGACAGTGGGGTTAAGCACTTCTGTATGGCCATAATAATGCACTTTGTAATATACATCGTGCATTAAATATTGGCCATACAGAAGTTATACTTACCCCCTCCGCTGCTGGCGTCCCCGTCTCCATGGCGCCGACCGAACCCTTTTCCCCCCTCGATTAGATGCGCTTGCGCTGTCCGATCTTCTGTTCTGTTGAATGCAGAAGACCTTGCGGCGCAAGCACGCCGGAGCGGCCCCATTCAACAGAACAGAAGAGCGGACAGCGCAAGTGCATCTAATCGAGGGAGAAGAAGGCTTCGGTCGGCGCCATGGAGACGGGGACGCCAACACCGGAGGGGGTAAGTGTATAACTTCTGTATGGCCAATATTTAATGCACGATGTATATTACAAAGTGCATTATTATGGCCATACAGAAGTGCTTAACCCCACTGTCTTTCACGGGACAACCCCTTAAAATGGAAGAAGGTTGGAAGAACCAGTACTCTTCCTAGAGCTGGCTGACCTACCAAACTAAGTAATCTAGGAAGAAGGGCCTTGGTAACAGAGGTGACCAAGAACCCAATGGTCACTCTGGTTAAGCTCCAAAGATGCTGTGTGCAGATCGGCGCTCAGCCAATCAGAGGCACAGCTTCCTAGAGGTGGGGCTTTTTAAAACCTTGACCAGGAAGTTATGCCGAAGAACTTCAATCAAATGTCGGGGAGCTTTGGAAGATGTGTGATGGAGGCGGACAGCTCCTCTTAGGTGATATATTTCTCTTTTTTTGTTTTTTTAGGTAGCTTATATTTCACGCCCCCCCCACCTGTTAATCCTTGCACGTTGTGTTACAAAGTCGTGCGACTTTATAGTACCATGTGTGACTTTGTAGCGACACAAAATTGCAAGAAAACGCAGCCACATCACACAAAACATAGATGCGTTTCGCTGCGATTTTCGCGTCACCCATGTGGAAGCGACCTAAGTCAGATATACCTCTACACTCATTCTGAGTTTTCTGTAAATGAAAGTTATAAGCTCAAATTTTTTACTAATATTGCAAAAAAAAAAAAATAGAAGTTCATGTTTCACTCTGTGAACTGCTTACGTGGGAGTTTTTTTGCTCGCTTTAACGTCCCATGGCAGATGAATAAGTTGCTGTTTATAGGGTTTTGTTGCACCGTACTGTACAGTATGTTCTGAAGTTATTTTGAGGACCACAGAAGCTGCCCTCCTCTATATGAACAGTTGTGCAATCGTCTGGTAGGCACATTAAGTGACCTAGATTACAAGTATCGAAAATAGATATGAAACCAAACTCTACTTACTGGTCATTACTTGTCACCGCAATGTATGATAAACAAGCTCCTATAGTAATTAATGTATAAAACAAATAACGGCTTACATTATTTAATAAGGTTAATAAGCTGCCTTAGTTATGTGTCCATGTTGGCTGAGACTTTCAATGTGAAACTTGATTTTAGCCTTTTTCTTTGTTGATATTTAGTAATAACGTTAATTAATAATTTTTAATAATGTAGTATTTTAAAATAATTATGGAACGGGTCCGTAAATTAAGTAAGGCACAACTTCCTCAAACTCAACTTTTCGTTTTCACTTAATCAGTCACAGCTATGATGACATAAAAGAGCCAAAGTCGAAAGGAAAAGTTGAGTTGGCATTTGCAAAACACTCCATCTTCTTCGTGTTAATTGAATGAAGAATTGGAGGCGTATGAAATAATCATAGTACATTGTATGTTAGGCTGAAAAAAGACATGTGTCCATCTGGTTCAGAGTATTACCCACCCCCTCCCGCCCATCCAATATTGCACATTTAGCCACATCCAGATGCCTTCAACCAAAGCAATAGGAAGAGATCTCTTACCTCTAGACACGTGAACAGAGCTGGTAGTCCTACGCAAACGCCCACATGTTGGGACAGGAGCGTCCGGATGTGGATAAGTGTGCATGACAGGCGTGACTTAGCACTTTCAAATTGTATATAAGGAAGTACTTTCATTAGTATTGTAGATTGCATAGATTTCTATTAACATCTGTCTGGGATCTATACATGTGACGGATTTGATGTAAAAATTTACTTAGCGCTAATTGTTATATTTTTCCTTTTTTTCCTCTCTCCAAACTATAATCATCTTTCATCCACCCTTTGTCATCATAAGTGTAGGGTCTTCTTGGGAGAGGGTCAGGAACGGGTTCACCCTTCTCAGGCGGTTGCCCCATATGGGCAGGACATTAATAGATATTTGATAGGGTCCCTATTTAGTGGTTTTTAAAATGAACGATTAAAAGGTAAGTTTTACCTTCTAAAAGGGTGTCCGTTTTGAGGCTTTTCTTTGTTACTATTGGGTGGTCCCTTGTTTGACTATTTGGTGAAAAACTTCAATATTCAGTTTGTAGTCTTGTGTCTAACCAGGGCAACAGCAGCATGGAAATTAATGGTTTAGAAAGCGCCTCACAGGGATGAATCAAGGCAATTCGAGAAAAATATGTGTAAATGGATGGACACACCTGGTATGAACGCCTGGGTCCAATGAACCAAGTGTCACACCTGTAGTCCTGTTGAACGTGGAGGTTGGCGTCTGCATGTCCTTCTGTGTTTGAGATTTCTCAAGGTTCTTGGATCTTCTTCAGTTGACTTCATAAAAGTTCCCAATAATCCTGTTTGCATGCCGATACAGAAGTGCATGAAGTCCCTATGACACCCTACTATACAGCCATAAGCACTTTGAGAGCCGTGATATAATGGCCTACAATAGGCCAGCAAAACTTCTGTTGCGCCTTCTAATGCCCCATACAATTCAGGACTTGTACATAAACCCTAAAACTGTCCCGTGAGCATATGGGCATGTCAAAGAAACCAGACTGTGAGCTCCCTTGCCGACACAAACTCATGCAGGAGTTTTTACTTTAAAGCATTGTAGAATACGATACTGCAACAAAAATAATAACTGGAACTAAAACAAACCCTAAAGTTGTAATCAGGTCCCTCTCTGTATAAACAAAGCCTTGAGTATAAGCGCTAATTGGCCGCCACGCTCTGAAAATATAAAGCTCCATTCAAACCAAATTCTGGCATTGAGATGAATCCAAAACTAAGCCAAACATTCATTGTATTATTTGTACTTCCTATCAAACCAGCAGAGATACAATCACCTCCAGAACTGCCCTTCATGCGTTCTTGCTTTTCATTGACAAATGTGTGTTGTTCAAACAAAGGCAAACAATTAAAACTTGGGGAAAAATGTTCTTTAAATTAAAGCCAATGAGCCATGCAGATTACTCTGGAAATGTGAAAGTTGACAGATAAGTGTGGAAAAACATAAGTGCTGTAATTTATCGTTATAGCACACAGAGAAGTACAACATTGGCAGCTTAGCCATGGCTTATAGAGATTAATGTAAGCCCCTAATTGTACAATGAATGGAGTGAGATTGAATTGAATTTTTAAGAATGACTATATGATGCAGAAGGATTTTCCACTGTCATCTGTGTTTCATTTCTCAAGGAGTGAGGGGAATGAAGTAGCTAGAACATAGTGATCAGCGGTTTTATTTTTATCAAACAGAGCCACAGCTGCAAGCAGCCATAAAATGAGATACGGCTTGATCCTTACACAGAGGAGCATTAAGACAACTGTGAAAAAGTACAATATATTGTGTTCCTGTATTGGTGATCAACTGCTAAAAAAGTTAAGCATATTTTAGTAAAAGTCACTGGTAAAGGAGCTCAAAAAATCATTCAAAAGAACGAAAGTGAACAATAAACGTCTAAGCATGAGCCAACCACTGAAAGACCAACGAAAATCATTCGCTTCTTCTTCGTCATTAGTTTCTGCCAGTTATCGTTGGCTCGTTCACTTCTCATTCAGTGTTTCACATAGGAATGGGGGTTAGGAAGGGTATTGTTTCCCCTTAAGGAGAGCATCTAGACTCCTTGATGCTCTCGTTAAGGAGAAATGATACCCTTCCTGACCCACGTCTCACTAGCCAAGCCAGAAACCTGCTGCACACTGATGAAGGGCAATCACCCTGCAATAGCTGTCTGTGTATGGTTATTCTGGCTTTGGCTCACAATTCCCAGTCATTGTTATAGGGGTTGTTTAAAAAGTTTGACATTGACTTGCAGGAATGTTGCCTTCCAATAGGCTGCAGATGTATTGTTCTATCTTCTCATTTACATAGGAATGTGAAACACTGAATGAGGAGTGAAAGATTCTCTATGAACAAGTCAACAAAGAATCTGCCTGTCTAAACAGGTCACACGAGCGCGATTGATTACATCACCAGCTAGTTCGCTAGTGCAAACGATTCTCGTTCAGTGTAAAAGGAGCATTACTTAAAAAACCTGCCACTTGGACAATCCTTTCTGATTAGAAGAGCCCTCCAAAGATAAGCTAATCACATGTTGTTCCAGTGAAATTGTTCGCTTTTAGTGCAGCGCCACTGTAGGTGAAGTGAAGTATTACACAGTTCCCTTTCATATTGTGTGCTGCATGTAATGCATGGTTATGCCGGGGTCTCCAGAAAGAGAAACTACTCTACTGCGACTAATTACCTGCGGTCAGAAATGAGAGTCTCGTCTATTAAAGCAATATGGAAAAAGAAAAATACTGTGCACAACCCGTACAATTGTGATAGGTTAAAAGAAAATGCAAGAACTGTGGGGGTTCTGATGGTGCTAAGAAAAGTAGGGGTGCTGCCTACCAGATGGCGCACCACCTGAGTGGGCATATGTGAATGGGAGGATAAAGGAACTTGTGGTAATGGCGCAACACTCTGAATATGGAAGAAATATTAAAGATGATACAGTAGAAAACTTCCCCTTTATTAAATAACGTGTGTAGCCAACGCCGTGAGACATGTTAGGCTACCTACACATGGGCGACTGCGATATTGGGCTGAGAAACTCGCGTCAATATCGTAATATCATGCCCGACATGATCTGCAGATGTGAGTTGATTTTCAGACAAAACGTCTTGCATCACTTCTGTGAATTTCTGATCCTCTCGCTCACGTTTCAAAGGGAAGCCTAGCATCACACTCACATGCACATCACACAGCATGCACATCACAATCGTACAGCATGCACATCACAATGGCATGCACATCACACAGCATGCACATCACAACTGCACCAGATGCACATCACACAGCATGCACATCACACAGCATGCACATCACACAGCATGCACATCACAAGCGCATGCACATCACACAGCATGCACATCACAATCGTACAGCATGCACATCACAATGGCATGCACATCACACAGCATGCACATCACACAGCATGCACATCACAACTGCACCAGATGCACATCACACTCGCATGCACATCACACAGCATGCACATCACAAGCGCATGCACATCACACAGCATGCACATGCATGAGTGTGCCGTGCATGCTGTGCAATGTGCATGTGTGTGATGTGCATGCGATTGTAATGTGCATGCGAGTGTGATGTGCATGCGAGTGTGATGTGCATGCGAGTGTGATGTGCATGCGAGTGTGATGTGCATGCGAGTGTGATGTGCATGCGAGTGTGATGTGCATGCGAGTGTGATGTGCATGCTATGCGATTGTGATATGCATGCTGTGCGATGTGCATGTGAGTGTGATGTGCGATGTGCATGCAATTGTGATGTGCATGCGAGTGTGATGTGCATGCAGTGCAGTTGTGATGTGCATGCGAGTGTGATGTGCATGCAGTGCAGTTGTGATGTGCATGCGAGTGTGATGTGCATGCAGTGCAGTTGTGATGTGCATGCGAGTGCGATGTGCGATGTGCATGCAGTGCAGTTGTGATGTGCATGCTGTACATGCTCGTAAAGAGCTCTGCAAACATGTTAGTCTATTTAGGCTGGCAGGATGCTAATCTTGCAAAAACTTGTGCGAATATGAACTTCATTGAATAGACTCATACACATGTGCGATGCTGCAGGGGAAAAAAATCATGGCATGTTCTATTGTTTGCCTTCCTCGGAACGCATCGCTCATTGTTTTACATGGATCTTGAATAAATGACATGGCTTTTGCATGCTGTGCGATGTGCATACGAGTGTAATGTGCATGCTGTGCGATGTGCATACGAGTGTAATGTGCATGCTGTGCGATGTGCATACGAGTGTAATGTGCATGCTGTGCGATGTGCATACGAGTGTAATGTGCATGCTGTGCGATGTGCATACGAGTGTAATGTGCATGTCAGTGTGATGTGCATGCTGTGCGATGTGCATGCTGTGCGACGTGCATACGAGTGTGATGTGCATGTGAGTGTGGAAAAAAAAACTGAAAAACGTGAAGAAGCAACGCCATTGATTTCAATGGTTTCGTTCTCAAGAGCGAGTTTCTCATGTGCAATTCCTAGAAAAGATGGGGCTCAGGGCAAAAACACAAAGGCACATGCACTAATATGTTTGCCGCTACAGAGAGTATTAGTGCAGGAAATGTTTTTTTTGGGCTATTCAAACTCCACGCTAGTGTGAGAGAGTTTGAAAAAAAAGCGGGAAGATAGGTCGGCCCCATCGTTCACGCACCTAGTAATAACTACTGTATAAGACCCACCTACATTTTAGAGGAGGAAAATAGGGGGACAAGTTTTAAACTCACAAAGGGACAGTGCCGGGGATAGTGCTGGGTGACGGAGCAAAAGAGCTCTGCAACACCGGAACTCCATAACAGTGGCGATCATGTACGGGCAAGGAAGGGAAGAAGCTGATTGGTGAAGGTGGGGGGGCAGCAGCAGTTCCCGACGGCGCTCACTACCAATCAGCGGTACGTAATGGGCAGCAATGCAGAGGAGAGAGAACTAGTAAATGATCATGCATTTGTTTGCGCAATTGTGAGTTTTGTCGCACAACTGCAATTTAGTTTGCACAATCGTGACGGCCTGCTTGAATTTTGGCACAGTCGCTCCATAAAATTCACTAACTTTCCCCCCCCAGTTGGGGGAAGAAAAGTGCGTCTCATAGAGCAAAAAATATGGCACATGTGAGAAAGATAGGGCAAGTCAAATCTTTTCTTGCGTATACTATTATCACGTGGGAATTAAATTTAATCCATGGTTTTGTTTCATTCCATTATGCGGTCGGGATTTTCACGGTCCTGCCCTATTTTTCGGCTTTTTTTGTGCGCACAATAGAGCAGGGTTTGTACAGTAAAAAAAAACGAGGACATCTAACTTGTTCATGCGCTAATATGCTTTGTTGCGGCGAGCGTACTCGCGCACACGTCCGTCTGTCTAAGCCCTTGGATTACGGTTATTAGTGTGTGTAGCGGACATGGTAGATAATGTAAGGAAGGAAAACCAATGTTAGGTTCTACTGAAATCTTCGAAAAGGATTTCTCATTCTAAGGAAGCGTTGAGAACGGAGCTCCATGTGGCTCATCCGCTGCTATGCACATGAAACATGATTTCTGCCTCACATAAATAAGAATCAGCAGGATATATTTTTATTAGGAACACTAAATAAATGGATTTAAAGGAGTATTTCCATCTTCCATCATAAAACAACGGCAAATTACTAGGATATGTCATCAATTATTACTGGTGGGGATTCGAACTCCGGGACCACCACCGATGCCGGGAATGAACACGCCACTTTACGCATCTTAAACGAAAAAGCAAAACTTAGAATGCATATCTAGACCCGCGTGCCATTATCTCCTCAAGGTTACTGGCACAAGCCTTGAAATAAAGCATTCCTTCCCTGAACAAACAGGCTGCATCTAAGAGCTGAACTATGCCATATGTGACAAAATTGAAGCTTTTTCTGGGTCATTAACGCCCATGTAATTTTACCTTTAGAATTTCTGATGAAAATGGCTGGTGCTTTTCTTGACCTGTGACTGAAAGCACATGGCCTGTCAAATCACAGAAAAGTGGAAAAAGAAAATTCTTTTTCTGAAGCTGTGCAAGAGTATAAATAAAAAAAAAGCGGACTCAAAAAGGTAACCAATCATTCCTGGCTTCCATTATGAATGCACGTCCGAATGTAGCAAGAAAGCTGCAGATTTTCCGTGTGGATTTGCAGATTATTGTGTCATACATATGGATGAAAATGAACAATTCTCATCACATACTGCAGATTTTTCTGCGCAAAAATTGACCTGCAATGCAAATTTTTAAATAGGCTACATGTCAATTTACCATTGCGTCCATCCTGACAGCATACATGGAGGTCGCCCTCTGACCCCGCTGGGACAAGAAAAGGAGAATTCTAAAGGCCATCCCCCACCGACATTCTCCAGTGTTCTTCATGTCCCTACGGACACAGAGAAGCTCCTTCATGGAGTAAAGGAGGAGGACTAAATGGTCAGCGATCAACAAAGCGCAGGACTCTGTGCCCACTCGATCAAGTAAAGGGAGTCTTCGGGCCCATCTGCATATATATGGCAACCCTGCGTATGGGCTGGACGTGGAGATGCAGTGTCTAGCTCAGGTGTGATAGGTAATGACAAGGCGCTGCGTTGCTCTCCGATGACATCACATGTACGCTCCAGCAGCGGCGAACCGTCAAAATTCAAAAACATGGTGGCTCCAATACTCCAAAACAGCCTCTCCTTTCGGATTAAGGCACCTTAAAGTGTTATGGATAGCATGGGAGGTGGCAGGGAAAACCCACAAACCAGGAGTAGCCCAACATGACAAAAAAAAGCTTATATACAGACTTTCTATGTTTTGTATAATGGCTTCTCCTGTTATTGTAGGATGAAACTCCATAACTTGATAAAAAAGTAAATAAATGTGCATTGTGCTTAAAAAAAATTGGATGACAATGCAAAGAAACTAATTAGTACTGATTGTACAGCAGATATAGTTAGGGAGAAGCAGGTATCCCTGATAGATAATTTCCACCACATGGTCAGAGAAGAGGTTCAGGCAATAAAAGTGGAACTGGTCACACAGCCCCAGCCTGGTCATTCTAGACCAGCAAAAAGGTCCTATACCCTGGGCTATATTTCCTCTACAAACTGAATTATTGGATATGGAATTATCTGATGGTGAGCTCTCTGAATTAACAGCCCCCTGATCATCGAAGACGATAAAACATACTACTTTGCTAGCAGTAATACTGAAGAACTGCTAAAAGGCATTGGAGTCCATGGTCGGTCCATGATGAAATGTTTAGGGGCTTAAGGTCACACCGCAAAATAGTCTTCCCTGTAATAGAAATGGTAAACCACCTCGTAACAGATGAATGGGAGAATGCAGATAAAAAGGCTTTCTATAGCCTGAGAATTTAAAGATAGGCTTTTATTCGCGCCAGAAGATACAAAGCTCTGGAGAGAAGTGCCCAAAGTAGACATACAAGTGGCAAAAGTGATAAGAAAACCACCTTGCCATTCAGGGATTCCTCCCAGTTGAAGGACCCCATGGATAAAAAAGCTGACCTTCTGCTCAAAAAAATCATGGGAGACTACTTGCAGTTCTCTAAAAAACCAATATAGAAGTCACTTCTCAATGTACCCGTGGCTCTCGCAACTGGACAACCATCTTAAACAGAGGACCCCCTGGGAAGAAATCAGTAAATGCGTGGCATTGCTTAAGATGGCCACTAGGTTCCTAACGGACACCTCAGCAGAGTCCATGCATTTCCCAGCCAAAAAAATAGAATAAGGTAACTTCGCAAGGCACGCCTAATGGCTTAAGAAATGGACAGGAGGCACAGTTTCTGAAAACAAATTATGCTCTATTCCCTTTCAAGGAGAGTACTTATTTGACCCAGAACTAGACAAGATTCTGGAAAAAGCTGGGGATACGAAAAATGGATTCTCAATCGACTACCAACCAAAGGGGTTGAAGGCTCTCATTTCCTCATGGGCCAAACACAGCGAAGCCTCAACAGAAGTATTGTTCCATCTTTCCATTTGCATATTTCCCAGATGAGCATGGATGGCCTTATAAGTCTTCTCATACCTTCTAAGTGCTCGCTTCAAAGAAGAAACAATACCCTTCTTGACCCAGGTCTATAGACCCAGTCATTGATATAAGGTTAGTTACAAAATCTGACATTTACTTGAACTACTGCTGTCTTCCAATAGCTGGTGCTGTAGAGGCATTGTTCCATCTTTTATTTGCATATTTCCCAGAGGAGCATGGGCAGCCTTATAAGTCTCTCCTTAAGGAAAAAATATACCCTCCCTGACGCTTTCCTTTCACTGAAAATAAGACCTATCCTGAAAATACGACCTAGCATGATCTTTCAGTTTTTTTGAGGATGCAGAATGCTTTTTCAGGATTTTTGAGGATGCTTGAAGTATAAGCCCTACTCCAAAATTGAGCCTTAGTTACAGTTAATAAAAAAAACACAATATAAATAGTGTCCAGGTAGTTATATAGGTAAAAACGTACAATCTATTAGAGCAAAAATTGATATAGGATACTGTCTTATTTTCGGGGAAACATGGTATAAATGCTGAAAAGGCCTTTATGAATGCTAAGAAGATCACCTGACTACAATAACCAATCACCATTGGCAATACATTTCTTCTAGGTTGAACATTTAATCTCAGATCACTTGCACTTAGTTTTGAAAATTCTAGATCAAAAAGTTTTGGTGCAACACGGTTTCCTTAAGTCAGGTTTAACTAAACCTGGGTCAACAGCAGGGTTGGTGCATTCGGATTTGAGTAAAGTCAAAAAACCAAATTTAATTCTTTAACCCACAAACTGGTCTCTGGTCTTCACAGTGAAGAAAAAGTTTGTTAATTATGAAGATCGGTCTGTCTGTCTATGCTAATAGAACAGTACGAGTTCAATTCCTAATATTTGCTCTTGGCTCAAAAATATTCCTAAATAAATTTAAAAATTACCTGTAAATCTAGACATTTCAGTTCTCTGTTGCCAAAAGCTTTATGGTTGTATTCAGGCATTCCTTCAGTCAAGGCAAAGACTGCAGCCTGTCTTTGGCATCAGAGCATTTTGCAGGAAGTTGTACATTTGGTGTATCGCCATGTGGCGCCCCATATAACATATATTTGGGATAATTGTATACCTCTGTTATATGACATTCAGTGAAGTACGCCACATGTATTTTAATCCAAATTTACGCCATGTTCATTTAAAAAATGACAGAAAAATCCAAAGCAGAGGTGCAGTATAGCCCCATTCACTTCTGTGGGTACTGTATTATGGTTCTGTACAACTCGGAAGTAGCTGTAAAACGCCAATGCGCAAAAGGCCTTAAGCAAAGCACTAAATGTACATATAAATCCGCCCCTGCGTCACTACAAAATCAGAAAGATTTACTGTTTCTTTATTCCGGGACAGCAGGTCGGCCATCTTCTTGGGAACTATAATGTTTGCCACCAAGCTTTCCCATAAACTGATATATTTTAAAAATTCGAAATAGAATTTTTTTAAAGGGCCATACCAGCAAAAACACATTTTTTCATCCCTGCACCCCTTACCAGTTTATCACACTCTGGATGTTTCCTATGGATGTTTCCTATATATATTACAGTCATCACCCTGACTTTTAGATTTCTACCTGCTTTCTCTTTCTCTGTGCTGTGCTAGCAATCCCATGATGCATCAGCAGACCATTACATCACCAGCTAGAGCCAGTACCATCTCAAGCTGCTGGGAGGACAGTGTGATTATCATTACTCTGTATATTCACCTAAATAAGCTAAAGACTAAGTATACAGTTACCCCCTGCTCCTCTGGGAAATATGCAAATAGAAAGATGAAACAATACCCCTATAGCGCCACCTATTGGAAGGCAGCATACCTGTAAGTCAATGTCAGACTTGCCTTGTAATAATGAGCCAAAGCCAGAATACCCACGTACAGACAGCTGTTTCAGGTTTTTGCCCATAAAGCGGGTTAAAAAAATAATAAAAATAAAAAATGGAAACAAATTTCAGTTAAAAAAGGTACTAAACTATAGTTCTGTATGTGATGGGAAAAAAAAGCAGCAAAAATAATTTTGGCAGGCCAGGAAAAAAAATTAGGGTAAAAAAACACCAAATAGGTAAAATCATCAAAAAGTATCTAGTCCTTAAGAACCGAAACACCCTGGTTTTGTAGGGGTTAATTCGAAAATTGATTTTGATGGGTTTATTTACAAATGTGTTTTTTTCATGCAAATTTTGGTCACGTGAAAAAAAACACAGCATGTCCTATTTAAGTCTATATTACGGCCCAAAATAGGCCACAGAATTGAGTGGGAATGCAAAAATATGCAATAAATACGCAGGAAACATTGGTATTTGAGTATAATGGTACTGTTTTACGCTTTTTTTTTTGCACTTCTAAATACGCAGTGCTTATGTGCACAAAACAATCGCAAGAAGGGCTGAAATACGCCCTAAATAGGTGAGTTTTAGACCATGAATATATTGTGTATTCATGAACTAAAACTTGCATCCGTGTGTGCAGATGAGCCCTAAGTGTGTGTCCGCACGTACGAAACAAGCGCTTTATCTGCACTTGCTAATTGTCCAAGGAACATTTTCTGACTTCCCATAGACTTCTACTGGATCCTTGGTGCGCACACAAATAGAGCGGGTTCTATTTTTTTTGTGCGCGCAAAATCAGAGAGTGTGAAGGAACCCATTGACATCAATGGATTCTGTTTTCTGCCTACCGTGTGCATAAATTTTAAGCGCACAAGTTTTAAGTGCGCAAATAGGCCTGTGTGAAGCTGCCTCAGGGCTTAAACAGATGAGTATGTTTTAGTCCCATTACGCGACCGTGAAAATCACGTGATTTTCATGGTCGCATAATCGGATGAATCTAAACCATTGATTTCAATGGTTTCGTTTCCACTAACGGGATTTTAGCGCATTAATAGTACACTTGAGAAAAGATTAGACTTGCCCTATTATTCATGACCATAGTTTATACTACACTTTTTTTTTGCAAACTCACTCGTACTAGCGGGAAGTTTGAATAGTCCAAAAAAACCCCAACCCGATTCATGCGCTAGTATGCTCAGTAGCGGCGAGCGTTTTAGTGCATGCCCAAATGTGTTTTTGCCCTTACCTATACTTGCTGAATGGCCAAGAAGAAAAAACAACACAGTGCAGAGCTATGGCGACTCTTGGTAAATTGGGTGCAGTTTTTGCGCATTTCCGTAGATGCGTCCTACATGTAAACTGTAGAACGGTCTTCACATACTTCACATACTGTACAGTGAAGTAGCTGACTTGAGCCGACAGATGCCTGATCCAGCGTTCTAAATACCGCCAAGCAGCCGGAGACTAAGTCTACCAGTTTTCTTTATGGCTCCACTTGGGAAGCCGCAGCTCCAGTCTAGTTTAAGATCAAAAAATAAAATGCTTTGGCTTGAAACAAATATCTCCCAGATAATCTATTCCGTTTAGGCAGATCACCAGCGGCCGCGCTGCCTTCCCTTCTGTTATAATTAGCCAGACATCATTGATTTCAGTAACATCTGCGATGAATCACATTTTAAAAATGAAAAAGGAAATCGATCCTGTAATGCTGGTAGAGATATTACAATGTGATGATTTATCTCCTGCGCTCTCCCATATACTGCTTCCATTTCCTGGGCTAATCTTTGTCTTGACCTCCTCAGAAGATTCGCTGAACTTCTCCAATCTTTTTACTTTTATGTGGTCAGTTATTTCAGTGTAAATGCAGAAATTGAAAATACATTAATAAGCACCATGTATTAAAAAAAGTGTTTCCCCTGAAAATAAGAACTATCCCAATAATAAGCCCTACCCTGATTTTCAGGGGGTGGGAGAGACATGAAATATAAGCCCTCCCCCCAAAATAAGCTCTAGCTACACTACATGAAAAACAAAACAAAAACAATACTCACCTAGCAGAGGCGCTCAGGTCCCTTTCGCTGGTCTCCGGCACTCTTCCATGTAGTCCTCAGCGCTAAGAGAGCATTCTTTTCCTTATAACAGGGCTTGAATACCCTACCTCAAGCAGGTGATTGCTGTGATTGGCTCAGGAACGCTGCGTCAGCTAATCAGAGCTGGCGCTTGATGAACCAATCACAGCCATTCACTGAAAGACATCATTGAATGGCTGTGATTGGTTCATCGAGTGCCAGCTCTGATTCGGTGTTCCTGAACGAATCACAGCAATCTCTTGCTGAAGGCGAAGTATTTAAGCCCTGTTACTAGGAAGAGAATGCTCTCTCAGCACTAAGGACTACAAGAAAGACCGCTGCAGCACTGGAGAGCAGTGAGAGGGACCCTTAAGCCGCCGGCTAGATGAATATTAAGACCCTCCCCCAAAAATAAGACACTGTGCCTCTTTAGGGGCAAAAATTTATATAAAACTGGGTATTATCTTTGAGGAAACACAGTATATACGGTAGTTAGGGTGGCATCACATCTGCAGGGGTTCTGGTTTCCTGCTCCGTTTAGGGAGGAGGAAACGGGAATCCCCACAGCCGAATGGCTCTGTCTCAGGATGGAACCAAACACCAAACAGCGCCAGATGGACCCTATTGACTCTAATGAACTTTTTGTGCACATGGTATACTCATTAGAGTGGCTATTCAACCTAATGAGTTCCAGATATGTTCTTTTTCTCGCGGAATTGCACTGTGTATTGAGAATCCCGTTGGGAATTTGCGCAACTCCCATAGACTTGTATGGAATGGATCAGACAGCGCCAACGGATACTGCACCGACTCCAAGCGTGCTTTATCTCCTATCCCCCGTAAAGGAGGAGAGCTGCAAAGACAATAAGGGGGGACTCTCACCAGGAGAGTGAACCCCCAATAAAAACAGACAGCAGGGTTTCAGTAAAAAAGCTATGCGCTCGCGAAGATAGCAACAAGTCAAGCGGAGTTTAAACAATCTCCGTCCTGTGAGGGACGGAAAAAGAAAATGAAATAGAATAGAAAGGCACTTACTCAAAAGGAGGGGGGTGTATAAAACAAGAAGCCCCCTCCTCTAAGTGCTGACTCCTCCTTCTCAAGCACTATCCAGAGACCTATAAATGTGAGTAAATGTGTGTTTTATACTGATGTATACATAGGCTTGAGAAAGGTGCATGCTGCACCGAAACGCGTTGCCTCCTTGTAAATTTGCTTTTAGACAAATAAAACCGAAGAAACCAACTTGCTTCCTGCCAATTCCATCGGCGACTAAGAGGACCCAGAGGAGTCAGCACTTAGAGGAGGGGGCTTCTTGTTTTATACACCCCCCTCCTTTTGAGTAAGTGCCTTTCTATTCTATTTCATTTTCTTTTTCCGTCCCTCACAGGACGGAGATTGTTTAAACTCCGCTTGACTTGTTGCTATCTTCGCGAGCGCATAGCTTTTTTTACTGAAACCCTGCTATAGACTTGTATGGGGACTTTTGGTGTGCAAGCGTGCAGGAAAATAGAGCATGTTCTATATTTTTGTGTGCACAGAATTAGGCATTGTGCACGAACCAATAGGCATCAATGAGTTCTATTCTCTATGTATCGGATGCTTACATTTTTTTATTCATATGCACAAAAGTTGTCGTAAAGCACACACATGCATGCGCAAATAAGCAACTCCAATTGCCCAAATATGCAGTGCATGGGAAAAGAGGTTTCAAAATTATCATTTCATGGGGAATGCAAGTATTTAGTAAAGCAAACACGCCATGACAGGTGACAGGTCCTCTTTAACTCCTTAAGAATGCAGCCTTTTTTTAGCCTAGGGATGCAACAATTTGGAGGATTTTTATCCCTTAGTTGAAATAGCCAAACGAGGGTTTCAGTGGCGCAGCAAAGGCCCGAGGGGCTTCAGGGTACAGAGATCCAGCTTGCCCCCGTCATCCACACATGCCACCTCTCAGCTGACCAATCAGCACTTGTCTGTACACAATTATTCCGGATGCCAGTTATATTTGCCGCCTGAAGGTGCTTCTGGTCAAGTCGATGGCTCCTGTCCTGTTATACTGTCAGAAGTCTGTTTGGTGTTAAAGGGGTTCTGTCATTTAAAAAAAAAAAAAAAAATTCTATATTTACCTCTTCCTCCTCAGGCAGTCTCCTTACCGCATCTTCTCCTCATCAATCTTCTGGCTCCTCCAGTCCCTGGGTCACCTCACCGCAAACTGTCCAGATCCTCTTCTTCCGGTGCCGAAGTGTACATTACCGGCAGTCTTTTTCCTGCAGGTCAGTGGACCCAGTCACTAGTGACGTAGCGTTCACTGCCTAGCAGAGAATGCCAAGACATTAGCAGCCTGCTTTACTGCGCCTGCGCGAAGTCTCACTGCTAATGTTACATATACTATAAAATACTAGTGCCGCGCTAAAGCCGAGGATTCACCATTTTCTGCTAGGCATTGAATGCTACGTCACTCGTAGCGTTCACTGCCCTGCAGGTAGTGAACTGCAGCTAATGGACGCTCCAAAGCAGGAAGAGGGGGATCCGGCCATCTGGACATGAGGTGACCCGGGGGACTGGAGGAGCCAGGAAAAGATTTGCGAGTTTACGATCGTGTGGGCCTTGTTAGTTTTACGCACACGATCGTAACATAGAGGGAGTGGCGATGGGATGGACACACACAGGTTGCACACGGTATTAACACAGGTTTCAGGCAACTGACTCTGTGCTACACGGGAGGATGACGTGGCCCTACCTAAGCGGGGACATTGCCCCAATAAGGGCAACCCAGCGGTCTTCAGATCTGGGCCCTAGATGATCCTAGGAGCCACACACCAGAACAGGACGCATTTACATGCCAAATGACAGGGACTGAACAGGACACACAGAGCCAGAATACACAGCATACAAAATGCAACCATTAGTAACAGATAAGCTGAATATAAATACAAGGTATTAGTTGATATTTTGTACAAAACGTGAAAGCTAGCGGGCTAACTTCAAGGCTCCTGGTTATACCACTAGTCCCTACACTAACCAGGAGTCCAGCAGAACCAGACAGAGTTCACATAGAACGCTGCAACAGAACAGGGCACAGGGCACACAGCAAGCTGACAGGAAATAAACGTACAAATGGACATGAACCAGCAGGTCACAGATGACACAGGAAGCTTGCAACAGGACAGACAACCAGGGCACAAACTCTACCAGCACGGACTCTACCCAGAGCTCACATGAACACAGATGAAACTCATAGCAAGGCTATGTGTCCTCATACCAGGGGGGATAGACAGTCAGCCACAGAGCTGACATAGGGGACTGTCAGGGATCCACCAACTGACACACTGGAAGCAGAGAGACAACAGACCAACTTGCAAACACAGATCAGAGTGGGAACAAGCTGAACATGACTGATAAGTTACAGAACACAGAAGTAACATGACTGCTCACCGTGGGACCCAGCCAGCGACTGACCAGGAGCTGGGTTTATATGTGAGCACAGACCCAGGACATTAACGAACAGGAAGTACCACACCCAGCCAGCTCAATTAACCCTCAACCACCTGTAATTGTGCTGCTAGGAAGCTTAGAACTACAGATCCCAGCAGCACATCCTGACATGCTATTTCTGCATTGGTATTTCATCTGGTTCATAGTGTACTTGTTTACCATCTGTACCGCATATATTGTTATTTATTGTTGTAAACAGTATCCCTGCTACCCAACTAGGGAGTATCAGGGTTGTCCTAATTCCTGACATGGGGTTGCCCTCACCAGGGCGAGTGCTCCGCTTTTAGGTAGGTTCTCTTTGCATTAGTAGGTTAGTTTCAGATTTCCTATTCCCCCACTTCTTGAGTTCATTATAACTATTGTGTTCTCTGCATTAGAACATTGTGTGTATATCCATCCTTTTTAAACATTAAATGACATCTGATCCGGATGAGGTATTTTGCGTCCAGCGCGGCCGTAACTTGTAGGTTTTTCTTTTGTAGGTGAACAATCTGCAATATATTACAGTAACAGTAAGAGAACCTACCAAATTTCATCCATACGTGACAGTGAAAAATCCATTCCGAAATTTACATGCAGTGCATTCTAAGTGAGTAGCATGGCCATTCTTTCTGCTGTTTTTCACGGCTGATTTCAGCTTTTATAATGCATAGATCCATAGCAAATCCATGACAAAATACCGCAAATTTTGCTGCAAATTCCACAGCGCGTCTGCATCAGAGTTCCTGCTACACATAGCCGAAGCTTGTAGTGGTATGCCGGTTTCAGCAAATAAATGGCAAATTTTTTTTTTTGTGTAGTGAAAAGTTCTAAAACTTTTGAGTATATGTTTTGCACCAACTTGTAGTTTTCATGATCTCAGCTTGCTGTCATTCAATAGGAAACAACATTGTTTATTCCAGTGGATACAAACCTGTCCTGCCTATGTGATGGACACTCTGGCGCAGGACTGATGTTTACTGATTGTCTATCAGAGTCGTGCCTTGTATCCAGTCATGCACCTTCACATGACCAGGACAGATTTGTATCCGCTGGGAGTAAACAATGTTTCCTATTGAATGACTGCAAGCAGAGATTCACGAAAACTGTGAGGAATAGATGCAGCCAGCATACTGGAATACTATATACCCCTTCATCTTACAGAAAAATAATATAATTTTGTTGAAAAACCCTTGTAAGTAGAGCTGACCAAAGGGCTGCAAAGGCCCATTTTGACACAACGATTATCACTCAAAATTCGCTCAAAAGCCGTCTTTTGAGCTATCGCTGCGTCTAAACGTGTGCCCATTGCGCACTATTCGTTCATTGCTGACTTCAAGCCAGCTTGAAGTCAGCGATGTGTCTTATCAGGACCGCATGCGGAGTTCTCAGCGGGATCGTGCTGATAGTATTCTTTCAGCTACAGTCCTGCCGGAGAACAATGAAGCTGAATGCAGACAACAGACCTCCAGCTGTTATCTGCATTCAGAAAAAGGCTTCATTTGCACGCTAATAAGCTACTAAGTAGCTGAGTAGCTACTTAGTTCTTTATGCTAAATGATCGCACAAAACTGCCATTCAGGTTATCTTTTGAACAAGTTTTGAGCGATCATCTTTCCATGTAAATGGGCCTATGTCCTTTCTGGCCATAAATCCTTGAAAACTATTTTATATGCAAATATTTAACCCCTTAAGGATACAGCCTCTTTTGGCCATAAGGACACAACGTTATTTGGGGGATTTTCATCTCCACTTTTCAAAAGCCAGAGGGTGCCTGCACACGGGCGGAATTTCTGCCACAGTATTTTAAGCACATTGTCCGCCCCTGACCGCAGCCAATATACTTCTATGGGGATCCGCAGTTGTCCCCAGACGGACGGATTTGCATCGCGGGTTTTTACACGCTAGGAAAAAAATGCGACATGTCCTAATTTGGGTCGGATTCTGTGCATGGAGACTCCAATACAAGCGAATGGACACATTTTTTCACACAGTACATCTGCGGTGCAGCTGCGGATGAAGGCACTGGTTGCTATGACATTAGAGGAAGTAGGCGTGGTAGGAGGCTGCAGGTTTTTCCGTGCGTTTTTTTCCACAGCACATCCGCATATATCCGCGCGTGATTTTTCCACACATCCGCACCTATCCACAAGCACATTTAGGTGCCATAGGCAGGTCTCCCGCGCGTAATCCGGAACGCTCGTGTGCAGGGGGCCATAAACTTTTTATTTCTCTGTTGACACAGCCGTATGAGGGCTTGTTTTTTGTGTGGCGAGCTGTAGTTTTTATTGGTGCAATGTTTGGGTACATAATAATGAATTGTGAAACTTGTATTCATTTTTTTGGGAGGGAATAGAGAGAAAACATCAATTCTGCCATTGTTTTTTTCTATTTTTTTACAGCGTTAATCACGCAGCATAAATGACATAATACATTTTTTCTGAGGGTCGGTACGATTTCGACAATACCAAAATTATAATTTTATTTTTTTGGAAATTTTTCATTTTTTCACAACGTTGCATTCAGATTCCTATAGCTTTTTTATTTTTCCATGGACGCAGCTTTGTGTGAACATGAGCTGTAACTTTTATTGATACCATTTTGAGGTACATGCCGCTTTTTTGATCACTTTCATTGTGTTTTTTGGGACTCAAAATGAACAAAATAAGCATTCTGCCTCCATATTTTAGGGGGTTTTTTCATGGTTTTTGCCATGCATGATAAATAGTGTGTTCAATTTAATGTAAAGGTCGTTATGGATATGATGATACACAATATGCAGGATTTTTTAAATGGCCGATGACGTCACAGAGGGAACGCACTCTCTCTGTGAACCCTTCACATGCCATGATGTACATTGATTGCAGCATATAGGAGGTTAACAGCTGGGTTTTCTGTTCTCATCAATCTCTGCTGTAGTGGTGGGAGGCCGACTCCCACTGCCGGATGGCATTGGCTTGCTTCTGATCCCATATCATCCACAGGACGTAAGTTTATGTCCTGTTGCATTAACTGTCTTCCAGTCAGGACATAAACATTCATCCTGTGGCGTAAAGGGGTTAAACAGGTTGCAATGGGCACATTTTTTGGATGATGTTCCTAGGTGTGCACAGAGCTCCCTAATTCCTTCTCAGAATTAACATTGATGTAGACCAGAAGGAAAAAAACATGACAGACCTAAAAAGCTTTAGACGGTATACTTTTATGTACGCGGTCAGTCTGTTCAAAGATGTACTGCAGCAACCTGCACGGCTTTGTTCAGATGTACTGCAGCAACCTGCACTGCTTTGTTCCTTAAGGCTATACTCTCCAACTAGATCCAACAGGTTGAATATCTCTACTTTAGTCATTTATTATTTAGCCACAGTGAAAGTAAATATAAAATTAGCGAATCAGATCAGCATTCAGTTTGGGCCTTTTTGACATTAAAACATTTTTACATATGTGGTTCTATGGATAGAAGCTCAGGTAAAAGTACCATTTGGAGATTTTCTGTGACATTCATGAAAAAGTTTTGTTTTTTTTAAAGAATTCAGTAAATGGCATTACTATAATAAAACCAATATCACATTTGCCCAAGCAATGTCCTTTTAATGTATGTATCACGGTGCCACGACAGCCCCTAACCATGTGATGCATCGGGTGTCGCATGTTCAGTGTCATTAAGCACTGGATAACGAGAGAGTAACAGTTCCGGCGCTGCTTGGCTGACTGGATTGTCTTTTAACCTAGTCAGCCTATCAATTTTTGTGCAAGAGTATTTAAATGGGCTCCTTTGTGTAAAGGACTGTGTCTTAGTGCTTAGTGGACCCGCATTCAGTAGTTCTTCAGGAATTTAGCTTACTACTTTGTCCACCTTATGGCAGTCTCACATGAGCGCATTTGCAGACAAAAAATCTGCACTTGCAAAGCAGAGCAAATAGAACCTATTGCCTTCAATGGGTTCCTTCACATGTGCTTTATTTCCCTGTGCATTTCGAGTGCAGGGAAAAAACATAACATGCTCTATTTCCGGGCACAATTGAACACCAAAGGCCCTTGTCTGCACTAAATCACTTGAGGAACTGTGCTATTTCACGGGGTTAAACAATGCCACCTGGGCCTACTAGGTCAGCTGACTCACTTATCAAGTCAGCTTACCCGCCTACTATGTAGGCTGCCCCGCTTACTAAGTAGGCTGTCCCACCTATTCAAACATGGCACACCAATGTGAGCAGTCCCAGCAGCGCAATTAAGTACAGTAAAATGCACCGATATAGGTGCGATAAGCAACAATCAGCGCCCTGAATAGCACATATACGTATCACAATAGCGAGTGTATATGTGCTTACGCCCTTGTGCAGCCATCTTTAGTCTACATGGATTAGTGTTTAATGCTAGTTGTCACCAGTGCACCTTGGACTGGTTCTCGCCTTATTTCCCACAGAGGTGCCATCCTTATTTTTGGGGGTGCTCCACTTGAGGGCCGGAACAGTTCAGCCAGTTTTGGTAAACTGGGTTATCAACTTTACAGTATCTTGTAACATTTTGCCAAAAGCCCTCTTTGTTAGTTCATCTAGATCCAGATTACCGGGTGACCAGCTTGACTCTGTTTTCAGGCCCAACACTTGACAGTTCTGGTTGTTCTAACAAGTCATACCAAATGTGACAGTATGTGAATAAAGATATAGAAAAGGTAGAAACAGTGTTGTAGATTACTTAAAAAAGGACAGTGTACAGATGTGTCCATTCCTTACCTTTTTTCTTGACTTAACTTATCCCAAGATCAGTGATGTGAGATGACCAGCTTTGCAACAAAAAAAAAGCATGATCTCATGATACTCCGCTTAGAGATGTGTATGCTACATGTGGCCACCCAGTGGTTATTACGGAAATTGCAGCATGTCAAGGGTTTTGGTAGCATGTTGCTATAATATACTCAATTTGTATAATGACAGATTAGAGTCCTTAACAAAAATTATGGAAAGGTAAGGTTGGGTACATCTGTAGCTATACCCCATCCTTAGTAATTGCTAGTATATAGTAGTGAAGAAATGCAAGCCAAGCCTGTATACAGGTACATGGAAGCCTCTGGGTAAAACAATGTGCATGTCGGCTTCTATGATCACTACTCATGTTCGGAGGACCTCAAGAAACATTAACATCCAGCATGATATCTATGAAAGCTGTTAATTTGTTTTAGAATTTTAGGTTTAACAGTCAATTAATCAACTATCCTATCTGAAGAACTTTGTGCTACTTTATTGAACTATTTTGAAAGTTTTCACAAAATGAACTCGACGTTGCAAACCTGATAACACTTTTATCGTCCGCGGAGCATTTTAAACAGATCAGTTCAGACTGAGTGTTAATTACATATCGCAAGTTCTCCTTTTTGCTCTAGGAGCAATTATTTTCTCCCATTCTTAACAATAAAGTATACAAAGTAAAAGGAATGCCTAAGTTATCGCATCCATCTAAGAATTCTAACATTACACAGAAACAGATCTATTAATTACTTGACTTGATGAGCATGAAAATTAAACCCAGCACTATTATTCACCAACTTCCACAGGACTGATTGCTGTTTGCACAATAATAAACCTGGTTAATATGGAAATAAATAGCAGAGCTGATGGCATTAGCAGCAGCGTCCCATCTGTGAAGTATTCCTTTTATGTCCCTACTATTATCTTTTATCACAAAGTAAGTATGAGTGGCAGAATTTTCTCATTAAGGACAAGGATGACTGCTGACACATACTCCATGCACTCTAAAATTACTGAACAAATGAAATAATTCTGTAAGTGCTGTCAAAAAGACGCTTACTTTTTAAATAATGGCTCTACAAAGTTATTCAGGCTTAAGAAGCATCGCTATAGACTATGCATGTCAAAGAAGGCAAGTCTCACTGGCCATCTTAATTACCCTACAGACAATCACACTAACCTATTGAGAGGAAATTAACGAGTGGTGAAAAGGCTTCAATACTCATAGAAATGTTACGTTCTTACTGTCATCCATACCGTCGTCTCATGGTATTAAAGGGATTCTGTCACCAGGTTCAAGAAGTTTGACTCAGAGCTGAGCTTCAAGTCACGGAGATGCGTAGCACCTCTACCTGCCCACAGCATGGCAGCTCTCTCCCTACACACCAAAAAGGGGAGAGAGCGGTCAATCTACATCATGTAGGTGGGACCAAGCTGGAATGGCTCAACTCCGTGAATTTGGTGACAGAATCCCTTTAAGTACAATTGTTCATTCATAACTGCCTGTTAATATATTTGTCTTCATGTCAGTTATGAAAGTAAAAAAAGTAGCCTTAGGCCCCCTGCACACGGGCAGAAATTCTGCGGCGGGATTTCCCGCAGAATTTCCGCCCCTGCCCGCCTGCATAGGATTGCATTGCAAAATGCAATCCTATGCAGATGACTGTGATTTGTCCGCATGAAAATACATGCGGAAAACAAATCGCGGCATGCTCTATTTCTGTGCGGGTCTCACAGAGGCCTGCACAGAAATGTCACTCCTGGCGCTCTGACTCTGCTCTGCACATGCACCAGCGCACCGGCAGGCGGTACATCACAGAGCCGAAGTGGCGGGAGAAGGGGAGACCCGCACTGGTCCCCGCAGGGGCGCGGGTCTGGTCCCGCTGCGAGATTTCTCGCAGGGGATCCCACCCGGCCGTGTGCAAGCGGCCTTATTATTTATAACAACCAACTTTAAAATTTTATTTCCTGCAAAAATGATATTTACACTCTGATTAGTTGTCATTACTTAAACAAACGTTTGACATGCACATCCTTAAAGGAGTTCTGTCATTAAAAAGAAAAAAATTCTATACTTACCTATTCCTCCCCCGTCAGTCTACTTACCAAAATTTCACCTCCGCTATGTTCTCCTGCCTCCTGCAATCCTGGGGGGTCACCTCACCTCCAGCTGTCTGGTTCTTCTGCTTCCTATGAGGTTACGTACATCGCCAGTAGTCTCCTTCCTGCTAGCCAATGTACATTACGTCACAGTTCACAGGCTAGCAGGGGGAGTGCCGATCTACTTTAGAGACTGCTCATGAAAGCTGACTCTGAAATTGATTAGCATTCCTTCCTAACCAGTGAACAACGTTACCTTCACTGACCAGCCCGGAAGGAGAATGTGAGGAAGGCAACCTTTCCTTCATAGCAAGTTGGCCGGCATATGGTAAGGTGACCCCGGGGCACTGGAGAAGCTCAGTGAGGAGAAGATGTGGTAAGGAGACTGATGGGGGAGGAATAGGTGAGTATAGTATTCTTCTTCTTTTTAATGACAAAACCCCTTTAATTCTTTGCTAAACAGCATATTGGCAGATAGTGGACTGTCTGCTATAATTTATAAAAACTTACTGTCTCCATAACAGCGTAGAGGATTAACAGTCAGCTTGGTCTCTGATGATGGGCGATATGTATCTCCAACCACAACTTGAGTAACTGGTAGGTGGTCTTTGTAGGACAAGATTCCATCATCCTTTTTCCTGCACCGGTTAATAGAAATGACAATTAGTCTAATATGAGAGAATAAGAACCATTGGCTATGCATTTAGATGAATTTGCATGATTGTCCACCCCTGAATACAATTTTTTGTAGTCTACATAGGTTTAGAATTCTTTTTAATATATCTTGCTCCTTATATTTCTTGATTGCAGTCAAAGTTCTAGTTTATTCCAGTCTGCTGAATAGACATACATTTGAAAGATAAGGCGCTTGCTGCATAGTTGCCAACCTGATTTTAGGGTGGCTATACAATGGCCGATAGTCGACGCAGTAATTGTTCAAAAGAGTGATTATAAGTGACTATCATCATGTGTAAACACAGGACCATACAGAGCGAATGAGTGAGAATCACAAACTGGTTGGAGTTGCTTGTTTTTTTTAGCCCACCTAAAAACCAAGCAACTATCAGTCAGTGTGGACAGGCAGCTGCTCATGTATGAACAACTACCTGTTTACTTTGAATGGATGCAGGTGGCCGGAAGAGACCTCTGACGAACTATGCCTCCAATCAATAAGCAATTATTGTTCCTGTGCGTCTTTAAAAATGTTTTTCACACGTTATTGTGCAAAACTGGATAGTATTACATTTTTTAACGTCAAAACACCCAAATTATTAACCTCTTAAGGACCAGGCTGTTTTGGTCCAAAAGGACCAGACACTTTTTAGGGATTTTACCCACGTGGTGGTTTAACAGACCTATTTTATTTTCTTCAGCTGCCATGATTATTTTTGGCTGCATTTTTTCCATGACATATAGGGTTATTTTTTCATATATTTTTTCACAGATTTTTTCCCCCTATTTTTTAGTTTTATTAGGGGTAAAAAGCTTGGTCCATTAGGGGTTAAGGGTGCAGTGGGTATCAGCCAAGAACACTATGATTGAGAAGATACTAAATGTGATTGTTCTCAGTAAGAGGAACCAAGTAATCTTGTAGAAATGATACCTTTTAAAGGCTACCAAAAATGCATGATCAGGAAGAAAAAAACAAAAAGGAAGAAAAAAGGATCTCAGCGCTCCGTTGATAATGAGCAGAATATATACTTAAGATCTTACTTGTTTGGGGGTGCCAGACCCATGGCACCCCTCACATCCAAACAGGCGTATAAATATGCAAAATAAGGGAAAAACTTTTTTTTACATAACCCAATTATTAAAAATATAATGCATCCTATAGTTCATGATATTGTGTACACATTCATATACATCAAAAAAACCAACATTATGTAAAATATAATAAAAGAATTTATACTATAATACAAATATAGTAAAAGAATTTTTTGATTAAATATCTATTATAAAAATTAATATACGGCTTCAATAGACTTTTTCCAATGTCTCATTTAGTGAGGTGGGGTGTAGAGTATCAAATTTAAAAATAAAAAACATCTCTTTAGTTCTCAATCTCGAGTGTTCACCAGATGGAATTTGCTCTAATGGAGTGATGGATAGCCCTGAGGGATCAGAATTGTGACATAGTGAAAAATGTTTCAAAACACTATGTTTCATATAGCCTCTTTTTATATTATACCTGTGCTGATTCAGTCTACAACGCAAAGGATTTATAGTGCGTCCTATATATCGCAAGGGGCAAGGGCACTCTATTAAGTAAATGACATTATCCAAACTACAGTTTAAAAATTGTTTTATTTGGTATAGTGGCATATCTATTCCCAAGTGTATAGTCTTGCGTTTGTTGCAAATGTCTTTACAACACTTGCAACCAACCTTCCCGCATTTAAAGGAACCTGATATTTGAGGAACCAGTAGTCTACTCACATTTTTATTGGGATTAGAAGTCCGTGGACGAGAGGGAGCCAAGATATTGCTGAAAGTTCTATTTTTTCTATATGTCAATATTGGTTTTTGAGGGAGGTCTGATGTTAAATACACATCTCCTTTGAGTAAATTCCAATGTTTATTTATAATTTGTTTTAGTTATTTATGTTTATTGTTAAATTTGGTAATGAAACATAATTCCCCTTTAATGTCCACATTGGTATTCAAGTACTTTTTGTTTGAATTTATCTCACGTTTTTCTATTTTAGCTTTATTGTAAGAATTCCGTATTAGCGTATCGAGGTAACATTTTTCTCTGAACCTATTGTACAACTTATTGGCTTGCATATCGAAAATATCTATGGAGGAACAGTTGCACCTAATCCTCTTAAATTGCCCATATGGGACACTGCATGATGTTATAGTGAGCTTTCGGACCTCACATGGTGCTTCCTCAGGCAATAATGAAAGGAGGTCAGAAGGGATGTCCTTAAGAAAAGCACCCAGGGTTTTTTGGAGGCACCTGGGGAGTGAGTGGGTTAGGGGATGGCATCATCTCTTCCCAAGGAGAGCACCCAGAAGGGGTGCTATTCCCAATTATTGTTTTACAAACTTAGTTAAAACTCATACTATGATTTGAAGGAATGCTGCCATCCAATAGGTCTGAAGGAGAGATTTCACATTCCTTGTCACTGGACTGATTATTTACTGTTATGGTCATCCCGCTATTTATCTAAATGTTATTGATCCCAACATGTCTGTGCCCTCTTTCCCTCTGTTTCTGGTATTTATCTAGTGCAATTTAAGTTCAGCATGTTTCTGCCCTCCGATATGATAATGTGTATTTATTAAATACGTCATCATTAGATTTGTTTCATTATGCCTGAGGAAGGACCCTGTGAGGTCCGAAAGCTCGCTATAACGTCATGTATTTTTGTTAGCCATTGAAAGGTCTCATATCTGCAAGATTACTTGGTTTTTCTTGCTGGGAACAATCACATTTTGCTCTACTGGCTAACACCGTAACAAACCCCTTTTTTCATTTTACCTGAGAAGATACTGGATGCATCATATCACTGTGTAACATTATTAATTGCATTATCTTTGTACGATATATTTGTAAATACTTGTAATTGCATTTTTCGTGTGTTTCTCCTGCTAATGTTTAATAAAGGTATAGTTTTCATGAAACACTAAGAGCTTAGCACTAGCCCTATAATATTCTTTGCTTTGACCAGGCTCCGTCTGGAGATTTCCATTCTGTCAATATCCTGATGTCAGGTTCATGACCATGGGTAATACACTATCCGCAAAGTTGGCTCCTGGTTTCCTTCACTGCTGCATAAATTCATGAGGTTTTGCAGCATCCTCAGGCAGTGGGAATCCTATTGACACTATGCTTTATAAATGCATTCTTCCAGCCAAGGTGGCTGGCACCCTGGGACTATATTGGACTTTTTAACTTAGCGTTGTCTGGTTTAGCGAACTTAAGTTCAAATACACTATTCCGATATTTAAAGTCAATAAAGGGGAATTTGGATCTATTAGTTTCAGTGGGAAGAGATTATGTTTGCCGTGACAGCCCACTGATTGCAATTAGTGTAATGCTCCATTTCCCTTGTGGTTGAGCTGCAGGAAAATTGAGCACTGTGTCACACGGGCATATGCGCATTCGCATCACATTTTTGCACATTGGGCGTTGTGTCTTTGTGTGCCTTTCTGCCTTTTCTACAGTACATTTCACACGCCCAAATCGTGCGCCTATGCACCCGCAAAAAATACACATGACCACCGTCCCGTCCATTGACATTGCTAATCATCCTAATTCCATATGTTCTATTTTGTCTATTAGGAAAATAGAGCATGCTGCATTTTTTTTTGCGCAACAGAATTGCGTACGCAAAATAAGCGCATGTGAATGAAGCCATTGAAATACACAGACATTAGGGCTTCTCCATATGACCATAGTAGTGCATGTTTTCGCTTGTGTAAAATATATGCATGAAAAACGCAAAGAATAGCACCCATATATTGCAATAGGTTCATTCTCAGAAGTGTATTTTGTGCTCGCATTTCACAAATAATATTATCTGCTCTATCTTTCTGCGTATTTACACACCAAGGGCCCCATAGAAGTCTATGAGAGGAGTGCAAATATGCAGTCAACACCCATGCCAAAGTGAATGATAATTGTTTGGTCTAAATGCGAGCCAACAACTGAATGACGAATGAGAATTGTTCACGGTTCGTTTGTCGTTCATTTAATACCGGCATGAAAAGGTCGTTGGCTCGTTCAGTTATCGGTTCAGTTTACACAGCACTCGTTCAATCCCTGTATTCACTTATACAAAGACTGAATGATTCGGACCGCTTCTCATTTGAGCGAGCCAACGATGCATTTGCCTGTCTAAACAGACTACATGAGTGTGAATGAGTTAGCGGTGCCGTCACTCGTTCATATGAGAATCGGCTCACCTAAAAAGAAAATTACTGCCAGGTTCCCCCACAGATTAGGGCAGCTTCAGATGAGCAAATGAAGAAATATGCTTGCCCTCACCCCGTATTTTTGCAGTGAATGAGGTAGATCTATGCGTGTATGAGACCTCCCTCTCACAAGCGTAGGCGTAATTATGCTCACCAGAGGAGGACGTGATTGCGCTCTGAATAGAGTCTGATTACGTCCTCTGGGAAGCAGATCCATGCTCCTTCCTGCTGCTGCGGCCCTGTTTGCATCGGCGCAGGAGACACCCAAACCATGTTTGAACAGGCGGGCATTCTAATGAGTAGGCGGGACAACTTAATTAGTCCCCAATATTATCGATTAACACCACAAAATTGCAGTGGGAATAGTGCAATTTTGTTTGGGACAAGGGTGCATTTGTGCACACCATACACTCCTCTGAAGCCTCAGGTGCGCAAATGCGGCCCAAAATAGAGCATGTCTGAAAATTTGTGCCAAAAATCGGCCAATGTGAGTGCACTCATCGAAACCCAATGTTCTAATGTTTGCGGTTCTCGCGGTCGATTATTTGTGCAACAAAAGCGCTGGTGTGAAGGAGGCGTCAGTGCATAGTACTGTACTTTTTGTGCACGCAGGACTAGTTCACATCCAACACACCCCTTCCGTGATTTAAAATGCTATTTATCTCAATTAGGTCCATATGTGTTCTTTTTTTTGTGGCATTGTGCATTTGAGCACACATTGTGCCCCTCTCTTCTATAAGACCTTTGGTTAGCAAATAAGCACAAAAATAGAGCATGCTGCATTTTTTTGTGCGTATTCAAAATGCCTGCAGAATAAATAATAGGTACAATGAACCCACTGAAATAAAAAACATGCACAAATTCGGTCGTCTGAAGCCGCCCTTACAGGCGACTACTCCGTTCTAATCCTTCTTGACCTCTTCGCTGCATTTGACACTGTTGACCTCCTTCTCGCTATGCTTCACTCTATTGGCCTAAAGGACACTGCTCTCCTGGTTCTCCTCTGACCTCTCTGACCCCTCTTTTAGTGTCTCCTTTGCTGGCTCTATCTCCTCTACACTTCCTCTCACTGTCGGAGTATCCTAGGGCTCGGTCCTTGGCCCCCTCCTCTTCTCCATCTACACAGCCCCAATTGGACAAACCATCTGCAAATTCGGCCTCCAATACCATCTCTACGCTGACAACACCCAGCTATACTCCTCTCCCCCCTGACATCTCAGCACCATTCCTCCAAAGCTCACCGACTATCTGTCCACTGTCTCTAACACAATGTCCTCCCTCTTTTCTCAAACTTAACCTCTCAAAAACTGACTTCCTCGTTTTTCTGCCCTCAACCAGATGTAATAGCCCAGTACATGATTTCCTGGCCCCCTCCATAATGTCATACATGTATGTCTTATGTAGATGCTCTGTGCAAAACTGTCTTGTCATTGTGTTGTGTATTGCACAGCTGCAGCGTGTGATGGGTTAATATCCTAAAAGTATGAGCAGACTGTCTGTGAATGTAACAATTCTGTCCTGTCACATGGTATAAGTGAGGTTATAAATGTGGGTGTTTGAGAGCTGGAAAGAAGTTCCATGTCTTCAGGAGTGGTAGTCGGGAGGTCCAGCTATGCGGGGGCACCTTCAGCCCTCATGTAGTGAAGCATGGAAGCGAAGGAGAGGTTTTCGGTTGTGGATGTATTTGTGAGGGGAAAGAAGTGAGCCCCACTGGAGAAGAGCGAGAGCAAGCACTGTCATGAGCAAGTGTGTATCAAGGCCCAGTGCAGAGGTACTGTCTATTCTTATACTTTCCTACGTGGCCGTCTGAGGTCTGGATCACCGAATACAGGTACACCCATTCTGTCTGTCATGCACGGGTGATCTGAAGTCTGGATCACCGTGTGGAAGTACTACTGTCAAGTGTGTTTAATTGCCTGCATTGTCATTACTTCAAAGTGTGCCTTGTATCCTGCTGAAGTTACGTTGAGTAAAAGTTGTTCCAGGCCCTGACCATTCCCGGGGACCTGAGGCACTATAGCACTATCTGTGGCTCATTTATTTCCCCGCCGATGTTCATGCTGGGGGGTACTGGAACGGTGGCGTCACCCGTGACAAACTCTGCACCTGTTTTCCTGTTTACTGGGCATCCCCATGCCAGGAGTGTCTGGAAGAGGCCCAGCGCTGCCCTGGCCTTAGCTATGTGCATTCCTCCGGGAGGGGGCCTGGTAAGTGCCACTGTGACAAGTTAGCATCTTGCCCTCCCAGCTCCTCAGCGTATGCCATGTGTCTGGGGTTACCCTAATATACGCTGCACAGCTGACCTCCCCCCAATATCTCCATATCAGAATCTGGCACTACCATAATCCCTAGACAGCATGCCTGCTGCCTTGGGGTCACATTAGACTCTGACCTCTCCTTTAGCCCCCACATCCAATCTCTGGCCTGAACATACCAGCTGCACTTCAGAAATATTGCTAAAATCCAGCCATTCCTCACCACGGACACTCTAAAGACACACATTGTCGCCCTCATCCACTCCCGGTTACTGCAACTTGCTGTTCATTGGCCCTGCCCGCACCAGACTCTCCCCTCTTCAATGCATACTAAATGCGGCAGCTAGGCTCATTTTTCTATCCAGCCATTACTCAGACGCCTCTCCACTATGCAAATCACTGCATTGGTTGCCCATCCACTGCGGAACTGAATTTAAACTCCTCACCAACAAAGTTCTCCACGGCGCCGCGCCACTGTACATTGCCTCTCTCCTGTCCATACACAACCCAGCCCGCACACTCCAATCCGCTAACACACTCAGACTAAACACCCCTCTAATACGAGCCTCACATGCTCGCCTACAGGACTTCACCAGAGCAGCACTGATCCTCTGGAACGCTCGACCCCAAGGCATCCGGACAATTCTTGATGCGCCTTAAAAATGCACCTCTTCAGGGAGGCATACCAAATACCCTGACCTAGTCACCCACCCCTCCCTATGGCTCCCCACACCTTCCACCCTGCTTATCGCATACGACCTCTATCCCTGTACCTACTTACCGCTCCCACCTTGTTTGCTTCCTAATAACTGATTTCCACATGTAATTCCTGTTCTGCCTGTGTTCGTCCAATGTCTCATGTTTCCCCTTGTACCTCCTGTCTCCCCCCACCCCATTTGTTTCAAACTAATGGTAAATCACATGTAATTGTTCTTCCATGCTTGAAAGCCCTGCGGAATAAGTTGGCGCTATACAAGTAAAGATTATTATTATTCTATTGCTGTGGTTCACAATATACTGACACCCTGAAATCAGCTATGGCATTCTTTTAGCAAAAAACAAACTACCCAAACGGACGATCCCTTTAATGTAAGCCCCGTGTCCTATACTTTAGCTTCGTGCCATAACACAGGCTTTTTAAAACCATCGTTTGTTTCTTTTAACTAGGCTTCATTATAATGCCTTTCTACAGCATCGAGGGTTTCCAATGACAATTGAGTAGAATTACAGTTTATTAAAACGATGATGATAAATGTTAAAGTCGGCGTTCCAATCTCGAAATAGAGGAACTTTGGAGGCATTGTTTTATTTAGAAATAATGTGCTTACTCATTTGTTCTGCTTCATCGGGATGATGAAGAGCTAAAATGCTGGTTTAATAAGCACTGGCTTTTAAAGGGCAGAGGTTTAAATTAAGGCCTTGAGTTGGTGGCAAAATCTGCACGTGCGAACAGCTGTATTTTAGTGTTTTAGTTCGCAAATGACTCGAATATCCATTTTTATAACATTTTAAATGCTTTGCCATTTATCAGAAATAATTATTTACAGCTTAATGCCTAAGAAATTGTAAGCACGTTTCCGTTAATGGCAAAGCAACAAGGTAATTAACTGATGTTTTTCATTACGAAAAATGGTCTGCCATAAAGCAAGAAAAATACAGATATTTGTCAGTTTCCTCCGCTTGTAAAAAACTGGCATATGTCTATTGCTATTATTTTTATACCAATTAGATCATTTTTTAAAGCCTCTGCTCAGCAAACAAATGACCTTGCTAAAGAAATAGCTCTTAGCTCAATCTCATTCATCTGTTAAGAATCACTTATGCAAAACGCCCACTCCTTCATTTTAATTCACGTGCGGTAAAGCAGATGTTCTAAGTTGCAGTTGTCTCATTTTTCTTAAAACAGTTAATTTAATGCGTTTATTCCTCTATAAATATGCATGGGTGACTAACTTGTAGCAGCAAAAAAGAAAGTATATTCGCCTTTTTTGCAGAGGTCTACTGATATAACAATCCATTAGAAAACACATATATAAAACTAGGAACTATAAGGCCGAGCTCACACGAAGGGGTGGGATTCTGCTTGCGAATATCGGCAGCGGAAGACCTGCGCGAGTGATTGCGGAAATTAATTGCAAATGGTCGTGTGCATGCGGTTTTCTATGTGGATGTACACATATGGACAGCGTATCATCCATGCAGAAGAAAGCTTGCAAGCACGGAATGACATCAGAACATTGCAGTCGACTGCCCAGGTGATAATGTTCTCTCTCCTCTATCTCCAAAATTCCACCTTTTGTATCTGGTCTCCTAACAAATTGCAAGCAAATCTGTGCCCATACGCAATGTTAATTGCATCTGCACACTGTATAACATGCATCCATAAAGATCAATGGAGCCTGCAAACGCAGAATCCACGCTAAAATAGAGCATGCGGCCATTTTTCTTCCGTTCGCAGAATCTGCCATTCCTACCCCCACATTTGAGCAAACTGGTGAAACTCCATGTCTTTCAATGCCCACATATTACCGTGTATCGCCTGCGTGGACGGCGATTGTGGAATCTGCAATTCAAATCCAGTCGTGTGAGATTGGACTTAGAAGAGACGAGTAGAAGGTGATGGCAGTCGGTTGATATGGAGCAGAAATAACAACCATAGAAACCCTAATGCTAGCTCTCCCTACATCTTTCCCTCATCTCTCCTTGAAACTCACCCTAACACCAGACCCAATTGTCTTAAAATAACCATCAGTGATCCCTACAGGCAAACCATATATAAAATACTGTCCCTGAATACAAGAGGCACTAAGTCCCAGACAGCAGGCCATATATGTAGGCTGAATAATTAACCAAAGAAGGAGCAGACAAAACCAGATACTAGGAAATCAAGACTGAACTAGACAACCATAGAAACAAGACCACACTGACAATAACTAAATAGACTAGAACAAAGTACTAAAACTTAAACCAGCAACCACACTGCAGAAGCCAAGGATACTTATAGGGAAGCTAGCCAATGGGAACGCCCTGCTCAATGGAGTTGGCTGAGCAGTGAGGTTAGCTGATCCACTTCAATGGATCAGCTTCAGGGAGCAAATGTCCCAACAACTGGTAAGAGAGAAAGATATGGCAGAACCCATCTTTCTGCTTTTTCTTTTCAAACTCGCACACAATCGTATGGAGTTTGAATACTGAACATACACCAATTTGGAATAACTGCCCCGTGTAAGCACTCTAATATTGCCAGTAAATATGATGGTCATCAGCTAGACAGAATAAAAAAAACCTTTGTGAATAAATGTATGTATGAGGTACTAAAAAAAATTAAAAAGGAACTATAGAATATTACAGATAATGCAAAAATACACGATAATTACCCAGCGCAAGGTATAATAAAGCACAAACATAGGCAATGCATTCTGGGAGGTGCTTGCAATACAACAGTGCTAAGTGTACAACTTCGTGTCATACTCATCAAGAGGCTGTTCATCCGTGAACATCAGATGTGCAGAATGCTGAAAGATGTTTCCTATAAGAGCTACAATTAGACCTTCTGAGAGTTTAACGGAGGAATCACGGCCAGACTATACTGGTTCCCAATAACTCGAGGTAAACAATTGTGCTCTATGTTATACTGAAGATGGTTTGGCCTCTTGCTATGAGCCTTATCTCATATATTTTTTGTAGTATACTCATCTTGCTATGCTTCTGTGCTATCTACTTCTGTGATTGTTGCAGTGTATATGTATTTCACATGCTTATTTGACTATCTGAATGCGCATCTATCCGGCCAATCAAAGAACACACAATGGATAGCCAATCAGAAAGCTTCATAGAGAGCTAGGCTCCCTTTAAGAATTTTCAGCATGCTTCACCTGTGCCAGATATTACCTGTTCATCTCTAAGATTGCCCTCTGGACTTAAATGGGTTGTACCAGGATCACAAGCTATCCGGTATCCACAAGATGGGGGATAACTTGCTGATCAGTAGGGATTTCACCAAGGAGACAACTGCCAAACCCAAGAACAGGGGATCTGTATCCTCCATTCTCCTCACTGTGGGTTTACTGCACACCAAGCAGTGAGAAGGAGACTCCAAGAATGATGATGCTCCACTCCATTTTTTTAATAAGGCTGTGGAGATAGAGCAGCAAGTGCTTGGTATTTCTGTGAGCCCTATTGAAATGAATGGAGCACCAACCACACATGCTTGGGCAGTGCCCCATTCCTTCTGACATCACTGCAGGGGAAGAAGTAACCCCGCAGTGACAGGAAGAAGGGGATATGGAACACCTGCTGTTGAGATTGGCAGTGGTCTCAGCAGTGAGACCCCACCGATCAACAAGTTATCCTTTATCTTGTGGATAGGGGATAGCTTTCGATCCTGGTACCATTCTCTTAAGGCCATCGGCTGGTGATTGGCCACAAACGCTTGTATGAACATTTGTTAGCCCGATCATTGGGCTATGAGAATATTCCTACAATCAGCCAATGAACAAGCAAACACTCGTTTATCGGCTAATTGGATATTTTAGGACTCATTTAGATGGCCATAGACGCAACTGAACACACTGCCAGGAAGCATAGCTGTGCCTGAATGAGGGGAAGATCTTCCCCTTTGCCATCTTTTAAAACTTTACACCACAGTGCAGGACTTTAAAAAAAAACATGGGAAGATAGGTGCTGCCAGATCTTTCCCGCACGGGGTGTTACTACATGCAGGAAAGACAGGGCAGGTCCTATTTTTTCCTCACCCATAAAATTAATAGGTAAGAATCCCGATAGTGAAAACGAAACCACTGAAATCCATTGATAATGGCCGCATAAGGGGAAAAAAACACACTCATCTGAATCCACCCTCAAGCAGTATAAAAATGCTTGCTCGATGACAATACATCACCCCATGTAAACACAGAGATGTGCTGCTGATGAATGCAACTTGTTTGAGAACATTCTGTTGTATTAACAATTTTTTATTCATAGTACCATAGAAACCTAGAATGGTAGAGTTGGAAGGGACCTCCGGGGTCATCGGGTCCAACCCCCTGCTCAGTGAAGGATTTACTAAATCATCCCAGACAGATTTCTGTCCAGCCTTTGTTTGACAACTTCCATTGAAAGAGAACTCACCACCTCCCGTGGCAACCTGTTCCACTCATTCATCACCCTCACTGTCAGAAAGTTTTTTTCTACATTCCCCGTACTAGTGATTATCTTCTGTATGTAAATGGCTGTAATGAACACAGATCGCCATAATATATTGTAGATCGGTCCTTGTAAGGGTATATGCACACAAACGATTTAAGTGTTGCAACAGAGATTCTTGGGCACAACTTGATTTGGACATCACATGGGCACCCCATCCATGTGCTTTCTGATGTGCAGGACATCACGCATTTACGTATACTATTCCTGCCTGAAAATTGGGCAAAAATAACAAATGCTGTAATTTTTTGTTTTTACTCGGACTGCTCGTCCAAGTAGAAAAAGCCCACATGAATACACATTCAAGTGAATGGGTTCTATTTCTGTCTAATTTTCAGATCGAAAATCATTTGTGTGCATATACCCTTACAAGGAAATCAGCCCATGTTAAAAGGCCTTTAGAACTCTAAACAGCTGACTCCTATTTCTGGATTGTTTTCTGGATTCTGTGCTCAGCTTTCCTACAAATTGGTTTCATTCCAGCTCTGTTTCTAGACTCCAGCTACTGCCTAGCCCTTTAGATTAGTCTGTCTGGAACCTGTAATTTAAACCTGACCTGACTCTTGGCTACTCCTGGCTACACACTTGCTTTACCTTTGGATACCACATCTTGCAGTTCAACACCTGATTCTGTTCCCTGAACTCTTGAAAATCTTACTAATACTAGTAGTATTAAGGCTCATTTACACACAAAGAAAATCTTTCAAACCATTGAAAGATTGACAGTTTCAGTGATCATGTTGCATAAAGTACTAATGGGCACTAATGCCCATTAGCACTTTATCAGCTTTATTTGCATGTAAATGAGCCTCCAGGAGCTACTTGCAGAGAACAGCAGGTGGTCTGAGCTCTGCAATCAGCTCCTTTGTTCTTGCAAGGGGCTGTCAGCTGAATACAATGTAATCAGCTCCTCTGTACAGAACACAGAGAACACAGCGTGCAGTCTGTGTTATCTTCTCTCCACCTGAATGATGGATTTTATGCTCACCTAAAAATCATTATTCAGTCAAAGAGTGAAAGATGGAAGCATTTACACACAATGATTATCGCTCAAAAGCCATCGCTTGAGTGAATTTTGAGTGATAATCGTTGTGTGTAAATGGGGCTTAACTTAAAGTTACCGTTCCATTATGTGATTGCTCAACCTGATTTACCACCACCAGGTGATGACTATTTTTGGGACCATGACCTGGGGGGATTCTCCTACAGGTAAATTCAATGCTCCTCATTAAGGCAAAAGTGAATTCCATGGAATCCCTTAGTCTCCGTGCCCCAGTCGAGCCTGTGCCAAGATGACTACAGTTTCCAGTTGTCTCAAGTGAGCAATGGTAGATAATAGACAGGGACTCAGGTTCTTCAAGTTGCGTCTTGTTACACTCCCCTCTTTGTGTGTTGCAGCTAGTGTCTTTTTGGCCATTTACCTACTTTGCCCTTGACTGGTACTGTACCCGAATAACTGCAATTAATTTAATATGTTTTTTTTCATGATAGGAAGAAAAAAGTAAGGAATTGAAACAGTTTGTCAAAGATGGCGAATAGGAGTATGATATGGATTTTTTTTAAAGAAAATATTTAATAGTATTAAATCCCAGTTCACATGGCAACTGTGAGACATTTTCTGTAGACTGTACATATCTCACTCTGGAATAATCCTATATAGTTGTGATCCATTTATTGCTTTGATCTACAGTAGAAGTGATACATACAAAAGGCATACATTATCAACTTAAGCAATATAAATGTAAATTGGAAATGCAGTGAGGTAATGCCTAACGAACAAAGGTCCTCCAGCAGTACTCAATCATGTAGATGACAGGTCTGACAGAAGTACTGTAGTGTGGAGATTGTTGCCATAACATAAATGGGAAAACATTGTTTCGAACAAGCCATTTTCCAGTATGTGCTGTATAGTGGCAATTTGTGCTGATGGGCGAACGGCTCTGCTATTGTCATTTTCATTATTGTTTTATTATTATCTCCACTCAAACCCCACTCTGATGAAAGTTCTCTAAACGGTCTACAGCTAGCTTCTGTCTGGAGGCTTATAAAGCTATTGGAAAATTCTTGCCGCTACAACAAAAATTTGTGCTCTAGTTTGCAAGTTAACCATTACTTTGTTAATAGATTATTTTTTTTGGTATATTTATAGACATTTACCCCTTAGGGACCAGGCTGTTTTGTACCTTAAGGACCAGACACTTTTTAGGGATTTTACCCATGTGGGGGTTTTACTGCTCTATTGTTTTTCCTTCAGCTACCAAAATCATTTTTGCTGTGTTTATTTTCCCATGACATATAGGACAAATTTTTTTTATATCTTTTTTACTGACTTTTTTCCCCCCCTTTTTTCTTTTAGTTTTATTGGGGGTAAAACGCTTAAAAAATGATTTTTTAAAACAATTATAGTTATATTTTTAATTAGCATATTTACATTAAAATAAAGTATGGGAACGGGTTCCTGATTTTGTTTCGGACATTTTGATATATAATATGTATAGTTTTGGATTATAGGGCGCATACGGCGACGGTTTTGGTTCGCATCGGCTTTGGGTTATTTTCTTTCTTATGTATATATATTTATTTTATTCTGTAATTTTGTTTTACTTATTTATGTAATTATTTTTTTTTACTATCCAAGTCCCCCATGATGTCATATAAGACCTCTGGGGGACATTCACATGGTCTTTTTTTTATTTGAGATTTTTTCAATGCTGATGGGGCATCTATGGGAGCCCCAATTACATGGGAAAACATGCCCTGTAGTGCAATAGTCACTGGCAGAGCCTATCAGGGTCTGCTGGGATCCTGTAGCTCTGCTGTGCCAGGGAATCCTGGCAGTCATATGACTGCCGGCTCACATAGTGGAAGAAACACTTCCACTTTCACTGTTTAGTACATAGCACTCATTGAGCGCTGTGTACTAAAGAAAGTAGAAGGCAAAAAGGGTTAAAAACTACTTCTCCCTCCTCCTTTGGGTTTTCATCTGTGACTAACAGCTGACAACCTGACCTGTCAGGTCAGAAAAACCTGTCAGTAAGTGTTTAATTCCCTCCCCTGCAGTGCCACCACATGGGAATCTAAACATCACACATTGCCAGTTCTGATCACTGGTTGTCTGTATAATGCAAGATGGGACGGTTACTGCAAAGCAAGAAACACTCTTTCCACTATCAGGTCATTTCATGGCAAAGCATCACAAAAAAAGAACTTTTTTACCCGATTGTCTCAGATTTTTATGAAATTTGGTAGGATATTGTAGGGCATAAAGTAGTTATAGATGTAAAATATTAGCCCTCAGTGATACATGGTATTCATACAGCAGGGTGAGAAAAAATGTTAGATGTAACCTTTCTGGGTCAACAAAAAAACAAATCATAACTTGGCTTCAAATTATGGTAGAACTTTGATCTTGGCTCATCTTGAAGCTAATGGAGCACACTGTTTACATACAAACGTTCTATAACAAAATATTACTCTCTTCATTTCAAGGTCACATTATGCAACTTTGACCTTGAGTATCTAAAAAAGTGTAGGTTCAATTTATGTGGGGAATAAAATATGTAAAAGTTGGTGCAAGTTTCATTTTCGAATGGCTTGGGGGAAGTAAAAAAAAATATTAAAGTTGTTATTCCACCGCTTAAAATTGTTTCACAACTACTCTGTCCTCCCTGGTTATTTCTGACCAGGACATGTGACTGCTGCAACCAATCACTGGCTGTAAAAGGTCACTGCTGTGGCCAGTGATTGGCTGCAGCAGTCACATGTTCAGGTCAGCATACTTTCCAGTCTGACTGAAGCTTGTATGTTGTGAACTATCTATCGGTATCAGTGACCGGCACAGATTATCTGTACAGATGCAGTGATAATTTGCTAAAGTGTGTAACAATGGATAAGAAGTACTTTACAAGACTATGTGCAACCCATTTTATCTTAAAGAACACAGCAGCAGTAGAAAATATGGAAGGTGCTGCCATTGATGGTTGAAATACTGTGCGACCACATGTGACTATTGGCCAAATGATTTGCAATAGGTGTAGGAAAGAAATTAAAGGGATTCTTTAACTGCTAAGGGAGGATCAAGTACATCAAGTGACACAGAAGTGTCTGCATACATGACTAAATTAGCTTTGTAGTCATTGAATGAATGTTTAGGTAGTGTTGGAGCAACACCTATGAAGAGGAAGAGAAGTTACTACACAGATGACGTGAAGAAGCCAGATGAGAACATGGAACTCCAACATTTCATGGTTTCATACTTGGAACCAGTATGGGTTTAATAATAAAGAGGTTTTCTATGGAGACAACCAGTGAAGTGCAGCAAATATTCTATATGAAGCATTGTCTTTGGAAGATATGAAAGGTTTTGTGACTTGCATGTATAATGATGCTTCGTTTTCTATATCCCAGTGGTCCATTCCCATTATATATGTGACCCTCATCAGCATAACATATTAAAAAACATTCCAAGCGAACAAGTTCTCACCATGGTTGGTCTAGGTACTGCAACTGGGCGAAGCTACACACTAACTGCTATAGACCCCTGAACCACAGAAAAAGCTGTGAAGAAGCACTGATTTGTAACTTTCCTCAAAATTGTACATAACCTTATATTTCATTCTAGAATAAAGTAATTTTCTAAACAAGTTCATTAATTATGATGTATATTACTTTTGTATTTTTTCAACTGTTTCCTAAACCATTCTAAAATGGAATTTGCCCCAAGGAGAGATTACATTTACCTGTATTACGTACTTTATTCCCCCAAAAAATGAATTAACAACTTTTAGAAATTCAAGGTCAAAGTTTGCATCATGTGACCTTGAAATGAAGAATGTAATATTTTTTTTATAAAACACTATTTTATGAAAAGTGTGTTCCATTAGCTTGAAAACAAGCCCAAGATGAAAGTTCTACCATAATTAGAAGCAAAGTTAAACAATTTTTGTGGTTGACCTGGCAAGTATAAATGTCACATTTTTTTCTAGTGTTCTTAACCTGGCTGTATGCAAACCGTGTATCACTGAGGGCTGAAATGTAACATCTGTAAATTACTTTATACCGTCTGCACTGCTTCCAAATATTACAAAAATCTGAACTGGTCGGGTTGGGCGCTGTGATGATGGGGCATGAAATGGCCCTACGACCAAGAGATGAGGATCCAGAACAGAGAATCTCCCTCTACTAACTGAGAACTCTCTAATAGACCAGTTTTACATGAGAGTATTGTAAGACATCCACAATATGGATGTGTTATAGGTGATATTGCACATGTATATCATCAGTATTGCCATCTGTATTTGCCTCCGTATTTGCGGTCATTGGTTTTATTTTCAACTGGGTAAATATGGATCCTTTTTTGCCAAAAAGAAAATGTTATGATTGAATTCTAATATGGATCAAATACTGATGACAAACAGATGCATCCATATTTTAATCACTTTCCATTGACTATGAGGGCTTGTTCACATGAGTGCAGTTTTTGTGCTGCTAGGAGCACACATAATGCTCTTCTGTAAGGAACCAATAGGTCCTCATAGAAGCGTTCACATGGATGATCGTTAGGCTGCGAAAATGCACTCACCTAACAAAGATAGGACATGCGAGTGCAAACTTGCATATCATCTCCAAGGTGCGGGCAATAATAGGGTATGTCCTATCTTTGCTGCGTGTTTTCCATAGGCTCCTATGGGAGCCTTGGAAGCATTTAGCTTGCACCTAGGATCGTGTGAACAGAAGTAGCCCGTTCACACGATCTTTACCGTTTCTATAGCTGCGATTTTTTTGCGCTGCTAGAAGCACGAAAACCACGCTCGTCTGAACAAGCCCTAAAGGACATAGCTGTCACACAATATGGAAGAAGTAGCACATGCTGCGTTTTTAAAACATGACCTTGAAATATAGGCCCATATAGATAGAGACATAGATTTACATTTTACACTAACCCTGTATTATGGTCCACAAAACATGGACTAAATACAGACTAACAATATGCTCATCAGTAGGCTGCCATGGTTTATGTGGAAATTGGTTTACTGCATCAGTAGGCTGCAGTCTGCAATGGTACAAATGAGTGAAGTTGCTCCGACTGGGGACATGGGACGCCTATTCTTATGATCAGTGGAGGTCTCAGAGATCAGACAATTGTCATGTATCCTAAGGATAGATGATGAGTGTTGGTAACTTGTTTGATCAATGATGGCCATTTATAATTAGGACTGTGTATGATCTAATACCCACCATTGCCTTTGGTCAGCGTCGCAGTTACAGTAGAATTTGCTGTCACTGCAGTTTCTATCAATTCCACATGAACATTTCTGAATACCAGGTCCAGAATCTCCCCAATAATAATGCTTCTCATTTCCTTTCCCGACCCACCATGTGTAAGGGTTTCCATCTACAAAGAATAAGAACAGTTCATATTAATTGGGATTTACACAAAAACAAACAAATACAGATCAGTAGATACTTTAACTTGACAAACAAAGTATAAATGTAGATGGCACCAAACAAACATTTTGTTACATCTGCCGGGCGCACCTTGCCACAGCACGGACGCAGGGTGATGTTCACACTGAGCGCAAGTATAAAAGACGACGCAATGCGCGGCAGTGGGCACCACTCTAGGTAGCCTGTCCCTACCAAACAGGGAATGAGGAGTCACTGCCTGCAAACAGAGTTGTTGTCCTGATAAGCCCCGCTGTCTTCTTTTGGGCCCTGTCTATCCCTATAAAAACCCCTGGAGGATGGACTGACACCGCAACGCAAACAACAAAGGTAACCAAAAACAACAGAAATGAATAACGCAGCACTTAAGGAATAAAGCAATACTTATCTGCAATGGGAGCTATCACCCAGGCTAGAGGAGCTCACCAGCTCTACCCTCTCCTCTAGTGAACTGAAAATCAACAGCAAAGGGAAGAGGGCATGGTAGGAATATAAAGCTCTCCACACCTGCTGATAGGTAGAGCATCTAGCAATCTCTGCACAATGTGCATTAACCCTTGCCCTTCATAGTAACAGGGTGATGGGTCAGACCCTGTGTCGTGGCCACCATGCCATGACGCTGTCGCGACTGACAAGCCACGACAGTACCTCCCCTATGGGGAGCGGCCTCTGGACCCTTAGGACCTGGTTTACCAGGAATTCTATTTATGAAAGTTCCTAATCAATCGGTTCGCATTCACCTCCAGCGCCGCTGGAAACCACGTTCTCTCCTCAGGACCCCAACTTCGCCAATAGACCAGATACTGTAGCAAGTTCCTGACTCACCGAGAGTCAATGATGTGGTTGACTTCAAATTGCAAATTCCCATCCACCAACACTGGCGCAGTAGGGGATGACCCAAGTATCGGACTCACCACTTTCTTAAGTAAAAACTTATAGAACACATAGTGATCTTTAACAAGCTAGGAATCTACAATCTAAAGGACACTGGGTTAATGCTCTCTAGGGCTTATTTTTGGATTAGGGCTTATATTTCAATGCCACACCCTTCCCTCCCCAAAAAATTCCTACAGGGGTCCCCCTCATCTCACTGCATTTAATGGGGCAGCAGCAGCACCGGCCCCATTGAAAGCAATGGGATAGCATCGCGATCCTCTGCCACAGCTGTGACAGCTGTGGCAGAGGTGAAGACTGAGGGGTACAGCAGCACTCACCAACCATATAGGGGGACCCTTCCAAAGGAAATAGCTGCTCGCCTGAAAAAGGGATTGAATCCACAAAAATCCCAATGTGTCAAGTCCAAAAAGAAGCAGGGTCAGGCAGCAGGTTAGGTGCTTAAAGATTTTAATGCATAAGCATCAGTTATAAACACCTCATAGCCATAAAAATAGCGACGTTTCGACCCTATACAAAACGGGTCTTTGTCAAGCCTACAACAACTGTAAACAGAGTGCCATATATATACACACCCACCAATCACCGTGAACAGACATTAACATAAGTGATAACATAAGTATGCAGCAGGTGTGGGACCCATCATGAGCACTGAATTTCAATCAATGAAAGACCTTGAGAGTAAATCATCCCCATCAGCACATGTCAGTAAATAACGGGTAGTAAGCAAAAGGGGCTTATTCACATATCATAAATCTAAACCTACTATATAGTGAATCTGCGATCGGCAGGTCACCCAGCAACCATTGAAACAAACGGCCGTGTATTCCCATATTCTACGCATGAGCGAGAACAGTTAGTCTCGCAGGACTCCCACATCATCAATGACGTAAGTCGACCAGCGAAAAAAAATTTTTGAAGGGAGTTCACAATGCTGTGCAAGCACATAGGCTCCGCAACGGGAATTCCGAGATCCTTGCATAGTATCATCAATGAGCTTATTGCATGCGCGCAATAGGCACATACAAAAAAACAAGATACCAATGTAGCTGTAATAAGCAAAGAAGGGGCTTTTATTCATAACCATCATACGGATTACAAGTGTATCTATAATGTCTGTGATTCAACAGTGTTGTCTTAAAGGTGCAGTAACATTGCATCAGAAAATGAAATGTTCCCATAACGGAATCTGAGGTATTAGTACACTCTATCCTGATAGAGTAAAAAGCACTGTCCGCATGTGTTTTTAAACTAAATGGTCACATCATGTGTGTCAATAAAGACTAAAAAATGTCTGTGGCAGAGGAGCACGATGTTCTCTGTATGTCAATGAAGCCACCACTGCTGCCGCCGGCCCCATTGGCAACATGGTGAAACCCCTGGACGTGGCAGCATCCAGGGGTTTCATATCCAAGGAATCCCCTGCTGCAGCTGTCACAGCCACAGCAGGGAATAGCGATGGGACTGAACTTTTATGTTCACAAGTGCGACTTTAAAAACGCATCTGCAGCTATAGTCACGCGATTTTTATACATGCGTTTCGCGAATTTGTTTCCTGCGCCTAACATGCGTGAAAAAAAACGCTTGTCTGACTACCTTAGTCATGGTACTGGGCTCCCTATATGGAGAAGAGAATCCTTATGGGCCTACTAAGGCTCATGGGCTGGGTGCAACCGCATCCCCTATAGCTACGCCCCTGCGTTCACTGACTGCCTCTGTAGACTGAAGTGAAGCGCTGGACATGCGGGGAGCCAGGAGAGTTAGGTACCAAATCATTTATTAGGTTTTAACATGGGAAACACTAATAAAAAAACAACTTTGACAACTGTTTTAAATGTGTATGTGCACAGATTCTGTAAAAATAGTGGTGAGCCCCAAGAACCATTTCCTTTGGTCAGCTCCAAGAACACCAGTCCTGCCAGTCAGTCCTGCCAAGCATTTGTAACACCGTAAGATATATTTCTGTAACTAAAGTTTCCTTACGGAGTTGCAGGAATACTTTACATATCAGTCAAGGTTGAAATAAATTAAAGATACTATATAAATCTTCGGGGAGTCACTAAATTTCATTTTACTGCTGTCTAATAAAGCTTCTTTAAGTATCCATATTGTTTGCTTTGAAATGTTCTCCCAGCTCCTAATTGATTCAAAGATCTAACAATGGAGATAAATTACTAAACACATTCCTGCCAATCAATAAATCCTGGATATGAATGACTGTTTTGCATGGAATGATTTACCTCTGTTTGTATATGAAGTCGGCAAAAGAGTAAATGACAAAAAAAGAAACAAAAAAACAAGCCTACAAAAACAGATTGGTCTCTTGACTGTACTTGAAAAAGCAAATGATCCATTATTTATATACTGAATAAAAGGTGGTTTTCCCTTCAGAGAATGAATTTGCATACCGTATGCCTTTTTACTACATCTGACAGTTAAAGAGATCCATACACAGTCTTATTGGGGCATAAGGACATACTAGAGCCAGGACCGGCCTTTGGTTGGATGCTGCCCGCTGCATGATCTTCTATTTATGTCGACTATTTGTATTATGTTTCCACTTATTTTTTACAAAATGATGAACAAATAGTACAAATAATGCCTAAATAACTGTACAAGATAATTAACATTGTCCAATTAACCCCTTAAGGACAAGGACACTATGGTCCTAAAAGACCAGACACTTCTTAGGGATTTTCCCCATGTGGTGGTTTTAATGTCTTATTTTTTTTCTTCAGCTACCACAATTATTTTTGCTGCATTTTTTCCCGTGACACACAGGGTTATTTTTTTATATATTTTCTCGCTGACTTTTCCCCCCCTGTTTTTTAGTTTTATTAGGGGTTTAAAGCTTAAAAATACTCGATATTTAAAATTTATAGTTGTTTAGTTTTAAAATTAGTACATTTACGCTGAAATAAAGTACAGGAACGGGATCCTCATTTTGTTTTGGATGTTTGATATATAATTTGTATAGTCTCGGATTACAGGGTGCATATGGCGACAGTTCTGGTTGGCTTCGGCGGTGGGTCATTTTCTTTTTTACATATTTTTATTTTACTCTGTAATTTCTTTCTACTTGGTTCTGTAGCTATTTTTTTTAACATCTATGTTCTGCTTGATGTCATATAAGACCCCTGGGGGTCATTCACATTGCTTTTTTTTTTCAATTTCACACTTTTTCACTGCAGGTGGGGCATCCATAGGAGCTCCAGTTACAGGGGAAGACAATGCCCTGTAGTGACAGTAGTCACTACCAGAGCTGATCTGGGTCTACTAGGGTCCTGTAGCTCTGCTTTGCAAGGGGGCAACCGGTGATCATGTGTTCTCCGGGTCGAATAGCGGAACTAGCACTTTCACTTTCTTTATTCATTACATCTATGGGTTCTCAGCTGGGACTAACAGCCGAGGACCCAACCTGCTCATGCTACATTGCAGGAGCCTTAATCCTGTGCCGTATTTTTACTATCAGGTAAGATTAAAGCCCAGAAACAAGCACTGTAAATTTACAGTGCTTGGTCCTTAATGGGTTAATAAAGCAGAGATGTGGTTACATCCCATGCAGCTGCCTTTCCACAGATTAAGGCACCAATTATTAAATTGGGTTTGCAAACTGTGGTGCTCTTCTTAAATGGTGGCAGGTGAAGTGGACTCTTTATATGGTGGATGTGATGCGTGCATGGACACCCCTCAACTTTCTGGATGCCGGTGAAATGAATAGTGAATGTCCATTTGTACTGGTAACAACAGATTATCACTGGGGTTGTCAATGATGGAACCCCCTGCAAGCATTTTAGTATTGGGGAAATAGCCAATGTAGGTGTTGTGCACATAACAACCAAATGGTCTATGCACAGCAACTCCGTTTTTGCATTCACTGACCAATAGATCAAGTTTTAGTTTGCATTCAATGCTAGCAATATCACATTACTACGAGTTATAGCTAGCTTGTTCTTACATAAACAGACCCAATTTTGTAGATAAAGTTAATAAAATAATGCATTCCTTCTCTCCAAACCTAATAACATTACAAGTATTACCGTCAATCTGAAACATTTTCTCGAACATGCATTGCTTTTTGTTTCATCATAGGTTATGCTATGCTTGATGGCTTTTCAAATTTAATTTAGAAAAACCAAGGTGCATGACAATAACAATCCATTGAATCCCATCATTTTACATTATAAGCTGCTTGGTTAGTTCCACTTAAATAATTCTGCAAAAGTCACTTAAACTTGAAGCCATGCCCTAAATTATCTGTGAACGAAATATATTTTTAGGCTGGATTGAGGCTGACATTATCTGCTCATTTCATTATTTCTGCTATGCCTCTTCTATCTAAAAGTGAGTTGAAATTATATAAGGCTGCTTTTACATCTGCGGCAGGATTTCTATTTTTCTGCTCCATTCGGGGAGCTGGAAAGCGGAATCCCTTGGCCAAACTGGTCTGCCTTATCACCAAACTGCACCAAACGGACTCCAATGACTATAATGGGGTCTGGTTGGTTTGCACTCAACTACCCGATATCTTACTGGAAGAAAAAGCACTGTGTGCATCGCTATTTCTTCCAGTATTTCCGAATGGAGGTTCCAACGCAGATGTGAAGAAAATGTTTAAATTAGCTGTAAATTTTAACAAATACAATCACACAATGGTTACTTAACATTTCAGTTGAGCTTCATGTATTTAGAAATATATACCACTTGAAAAGAAGGGTTTGTGCACACGGATCCATGTTCGGCCATATGGTGCCTTCATTGCTATAAGAGAGGGCTTGCTGGGCCGAGGGGCAGAGAGGCACAAGTATTTAATCACTGAGCTTCGTTACTGTACTATATATTATGAGCTTGGCTCAAGTTCATAATAGGGCATGCAATGGAAGAAGGTTTCAGTAGATTCCTTATGAATCAGATAGAGAAACCTCTATGTGCCAGCAATTTTATACAGAGCACACAGAGATTTGGAAGAGCTTTGCCCATTGCAGCTTGTGGGCACGTATTATAGATCTATACAACCACATCTGTACAATGGCAGCATACAGTAAGACCTAATGTAAGAAAATTGAAGTGACCTAAATTAGAAAAATATTCTACACTAAATGGAAGCATTCAATGACTAAAACTGTATATAGTACTGAAGTCATAGTTTCATAAATCCCATTTGGGCCAATTATTTATTTTGAACTCTTTAAAAAAACTTTATTAGACTTTATTTAATTATTATTTTAGTCCAACTATGGAACTTTCCAAAGCAATCTTCTGATAATAAATACACAGGTAATCTATTAGGCAATGCCAAAATAAACATATATCGATAACAAGCCAACAGTGCCCCCCAGTGCCGATAAGCTGACAGAGGGAACCCACTTCCTCTGCCTAACCACTGAGATGCTGTGGTTGCTATTGACTGCGGCATCTAAGCAGTTAAACAACCGGGATCAGAGTTATCATTGATTGTGGCCATTGCAGCAGGATGTTGGCAGTGTATTATAGCTAGCACCTGCTGTTGATGACACAAACACAGCTCCTGCTCCCTGCTATTCACTAGCAGTGCATGTCCAGTTATGCCCATTTTGCAGGAACAGGTTAAAAACTAAAATAAAGATCTTTGTAATCATGATTTTGCACTAAGAAGAGTAACTATAACAATGGGGCATGAACAACACGAAGAAGGGCTTTCTTTACTGTAAAAGCAATGAGACTATGGAAATCTGGAGATTGATTCATTAAATTAAAAGGGGGCTGGATGTCTTTTTGCAACGCAAGTTTTCTGCAGTACTTAGGTAATTGATCCAATAAGTAATTTTACATGTTGAAGTCAAGAATAAAATGTATCCAAAATACAGGTCATCAATAGTTGATTGTCCGTGGCTTTTTGCTTGGGATCCCAGATGATCAGCAATTCGAACGTCCATTGTCACTAGCAAAGAATTATAGAATCATAGAAAGGTAGAGTTGGAAGGGACCTCCAGGGTCATCAGGTCCAGCCCCCTGCTCAATGCAGGATCACTGAATCATCTCAGACAGATGTCTGTCCTCTGTTTGAACACTTCCATTGAAGGAGAACTCCCCACCTCCCGTGGCAACCTGTTCCACTCATTGATCCCCCTCACTGTCTAATATTTAATCTGTGTCTCCTCCCTTTCAGTTTTATCCCATTGCTTCTAGTCTGTCCTTGTGCAAAGGAGAATAGGGCTGATCCCTCTGCACTGTGACAACCATTCAGATATTTGTAGACCGCTATTAAGTCTCCTCTCAGCCTTCTTTTTTGGGAGCTAAACATTCCCAGATTCTTTAACTGATCTTCATAGGACATGATTTGCAGGCCACTTACCATCTTGGTAACTCTTCTCGGAACTTGCTCCAGTTTGTCTATGTCTTTTTTAAAGTGGGGTGCCCAGAACTGGACACAGTATTCCAGATGAGGTCTGACTAAGGAAGAGTATAGAGGGATAATGACCTCACGTGATCTAGGCTCTATGCTTCTCTTAATACATCCCAGAATTGTGTTTGCCTTTTTGGCTGCTGCATCACATTGTTGACTCATGTTCACTCTATTAGTATACCCAAGTCTTTTTCACAAGAACAGAGTATAGAGCAGACGCAGATGGCTCTGACCCCTGTGTAGTGGGCAGTGCTGGTAATAGCAGGAATAGCTCTCCATAACCTGTGTTTTACTGTTGACAGCAGGCGCCCAAAGAGCTTATTGATTGGGGTCCTGAGCAGCGGATCGCAGATGATCAACTACTGCTGCCCTTTCCTGAGGACTGGTCATCATTAAAAATAGCCTGGAAAGCCCCTTTAAATATCAGTGTTAAAGCACTGGTAACCCCAAAAGCAGTTACACTGACGGGGCTTTATCAGGCACCAGTTACAACAGTGACATTTTGCCTCAAAGTTCATTGTAGTTGATCAAAAATTAATTTGAAATAAGAAGGGTTCCTCTTTGTTATCCTTCAAGTATTTTCTTAACTTGGAGTTGTAGGTACAGCGCCAAATTATTTAAAGAGAGTCTGTTACTAACTCTTGTCCCTGTAAGCTAAGCTTATGGGCTGAAAATAGGCGACCTGCTTAGTCTTGGGATGTAAGTGTTATACCGACTTCCCCCGTCATTTTTCCGGTGTGAGTGCTAAAAGCAGTGCTGCTCCAGTGCATTGACCGATGCTGCTAAGTAGTCCGCCCATTATAAAATTAGAACAGCTGGACTACTTAGCATGCTGCTCAATGCATTGAGTAGTGGCTCTCATCCCCGAACTCAGTGGGTCACCTACTTTTAACCCGTAAGCTTAGTTTATAGGACTAAAAGTAGTAACAGATTTCCTATAAGGTACATTTTCTAAAGTTACAAAGTTAAAGAGAAAATGGGTAAATATATATTTTTATGTTAAACAGCATTTCTTATGTAATTGTCATTATATTGTCCTTTCACAAGCAGAACTTATAATTTAAGAAATAAAAAAAAACAAATGTTGGAGGCAGAGCGCAGCTTTCTTTTGAATCTTTTGTGTCTATGTGGGGACATATGATTCAATTAACATTTAACTTAAGCATTATACTGGCACACAGGCAATTACCAAACTTGTTCAGTTTCTACACTAATACTTTACTGCTGTTAAAAATAATTGTATGGGCAGTTTTCTTTTTGTGTAGAATACAAGGTCACGGTGTGGTATTTCTCCTTAGCTAGTATACTGAGCATTTGCATAATTTCAATGTGGAATGTCTTAAGAAGTTGGCTAATAGAATTGCCTAGATTGTTCAGAACAATGAAAAGTAGGTAAAACAACTGTGCTGAATATAAACTGAAGGGGTTCAGCAATTTACATATTTAAATGTTGCTAGAAAACATGAACTGTCACTTCAGAAGACTTTTCAGAATAAAGGCCCTTTTACACGCAACGATTATCACTCAAAATTCATTAAAACAATGGCTTTTGAGCAATAACCGTTGTGTGTAAATACTACCATCGCACACTTTTCGTTTAAACGATGATTTTCAGCATAAAAACCATCAATCAGACCGCAAGCTGGGAGCTAGAGATAACATTGTATTCTCTGTGAAGCCCATGGCTGAAAACAGCCCACAAGCTGTTATCTACATGGGAGCTAGGGATTACATTGTTTTCTCTCAGGAGCCCCTGGCTGAACAATAGAGCTAATTATAGAGCTCAGGCGGTCTGCTGAGTCCTGCAACAGCTCCTGGAGGCTCATTTGCACGCAAATGAGGCTGATAAAGTACTAATGGGCATTAGTGCCCATTTGTACTTTATGTAAAATGATCGCTCAAAACTGTCATTCTCCTTGACTTTTAAACAAATTTTGAGGGATCATCTTTGCTCGTAAATGGGGCTTAAGCTGCTATGCGTACATGAGGAATAATAGTGTTTCTGGTTGTTATATGACTTGTATCCCGCATTTATTAATAGGTTTCCATTCTGAAGGCTTCAACTTTAATTCTCAGTTTTGCATCACTTGGTGGGTGGAGAAGAGCTGTTAAAATGTTTCCCATGCTCTGCATACATAAGGTAGAGGAGTGTCACGTTGTGCTCTGTAGTTCTATGGGTTTCCAGTAGCACATTGGTCCAGGTATGGTTAGTTTGGCTAGCTAATGGTGTGGAGTTCTTCAGCCAGCCAAGCACCATGTGTCTGTATATATACCAGCCCCTCTTGCTAGAGGGCGCTTGTCATTATCTACTTCTCATACTTCCCTCTCAGAACTCTGGTGTTTGGAGCCATGCATGTTGTCTTGTAGTTTCAATCATTCTCCCACACTCTCCCTGAAGATGGTCTAGACACCTAATTCCCCTGTTCACATGATCTGCAGGCCTCTGTTCCCTTACCCTTCTGTCAGATGTAGTTCCAGACATTAAATGTTCTTTATGCTGTCAGATGGGTAATGTCTGATGCCATATTCCTTCACTGTTAGATGGGTGATGTCTAACGCTCTGACCCTTATGTGTGTGGGAGTGGGACATTTAAACTGTCTTGTTTCTGTTGTATGTATGCATGCATGAGGTTCTGGGTGGTATTCCCCTGTGTCCGTAAGTGTGCTGACACCTGGTGTAAGTGTCTATTAGTTGGTGTGCAGACACAAGGTATGAACAATGTCTTGTTAAGTGTATGTCTGTAGGTGTGAAGACATATGATGTGTATTATGTCCTATATTGGTGTTCACGCCTATTCCTATCTAGATCGAGACAGGTGGTCCCTAGGTGGGGACCATCCTTATTGGGATGATCGCCCCACTTGTAGGCAGGGTTTCCTTTCTTGGATTTAATTAACTTGTTGGTGTAGGGATTCACAAGACAAGAAGGACCCTTTATGTGGGCTGGTCAGCTTGTGTACTTTAGCCGAAATACTAATTAATACCTCATACTTATTTATATTCTCATCTTGGTATTTTAGTACATTTGGCAAGTATTTGGCTGCCTGGTGTTAGTGCAGGGTCTAATGTCCCTGTTTTTCCTTTGTTGCTTGCATGTTCATGTTTATGTTTGGTGTGAGCGGTGTCCAAATGTGTGTATAACCCCATATCCTTTTCTCCAACCATAAATGTATTGCGTTCATGTAGGCAAGGTGAATAAGACCTGCAGGAACATAACACAGAAATTCTACTTCCCTTCCCCTATCATTATCTCTCCTATACAGAGAAGCATCATCAGCATAGAGGACCTTCTGGGAAAATACTGAGCAGTGTAAATGTTATTTTACTAGCCTTGAGACTGTAAAACACTCACTATTACCTGCAGCACCATCTTTGCATGTCTCTCTGCCTCTCCCTTACCCTCACCTATTCCCTCACCTCTTCATAGATTTCTATGTGTAGCATGTAATCTGACCTCTTAGTGAGCTAATAATCTGACTCATCTCTCAAAATGGAGTTAGCATTAAGTTTAAGTGAGTGAACAGTTTATTCAGGGGCTGAGGGACCTGATAAATGATGATGTGAAAGAAGTTTATTTTCTCTGATATCTTACAGAGTTTCTTATACTCATCTTCACCTTCACTGTTGATTTATGCAGAGTTTGTTGAAAGTAAAGTGACCAATTAAGATGGGATTAGTTATTCATAATAAAGAACACGGTATGGACCAGTGATAGGCATACAGAGCAAGAACCATTAATTTGCGACAGGATTTTATACAGATGTGGAAAAACTCCCTTTGTGTAGGATTGTGTTTTAATATGCATGGACTAAAACACAAACAGAACCTAAAAACCTCACTCAGATGGTACCCATCATCAGATTTGAAACTACAACTCCAGCACTGCAGAGCAGCAGTGATAACTGAGCCACCACAGCAGAAAGGACAGCTGTGGTAGCTCTGCTGTTCACACTGCTGCCTTGCCGTGCTGGAATTATAGGTTCAAATATGACCAGGGGCAACATCTGGAAGGAGTTTTTCAAAGTCCACGTAGATGTTATCATTCAATGGATCTGAATCTAGAGCCCAAGCACTGAAGGACAACAGTGTTAGCAACTGAGCCACATACGTGGAACAGAACACACATTCCCACACCTAGTGTAACTGATTTTTACTCCTATTGATTTTTATGGGAGTCAGAATCAACTGTCCCTGTTCAAGATTATTTTTAAAAAATCAGGTCTGGCATGCCCCACCCGAATATTTTAATAATCACTCGATATTTTTTAAAGGGGAATCAATGGCAAAACACACTGCATAACCACAAACAATCACAGAGTAATAATTTGTTTTGAATTTCCTCCATTTGTACACAATCTGCCTGACTGTGGATTGGTGGAGTCCAAACTCTTCAGAGGAGGCTGTGTAATCTTTTCCAACCTAATGAACATCAATAACTCTTCTTCTGAGCTCCTCAGAAATCTCCTTCACTCGTGCCACAAAAATGTATTGTAAAAAGCAAACTTTGATTGGTGCCTGCTCTTTAAATAAACCAGGCCGTCCACTCCCACCTGACTGTAATACCATGGATTGAAAACACCTGACTAATTTCACTTTCAAATGATCTGCTAATCCTAAAGGTTCACATACTTTTGCCACTCACAGATGTGATACTGGACTATTTTCCTCAATAAATAATAAGCCAAATCGAATATTTTTGCCCCATTTGTTTGATTTGGTTCTCTTTCTCTACTTTTAGGTCTTGCGTGAAAATCTGATGTAGTTTTAGGTCAAATTTAAGCAGAATTGTGAAAAATTTTGAAGGGTTCATAAACTTTCAAGTGCCACTTTATGTCAACTAGACGGAGTCACTGTACTGTATACACAACTGTATTACTCAATGTATTACTATTATTCAAGTATCAAAGCAGCAAGGAGAGTAGAGTGATTTATACCTTGGAATAACCCCAACCAACAAATCAATGAACTGGTAAATTCCTGTAATCCAACCTTTCATTACTCCTTGTGAACAGAAGCATTGGTGAACTGTAAGAATGCAGGGCACAGTGCCACCAGAAGATGGAAATTATTAATTATAAGTCGTTATAATTATTTTGACCATGTAGTGTAGTGTAAGACTTATGTAATTACATTTTCAACCCAGAAGCTGTTGGAGGGCAGACAGGGAAGAGTCTGTCATGGTTAATATACTGTATATAATTCACCATTCCTTTGAGAAAAGTTGTGCTGCTCTGTGTATCTCAAGATGCCATGGGGTAATTAGTACAGATGGCGCTGAGCAATCTGATGGAAGGAATAAATCCACCAGAAAACATCATTTTTATGTGTTAGGGTTATGATTCTATCTATCTGTCAAAGCACATTCTGGATTCTCGTCACAGCGAAGAACTCCGATGCTAATGTGAGCAGGCAACAATATATGGTAAAGTATGGAGGGCTCTGCTATATAAACTATGCACACTTCATGATTCCTACTTCTTATTTGGAAACAGTTGCTAAAACGGTGGAATGTTTAGGATACGGCTATAATATAAATGTTTCCATGCTTCATTTCCTTGGACGTAAAGTGATGATGTCACAGAGGGATGAAGCATAGTGAAAAGTCAGGTACACTTTGGGGAAACAAGATCTCCTACTAACAAGTACACCTTTAAATAAATACATAATAGAGAATTGTACCGGGTTATTACAAATGTTCCCCCGATGTAAACCCTTCATAACCCCTGTTCAATGACATTCAGATGCATAAATAGAAAAAGAAAATCAAAAATGTTCAATTAGCAAAACTGTCTAACAGAAGATAGTCCTTGTTGCCCAACCAATCACAGCACAGCTTTCATCTCTCAAACTGCTGCGCTGTGATTGGTTGTTATGGGAAATAAGGATGATCTTACTATTTGACACTTTTGTGAAATGAGGCCCAAAATGTTTTATTCTGCCATAGTCATCACTAGGGGGATATGAGACAACATGGCTGCCAACAAAGACAGACGAGTATTTTATGTCCTTGGTATTCATGTCTACCAGTCCGTTATTAGTGTGCAATGTCACTCTCGAATAAAGTTTGATGAAGATCTACCCAGTGGGCTCACAATTCGTAAGTGGTACTCCAATTTTAAGGACAAAGGTTGAACCTGTCATTAAAAATCATCCAGCCGTCCACCAGTTAGCGTGGAAACAGTGGAGCGTCCGTGCAAGTTTCATGCAAAGTCCTCAGAAATCGACCAAAAGAGCGAGAGAAGAATTGGAAGATTCTATGCAAATGTTTGCGATGTTATACCTACCAATTGCTACATGGTTTCATGCAGTGCTTATTGATGAAGACACTTTCCACCTTTTAGGCACAGTTAAGAATAATGTCAAAATCTGTGGGAGGGAAAACCCACAGTCTACGTGGAGCGTATTGGGGACTCCCCCAAGGGGAATGTGTTTTGCGCTATAAACTGTAGGAAAGTCTACGGCCCTTTCTTCCTTAATGAGGGAAACAATCCAGGGGATTTCGTAGCTGGACGCAACAGATGTGGCTTCTGCTGCAGATGGAGCAGGAAATCCCAGGTTTCATCTTCCAACAGGACAGGCACCGCCACCCCCCACTCCGATCTATTATCACAATGAAGTCAGAAGTGAGCTCAATAGGCGACTACCAAACAGATGGATTGGCCGTATGGGTGGCAACAATTGTAACTTCTCCCATGGCCTTTACGTTCCCCGGATCTTACACCTGGGGAGTGATCGAGTTTACATGTCACTCTTTACACCCACCATGCATGATCTGCGGCATCCCAGAAGCCATTGTATCAGTCAGTCATGATCCTCTACAACGCGTATGGCAGAAACCTGACTACAGGGTTCATGTGTGTCCAGCGACAAAGGGGGTCACACTGGTTGTCTCTGATGTGGAAAACATTTTTAATGTTGTGCAACAGAACCTTTTGACCTTCTGTTTCCATTTATATCAAATTTATGTATCTGAGTGTCAGTAAATGAGAGTTATAGGGGGGGGGGGGGCGGAAGATAATTTGTAATAACCCTGAACATGACACGAACAGCCTGGATCTACTGTGTTACAGAGAACCTGTCATCTGTACAGATCTTATTTGAAAACCACATGTATTGTTAAAAAACCAAATGCAGTTTTTAAAAAACTTGTGCATTTTTTAATGTGCAACAAAAATGCCATTTGTGAACACAGTCTTATATGATCATGCGATAAGCCCTGTAATTAAAATAAGTTAGCTCACACTGAGGCCTTAGTCAGACGAGCGTTTTTTTGCGCGATTTGTGCATGCGATTCTCGCATATATAGAACCAATGGTTCGCTATGGTATCGGTCACATGTCCGCTTTTTATGCGGATATGCGATAAATCATAGGACACGACGAATCGCAGATCGCGCCTATCTGCGTTTTGCGTTTAATGTGCACACCAAAATCATTTACTGCAGCTAGCTGCGTTTTTCCGCTGGCGAGCACGCCGCACTGTAGTACCGTCATCTGGCGAGTGCATAGTCTTCTAAGATGTGAGAACTTGAATGAAATGGCAAAGGCTGACAAGGTGCTCGTAATATGGAGGCAGTCTAAGATTCATGCGCATTTTGATGTGCACGGCGAAAAAGGTGCAAAAAAGGCCCGCAAAACTTAGTTCTGGCCAGTCTAAGTTTCATGCGCATTTTGATGCGCGCGGCGATTTTACTCCGGTCAGACGGGCGTTTTGCTGCGACGATTAACGCGGCTAGGTGCAGATTTTTCCCGCGATTCTTCGCCCCCCCCCCCGGTCACATGATTTGCGCATGCGCATCTGTCACGCGATCTGCAAATCGCGCGAAAAAACGCCCGTCTGACTAAGGCCTTATACTGTATAAATATTTCTGTATAAGGGCCCCTGCACACTGGCGAGAGTGAGATCGGGATGTGATTGATGCCCTGATATCGCTCTCACAATCCTTCTGAAGACCTGGAATGTGAGGCGTTTTCACATGGAAACGTTCTTCCATCACAGCAGAGCTTCAGGAATCTCCTGTTGTAGCTGTCACAGCCACGGCAGGAGATAGTGATCTTCTTCCATTTACTTCAATGGGGCCAGCAGCAGCAGCGCCAGCCCCATTGAGGTCATTGAATGACAGCTGGGCGCTGTCTCTGATTGGTGAGCGCTTTCAGGAGGCGGGGATTTTTCAATCCCGGCCAGAAGAGAAGCTGAAGAAGAGTGCTGGGAACCTGCTAGAAGATGCGCCGGAGATGACAGCGCTTCTAAGGTGATGTATTATTATTTTTGTCCTACAGTTAGGGATTATTTCTGGGGTAGGGCTTATATTTCAAGCCCCCTTCCCCGAAAATCCTCACCACGGGGAGTCCCTTGCCAACACTGTCACAGCAGTGGCAGGGAATTGCGATCCTCTCCCATTAATTTCAATGGGGCCAGCAACACTGGAAACAATGGGCGAGATCACAAAAAGAATGAACATGTTGCGATTTTGTTTTCACGCTGTGTGAAGGCGCCCTAGGGGCTCTCTTGGACGGATGCATGTTGCCTGCGTACTACGCACTTTTTTTTATGCGCATAATATGCTGTGCTAAAACCCATTGATTTCTATTGGGTCACTCACACATGTATTTTTTCACGTGAATGAAAACCAACCCTGCATGTCCTATTATAGCGCACTATATCTGGCTACGGGGATTAACATACGTACGTCCTGTGTACTTCGTATTTTACGTGCATGTAATGCCCGAGACACATATGCCCGTGGGAGTAATCCATGAGGGCAGTACATTTTATCAAGGATATTTGATTGCAATAACAATGATTAGTATTCTTCAAATATCTGTCCTTGTTTTTGTTTTTAAATACCCATCATTTAATATGAAAGACGCGTTTATAAGCTTTACTAATCAATACCGTGAGTTTACAGACTTGAAAACCTAATTGGGAAGAACCTAATGGAGCATGGGCTTGTGAGCTGACCGCATTTATTATTAATCCATCTTAAAACAAAAATCACGGACTAACTTGCAGATGTTCTATTCCATGATAGTTAAGAAGTAATTAAGTGAACGGGATTAGTCGGAGTGAAGCACAGCAGATGAGATGCGTAAACAATATTTATATGTCAGAGGGCAAAAGTTACAGAGGGATCATCTGATAGGAAATGTGCAACTATGTTAATGGGCCTGCAAATGTTGCACCTTTTATTTGGCTCTAATTAAAATCCATTACCTTTTTATATGGCATCGTCGTTTGAATTTCATATTTGGGTCTATATTGAGTGATTCTGTGTTTAACACAAGGTAGACACATACAATGTGAATCTCCGGATTTAGAAGATGTCATTGCACCCGGGTGAGCACTTCAGCAAGCAACACGCCATTAGCCACTCCTTCTTTTTTGCATGCCACATGTATTTTGAAGGCTTATTTGCTTTTTCTCTGCTAGGCTCGTTATAGTATACTAACTGCCGGCACCAGATGGTGTTATTACAATATTATAACAATAACCTGGGATTGGTGTCCCGGCACACAGTATCTCGATGACCTACTTCTTGCTTAAAAACAAAGGTTGGTAAAATGAGCTGTACCGCACGCCAAAATGTTTAGCTCCTTTTTTCAATGTGAATTTTTCATAGTATTGTGTTTAGATAAACAGTAGAGACAACTTTCAATAATCAAGCATCCTAGGGACCACCTACTTGGAGTTTATGCCACCTCCTTGGCGGGCACGGTGCTGGATCCTAATAAATAACTATAGGAGCTTTGCATGAATTTAGTGGAATTCATTTTACATGGGGGCCTACAACTGCTAATGAGATTCTATGGGGCTACATTATGTTGGCATCAATATCCCTATGTGAAGATTTTCACATAAGCCTATGGTAGTTAAAATAGACCACTGTACGGACACTAAATAGATAAATTACTTTACTATTAGCAAATCTATTACTGTATATATTTAGTATTAGGACCTACCAGATGACCCAATTGCTCAAAAGCATATCTGATGGTTAGAGTTCCCAATGATAGACAAGAATCTAGCCAACCAACTAATTAGTGCCTCCCTTTAAAAACTCCAAAGTTCTGATCAACATACAACTAAATGATAATCTGATTCCTTAGTGGCTGACGATACTTAACTTAAATCATAAAACTTTAATAGGCATTTATCACTAGTTAGTTTTCCAAAGAAAGCTAAAAATTCAAAAGATTCCATCTTTCATTTCTATGCATGTCCCATTTTCTATATAGAGCTCAATGAGCTACTTCTACCTTTCAAAAATCAATGACTTTTCTGACCTTGAGTATTTTTAAAGTCAATGTGTTGTTCCCAGCCATGTCCAATTGAGACTGGGTTGACTTCACAGCATCAGTCCTGATCCACACTCTGGCGCATACTCAGTGTCATTTTGGCTTTGGACACCAACATAGGCACTTCTCTACTGCTGTGTGGATGTATTGGTTGGCTGGAAGGCATGTGTCCCAGTCAGCCAATCAGAACTCGTCATTGTGGCTCCTCCTCATGAAGGATGCCAGTTATACTTCTTGCATGAATGTGTTTCTGGTCACGTACGCAGCTCTTGTCCTGTTCCACAGTTCAGATAAGTCTTTTTGGTGTTCGTATTATCTGGAGAGTTGTAACATCTATCTCCTGTCTAATTGCTACTTATGCATTGGAGTACCATCTGGTTCATTGTGTGCCTGAGAAACATCTTACTTCACATATATTGTTATTCATTGTAGCAACCACTATCCCTGTTTCCAACTAGGGAGTGTCAGTGTTGTGTGCTCCACTTTTAGGTAGGATCTCCTTGCATCAGTAGGTTAAGGTCAGATTTCCCATCCCTTACTTTTTGGTTTCATGAAATAAATAAACAAATCTTGTTATTTGTATAGCACCGACTTATCCTGCAGTGCTCTAAGTAATTTATTTATTACCCCCCAACAAGCTGGGTACTCATACTACCGAGCACGGAAGGATGGAACCATGCAGGGATTGATCTAACAACCTTCAGGTCGTGAGCACAAGCTAAGGACTGCATTTCTATTGCCTTAGCACTCTGCGCCACTCGAGGCTCATCATATAAATATTGTAAACCTATATACTGTTTGTATATCTGCCCTTTTAGGACAAATAAATTCAATTCAGACTAGGTGTCCAGCTCAGACGTAACACGACTTTCCTAGCTTTGAGTATTTTCCAAGATTTAAGTCTATAAAGATGGTCTAAGACGCACTGCAGGGCTGCAGTAGAGCCTCTTCATTGGATGCATTATAAGCTTCAAAGTTCATAGACTCCAACCTATTTTGCTTCCTGACTAGAGATGAGCGAGCACCAAAATGCTCGGGTGCTCGTTACTCGGGACGAATTTATCGCGATGCTCGAGGGTTCGTTTCGAGTAACGAACCCCATTGAAGTCAATGGGCGACCCGAGCATTTTTGTATTTCGCCGATGCTCGCTAAGGTTTCCATGTGTGAAAATCTAGGCAATTCAAGAAAGTGATGGGAACGACACAGAAACGGATAGGGCAGGCGAGGGGCTACATGTTGGGCTGCATCTCAAGTTCACAGGTCCCACTATTAAGCCACAATAGCGGCAAGAGTGGGCCCCCCCCCCTCCCAACAACTTTTACTTCTGAAAAGCCCTCATTAGCATGGCATACCTTAGCTAAGCACCACACTAGCTACAACAAAGCACAATCACTGCCTGCATGACACTCCGCTGCCACTTCTCCTGGGTTACATGCTGCCCAACCCCCCTCCCCCCTGCACGACACAGTGTCCACAGCGCACACCAAACTGTCCCTGCGCAGCCTTCAGCTGCCCTCATGCCACACCACCCTCATGTCTATTTATAAGTGCGTCTGCCATGAGGAGGAACTGCAGGCACACACTGCAGAGGGTTGGCATGGCTAGGCAGCGACCCTCTTTAAAAGTGGTGGGGCGATAGCCCAAATGCTGTACAGAAGCAATGAGAAATCCAATCCTGTGCCACCTCCATCAGGAGCTGCACACGTGGGCATAGCAATGGGGAACCTATGTGCCACACACTATTCATTCTGTCAAGGTGTCTGTATGCCCCAGTCAGACTGGTAATATGTACCTTAACAGTAACCGCGTTGGTGGTAATGTGGTGGTGACTGTGGACCTAGTAGCACGGTTGTATTTTGTTGGTTTTCGGAATGTGGCCAGGATTAAGTGGGCCGTGGCGGGGGGATGGTGGGGGGGCTCTCTTGTTGTGTCGGTAAAGGTGAAATTCTTGGACTGCCACCAGACGAACCAATGCAAAGGCATTTGCCAAGAATGTTTTCATTGTTGGAGGAGGAGGGGGATCTTTTTGAGGCACTACGTGTCCTCTCCACGTGTCCGTGGTTATATGCACCTTAACAGTAACCGCGTTGGTGGGAAATGGCCTCGCCGCCATCATGTCTTTGGGAAGCCTCTGTTTCCACACCCCAGAGACATACCATTAGCAGCGGTATAGGCAGAGCCCAGAATTCGTAACATTTCAGCCGTAGCATTAGGACAGGCCCCACTAACATATCACTAGCAGCATTATAGGGGGAGCACAGTATTAGTTCCATTTCAGTAATAGTAGCACTCAAGACAGGCCCCAGTAACAATTCCGAAGCAGCAGTATAGGAGGAGCATAGTCTAAGTTCCATATAAGTAATAGTAGCAGCCTACACAGGCCCCAGGAACAATTCCGAAGCAGCAGTATAGTGGGAGCGCAGTCTTAGTTCCATTTCAGTAGCTGCAGTATAGCCAAAGCCCAAGTTACATTTATGTAGCTAAAGTGTAGGCCAACCCCACACACCTTTCTGTACCATGAGTGCAGGCGAAGAACATAGAAATTGCTATGATTACACTGTAGGTGAGGGCCCCAAAAAATTGGTGTACCAACAGTACTAATGTACCTCAGTAAAAATTGGCCATGCCCAACCAAGATGGCAGGTGAAACCCATTAATCGCTTTGGTTAATGTGGCTTAAGTGGTAACTAGGCCTGGAGGCAGCCCAGTTTAACGAAAAATTGGTTCAAGTTAAAGTTCCAACGCTTTTAAGAGCATTGAAACGTATAAAAATTTTTTAGAAAAATTATATGAGTGAGCCTTGTGGCCCTAAGAAAAATTGCCCGTTCAGCGTGATTACGTGAGGTTTCAGGAGGAGGAGCAGGAGGAGGAGGAGGAATATTATACACAGATTGATGAAGCAGAAATGTCCCCGTTTTGGATGGTGAGAGAGAACTATGCTTCCATCCGCGGGTGCAGCCTACGTATTGCTTAGGTATCGCTGCTGTCCGCTGGTGGAGAAGAGAAGTCTGGGGAAATCCAGGCTTTGTTCATCTTGATGAGTGTTAGCCTGTCGGCACTGTCGGTTGACAGGCGGGTACGCTTATCTGTGATGATTCCGCCAGCCGCACTAAACACCCTCTCCGACAAGACGCTAGCCGCAGGACAAGCAAGCACCTCCAGGTCATACAGCGTTAGTTCAGGCCACGTGTCCAGCTTCGACACCCAGTAGTTGTAGGTGGCAGAGGCGTCACGGAGGACGGTTGTGCGATTGGCTACGTACTCCCTCACCATCCTTTTACAGTGCTCCCGCCGACTCAGCCTTGACTGGGGAGCGGTGACACAGTCTTGCTGGGGAGCCATGAAGCTGTCCAGGCCCTTAAAGACTGTTGCACTGCCTGGGCTGTACATGCTGCTCGATCTCCGCACCTCCCCTGCTACCTGGCCCTCGGAACTGCGTCTTCTGCCACTAGCGCTGTCGGATGGGAATTTTACCATCAGCTTGTCCGCCAGGGTCCTGTGGTATAGCAACACTCTCGAACCCCTTTCCTCTTCGGGAATGAGAGTGGGAAGGTTCTCCTTATAGCGTGGGTCGAGCAGTGTGTACACCCAGTAATCCGTAGTGGCCAGAATGCGTGTAACGCGAGGGTCACGAGAAAGGCATCCTAACATGAAGTCAGCCATGTGTGCCAGGATACCTGTACGCAACACATGGCTGTCCGCACTAGGAAGATCACTTTCAGGATCCTCCTCCTCCTCCTCCTCAGGCCATACACGCTGAAATGATGACAGGCAAGCAGCATGGGTACCGTTAGCAGTGGGCCAAGCTGTCTCTTCCCCCTCCTCCTCATCCTCCTCCTCCTCCTCCTGAACGCGCTGAGATATAGACAGGAGGGTGCTCTGACTATCCAGCGACATACTGTCTTCCCCCGGCTCTGTTTCCGAGCGCAAAGCGGCTGCCTTTATGGTTTGCAGGGAACTTCTCAAGATGCATAGCAGAGGAATGGTGACGCTAATGATTGCAGCATCGCCGCTCACCACCTGGGTAGACTGCTCAAAGTTTCGAAGGACCTGGCAGATGTCTGCCAACCAGGCCCACTCTTCTGAAAAGAATTGAGGAGGCTGACTCCCACTGCGCCGCCCATGTTGGAGTTGGTATTCCACTATAGCTCTACGCTGCTCATAGAGCCTAGTCAACATGTGGAGCGTAGAGTTCCACCGTGTGGGCACGTCGCACAGCAGTCGGTGCACTGGCAGATTAAACCGATGTTGCAGGGTGCGCAGGGTGGCAGCGTCCGTGTGGGACTTGCGGAAATGTGCGCAGAGCCGGCGCACCTTTACGAACAGGTCTGACAAGCGTGGGTAGCTTTTCAGAAAGTGCTGAACCACCAAATTAAAGATGTGGGACAGGCATGGCACGTGCGTGAGGCTGCCGAGCTGCAGAGCCGCCACCAGGTTACGGCCGTTGTCACACACGACCATGCCCGGTTGGAGGCTCAGCGGCGCAAGCCAACGGTCGGTCTGCTCTGTCAGACCCTGCAGCAGTTTGTGGGCCGTGTGCCTCCTATCTCCTAAGCTGAGTAGTTTCAGCACGGCCTGCTGACGCTTGCCCACCGCTGTGCTGCCACGCCGCGCAACACCGACTGCTGGCGACGTCCTGCTGCTGCTGACACATCTTGATTGCGAGACAGAGGTTGAGGAGGAGGAGGGTGCTTTAATGGGAGGAAGCATACACCGCCGAACATACCACCACCGAGCTGGGGCCCGCAATTCTGGGGGTGGGTAGGATGTGAGCGGTCCCAGGCTCTGACTCTGTCCCAGCCTCCACTAAATTCACCCAATGTGCCGTCAGGGAGATGTAGTGGCCCTGCCCGCCTGTGCTTGTCCACGTGTCCGTAGTTAAGTGGACCTTGCCACTAACCGGATTGGTGAGGGCGCGTACAATGTTGCGGGAGACGTGGTCGTGCAGGGCTGGGACGGCACATCGGGAAAAGTAGTGGCGACTGGGAACTGAGTAGCGCGGGGCCGCCGCCGCCATCATAGCTTTGAAAGCCTCCGTTTCCACAACCCTATACGGCAGCATCTCAAGGCTGATAAATTTGGCTATGTGGACGGTTAACGACTGAGCGTGCGGGTGCGTGGCGGCGTACTTGCGCTTGCGCTCCAACACTTGCGCTAGCGACGGCTGGACTGTGCGGTGCAAGACATTGGTGGATGGGGCCGAGGACAGCGGAGGTGAGGGTGTGGGTGCAGGCCAGGAGACGGTAGTGCCTGTGTCCTGAGAGGGGGGTTGGATCTCAGTGGCAGGTTGGGGCACAGGGGGAGAGGCAGCGGTGCAAACCGGAGGCGGTGAACGGCCTTCGTCCCACCTTGTGGGGTGCTTGGCCATCATATGTCTGTGCATGCTGGTGGTGGTGAGGCTGTTGGTGGTGGCTCCCCGGCTGATCTTGGCGCGACAAAGGTTGCACACCACTGTTCGTCGGTCGTCAGGCGTCTCTGTGAAAAACTGCCAGACCTTAGAGCACCTCGGCCTCTGCAGGGTGGCATGGCGCGAGGGTGCGCTTTGGGAAACAGTTGGTGGATTATTCGGTCTGGCCCTGCCTCCACCCCTGGCCACCGCACTGCCTCTTGCAACCTGCCCTGCTGCTGCCCTTGCCTGCCCCTCTGAAGACCTGTCCTGAGTAGGCGTTGCACACCAGGTGGGGTCAGTCACCTCATCGTCCTGCTGCTCTTCCTCCGAATCCTCTGTGCGCTCCTCCCTCGGACTTACTGCCCTTACTACTACCTCACTGCAAGACAACTGTGTCTCATCGTCATCGTCCTCCTCACCCACTGAAAGGTCTTGAGACAGTTGCCGGAAGTCCCCAGCCTCATCCCCCGGACCCCGGGAACTTTCCAATGGTTGTTCATCAGTGACGATAAACTCCTCTGGTGGGAGAGGAACCACTGCTGCCCAATCTGAGCAGGGGCCCGAGAACAGTTCCTGGGAGTCTTCCCGCTCCTGAGCATGTGTCATTGTAGTGGAGTGAGGAGGCTGGGAGGAAGGAGGAGCAGCAGACAGAGGATTCGGATTTGCAGCACTGGATGGCGCAGAACTCTGGGTGGATGATAGCTTGCTCGAAGCACTTTCTGCCATCCACGACAGGACCTGCTCACACTGCTCATTTTCTAATAAAGGTCTCCCGCGTGGACCCATTAATTGGGCGATGAATGTGGGGACGCCAGAAATGTGCCTCTCTCCTAATCGCGCAGCAGTCGGCTGCGACACACCTGGATCAGGAGCTCGGCCTGTGCCCACACCCTGACTTGGGCCTACGCGTCCTCAGCATGCTGTATTACCAGTGATTTCCAAGCCAGGAAAGAAATTGGCGCAAGCCTGCAGCCAAAATAGAATTTTTTCCCTTGTTTTTCAAAGGAAAAGCCACACTGCGTGTATTCAATGAATACTACTAAGTTTAATAACTGTGTTGTGGCCCTGCAAATGTGTCACAGAACTGCAGTGATGCAAAGTTATTCGCTACAGCAGATCAGGGATTTCCCATGCAGGAAAAAAATTGGCGCAAGCCTGCAGTAAAACGTAGCTGGCTGCGTCTGATTTTTTTTAACGTTCTGCACGCAGCACACACGTACCCAGAGCCCTGAGGACTGTCAGAGGCAGGCGAAATAGAATTTTTTCCCTTGTTTTTCACAGGAAAAGCCACACTGCGTCTATTCAATGAATAATGTATGTCTTCTGGCCCTGCCTACACAATTCTATCCCTGTAGTATTAATGCCGGGTGCAATGGTCTGCACAGCCGGTTTTGAGAAAAAAAAAAAAATGCAACACTGCTAACAGCAGCCTGGACAGTACTGCACACGGATAAATGTGGCCCTAGAAAGGACCGGTGGGGTTCTTGAAGCCTACACTCACTGCTAACACTCTCCCTGCCTAACCACCACTTCTGTCCCTATTGCAGGGCGCAATGCTCTGCAGATCCAATTTTGAAAAAAAAAAAAAAAATACAGTGCTAACACAGTACTGCACACTATTAGATGTGGCCCTGAGAAGGACCGTTGGGGTTCTTGAAGCCTACACTAACTCCTAACGCTCTCCCTACAGCAGCTCCAGCACGATACCACTTTCCCTCAGCTAACTCACAAGGCATCTGAGCCGAGCCGCGGGAGGGGCCGATTTTTATACTCGGGTGACATCAGATCTCCCCAGCCACTCACAGCAGGGGGGTGGTATAGGGCTTGAACATCACAGGGGGAAGTTGTAATGCCTTCCCTGTCTTTCAATTGGCCAGAAAAGCGCGCTAACGTCTCAGAGAGGAAACTGAAAGTAACCGGAACACCGCGTGGTACTCGTTACGAGTAACGAGCATCCCGAACACCCTAATATTCGCACGAATATCAAGCTCGGACGAGTACGTTCGCTCATCTCTATTCCTGACGTGTCTTAAAACCCCTTTAAAATGAGAAACTTGTCTAGGGTCAGTAACTAGAGATGAGCGAGCCTCCTCAATAAGGCGATATACTCGAGAGAGCATCTCCTTTTTCGAGTACCTGCTGGCTCGTCCCTGAAGAATTGAGGGGGGGGTAGGTCGGGGTTTGGGGGCGGCACGGGGGGAGCGGGGAAGAGAGTGAAAGAGATCCCTCTCTCTCTCCTTCCTGATCCCCTCTGCAACCCCCGGTTCACCCCCGTGGCCCCCCTGAATCTTCAGGGACGAGCCAGCAGGTACTCGAAAAAGGCAATGCTCTCTTGAGTATATCGCCTTACCAAGTATGCTCGCTCATCTCTATCAGTAACTTCAATGCATATGCTCTGTGTAGACAGAACAGAGATATTTGTGAAGAAGCAAGTGACTTGTTGTGTCCAAAATCACCATGGGCTTTATAATCATCAGATGGATATTCTTGATAATGCCATATGACCATTTGGTTTATATAAAATGGCTTGATGGATCACTGTTACACATTAGCAACATTCAGTTATTGTCCTGTTTCCGGTGTGGGCTAATGGGAGCTGGTAGCAGTTTAAAACATGTTGGTCTCAATGCCTATCTAAGAAATGTGCTATACGATATATGCATCATTACATTATAGGGAATGAATAATCAATCAATCATTCAACCCATGACAATTGACCATAAAAAAAATGGTGAAAAATGCTACTGGGTTAGTTTAGAAAGAGATAATGTCGATAACATTCAGGTTCATGAAGAACAATATGCAAGTTGACACATCAGTGTCTTAGAGACTGCCAGCAAAGAAAAAAAATCACTACATTGCCAAGTCAATGTTCCTTTTAATTGACCTTTTCTCGTCAGACACTGTATAGTGGAAATGTGAGGAAATAGTTTCTCTCTTGCCAGCAGGTCTGAATCTATAGTAACCAATTGCTCACCTGCTTCAGAGGATTCTGCATAGAGAAATCCCATTATGCTGACTATAGTATACAGAGGTTCACAGAAGTGAAGCAAATATTTAGAGACAACATTAACATAAGAGACAAATGTTTGTGACGTCTCTGATAATCTGCTTAACAGCATATTGATCTAACTGCTCACTTTAATATGTATATATTGCTGAGCATCTGTAGGATTCTTAATGAGGAGTTATGCAAAGTTTAACCCTAGAATCCGTATACTCGGAGCATGCTGTCATTGCTTTCAGGGTTGATCCAGCACTCCCCATCTGATAATCCAGCAGGCTGTAGGCTGAGGAAGCAGAATATTTTTTTGCTCTGAACAATTAGTGGTCTAATTTAAATTATAATAATATTAAAGAGATTTTCCTGTAAATAAATAGTAATCGCTACTTAAATGAAAAGATCTATATTTTAGTAATGAACAATCAGGCACCTAGAAGGAGTTGTAGGAATCCAAAGAAACTTTCTCTGTGTGATTGTAATGCTGATATAAGTGATTACAATATCAGAGCAAAGGGAATAATTTATTGTGGCAAATTGACCCCTTGAGGGGAGGCTCTAGTATCCTGCTGTACCGACTCTAGCTTGGATATAAGATATGATACAGGGGGCATGAAGGCTCTAGTACCCTGCTGTACCGCCTCTAGCTTGTATAGAAGATGTGATACCGGTGGGCATGGAGGCTCTAGTACCCTGTTGTATCGCCTCTAGCTTGGACACAAGATGTGATACGGGGGGCATGGAGGCTCTAGTACCCTGTTGTACCGCCTCTAGCTTGTATTCAAGATGTGATACCGGTGGGCATGGAGACTCTAGTACCCTGTTGCACTGCCTCTAGCTTGGATACAAGATCTGATATGGGTGGGCATGGAGGCTCTAGTATCCTGTTGGACCACCTCTAGCTTGGATACAAGATGTGATACGGGCGGGCATTGAGACTCTAGTACCCTGTTGTACTGCCTCTAGCTTGGATACAAGATGTGATACGGGCCAGCATGGAGGCTCTAATACCCTACTGTACCGCCTCTAGCTTGCATGTAAGATGTGATAGGGGCGGGCATGGAGGCTCTGACACCCTGTTGTACCAACTATAGCTTGGATACAAGATGTGATACGTGTGGGCATGGAGGTTCTAGTACCCTGTTGTACCACCTCTAACTTGGATACAAGATGTGATACAGGTGGGCATGGAGGCATACAGGTTCCATATGGTATCCTGCAGCAAATTGGTCCAATTTTCTGTAAACTGAGCCTTTATATTGTACAGACCCGCAGGTTGTTAAAGTTGGCTTCCAAGATGATCCCATTCATGTTCTTAGCTATAAGTCTGGTGACTGGGTATTGTTCCTTATACCACTACTGGGGGTGATTGACTGATATGTGACGAACCCCCAGGCCATCACACCAGCAGGGGGCAGTGTGCTGCGCCACACCACAGCAAAGAAGGATTGAGGAGTTCACCCGAAGGTCTCTAGACATAAACATGGCGGTCATAAGTGCTGAAACTAAACTTGAATTTGTCACTGAAGACAACCCAGTTCTACTTCGTCATAGTCCAGTTTCGTCATTCATGATACAACTGCAAACGGACGTGGCAGTGGGTGGGTCACAAAGGCAGTACACTTAATGAGAGCAAATATCCTTGAGCCAAGTGTCTGCGAATGGTTCAGAGAGACACAGGGGCCAATAACGATAGTGTCACCTGTCTTTGCATGGTGAAAAACAAAACAGTTGGAGGTGCTTGTCAGATGATCAGATGATTCTCTTTGCTGGTGGTCTGTCGAGGTCATTCTGAGCCCGGTTGCCATGTGTGCCCTCACAATCCACTAGTCCCAACACCTCCTAACAATCTGGTCAGAACTGCCCAGTGGGGGACAATACATCAATATAACCATCCAACTTCTCACATCCCAATAATGCGCCCCTCTCAGACTCTGTTAACGGGGGGGACGGGGGGACGACGACTCTTCTCTGCATCGTAGAGTCCTCTAGTGGTCAAAAAGCTCTACACAAGCGGAAGAAGAGGTCATTACACACAAGGAGCCTCTGACAGCCTTTTTATAGGCCAAGGGTGGAACCACCTTTATGCAAGACCGTTCATCTAATCACACCACAACTCTAATCTTTTGCATATCTGCCTGAGATATAACTGCATGTGGAGTTTTGCAGCAAAAAGACAACTCTTTCTAGAGGCTTGATTTTGTTTGCCAAAGAGTGTACTTTGGCTGGAGTTTATTGAGCCACTTGCACACAATTTCTTGTGTAAAAAAGTCAAATTCTAGTGCACACCATATTTGAACAAAAATTTGTCACTTTTTTGTTTTCTTCTTCACTCTTTCCAGTTATTAAAAAAAGTTGCTAGGGCTTAGAAGAAGGGTTTGGTATCCAACAGACAACAGATTCACTATAATTACCTCCAGCAAGTGGTGTAAGTTATAGTGGGAATCTATTCCAGCTCATAGCTGGCATAGATTTACTTTGCTGTCACACAGACAGTCAAATGATGTGCCAAATTTATCTAGAGGTGTCACTTCATTTCCCATTTAAATGTATTTGTTTTGTGTTAAACATAGTATTTAAACATACTTATTAGAGATGAGCGAGCGTACTCGTTAAGGCAAAATACTCGAGCGAGTATTGACATTTTCGAGTACATGTCCGCTCGTGAGAAAAGATTCGGGGGTCGGCGGGGGTGAGCGGTGAGTTGCAGGAGTGAGCATGTGGGAGCAGGGGGGAGAGAGAGAGAGATCTCCCCTCAGTTCCACCCCGCTCTCCCCCGCTGCCCCCCACCGGCCCTCGAATCTTTTGGCACGAGTGGGCATGTACTCGAAAATGGCAATACTCATTCGAGTATTTTGCCTTAACGAGTACATTCGCTCATCTCTAATACTTATGGAAAATAGTGAGGAATCGAAATACAAAGTATATGATAAAAGTGCAGAAGTCTTCATAGAGTGGCTAAGCAGAATTAACATATGATATGTCCAATATGTGACTGTCATGCCACATTGCCCAAGAAATACATTTTCTAACACTAATCACCACTGACCAGGTAGTCCCATGCTCAACAGTGCCATAGTCAAACCCTAAAAATTAACATCTGTTGGATTAGCAAGGATTTTTTGATGATCAGAAACCACCATATTCTGTTAAACTGAATGTAGATCACCATAATGAAGAATAGGAGTCTGTTAGTTGAATATATAGCACAGACCGCTAAATTCACGCACATAGAACTGTCCCAATGTATTTCTCTACACGTTCAACAATCCTGAGAAAAGACAAGCATCACATTGTCAGATAACATTCTTGAGATTACTATATTGAAATGTAATTTGACAAAACAGTACAACAATATAGTCCTTTCTAAAATTGGGAAAGTCATTGAATTTCTATGTTTCTTACAGTCTCTCCCACCTTTACTCAATGCAACTTTTCCACGGAATCTGCGCAAATAAAAACTCGCCAAAATTTGAATAGGACGCCCCATTGCTGGCCTCATGGCACAAATATTCTACCTTGGATTTCAAATCCATTTCAGGGGAAAAAAGAGAAGTGGCGTCACTTTTTAATGCAGATTCACAAGGAACGCACATTGAAAATTCCACACACTGAATTTGCCCATAAACAGGAGCTAAATGCACATGTGGATCTGCGCCAAAATTAGTGGCAGAAAACTATGACTTAGCTAAAGATTTCTGCCCTGATTTTGGAGGCAGAATCCAACAGATTGCACCGTCTGAACCCTAAGAGGAGCTACTTTGAAGATTGAGCAATAAAACATCGCAGGGCACTCACTGTGGTTTTGATCCTCCAAAGATGAGATACTTCCTAATCTCTGTACTGCCATCTCTACCTAATTGGATGAGGGACTCACTTATTATATAAGCACTATAATATATTCCATAGACCAATGTTTGTATGCTGACAGTAAATCATATTCTAATACAAATTATGGCTAAACCAGCTAAAACCCAGCCTTTATTCAACCTTTTTAAAACATACTCAGATTATTCAGTCGTTGGTGTGGTAAATCCTTAAAGCTTTATTTCTCGCTACATTGGCAATATTTAAATTATGGATGTCAAATATTTTAGTAATTGGTCATTCTGAAAAACTGTTAGCCTTGAGCTTATGGCTGAATCATTTTTTATCTATTGAATCAGTTTTTATCTTTGGAGATGCCAATTTAAGAGGGAGACTGAAGCTGCATTCCCGCCGGTTATATCGGTTTACAGTAATAATGTAGACAATTCTTTTGTGGACTGAGCAAGTTTCAAAAAAATTAGAGAGGCTTTGCAGGCAGCACAAGGGAAGCTATATTGTAAGGGGAAAAATATTCTACCCATCTTTTCACCTTTACACATCGCTTAAACAGATTATTTTGGTTTTAGCAAATAAATGTGTATATTGAATGAAAAGTTCTACAAATGCAGTCATGAGAAAAATTAAGTGCACCCGCATTAAATTCTACATTCCTGTTTATGGTGTAAGGACATAATTTAATAAATCTGGTTCGTGGAAGGTTTTAAAATGAGGTAAATGCAACCTCAGCTTAACAACAACACATGACAAATTAAATTGTGTCATTATTTAGCTAGACCAAAATGCAGAAGCATTGTGAAAAATTAAGTGCACCCTTACTACTTCCATAAGAATTAAGAGGGTAATTAGCAGCTGCTCTTCAAATGCCCTTGATTAATTTATTATCAACAAGTGTAACCACCTCTATAAAAGCAGAACCTTTTTTGCAGTTTGCTGGTCTGGAGCATTCAGGCGTAAATTAACACAATGCCAAGGAGGAAAGAAATCAACAATAATCTGAGAGAACAATTGTTGCTGCCCATCGATCTGGTTTCCATACAATGTGGAGTCTATCATTCTACAGGGAGAACTTAGAACATGCAGTACTTAGTGAAATTGCAAAAAAAAAACAAACCAAGAGCTCTACAGTACATCTCAGACTCTAATGGCCTCAGTTAGCATGTTAAATGTTCAAGTTCATGACAGTATAATAAGAAAAAGACTAAACAAGTTTGGCTTGTTTGGAAGGGCTGGCAGGAAAAAGCCTCTTCTTTCTAAAAAGAACATAATAACATGGCTAAAATTTGCAAAGTTTCAACTTAACAAACTACAAGACTTTTGGAACAATGTCCTTTAAACACATGAGACCAAAGTGGAGATGTTTGGCCAGAATACCCCTTGTCGCGTTTGGCAAAAACCAACCACAGCACATTATCACAAATACCTCATACCAACCGTTAAGCACGATGGTAGAGGGCTGATAATTTTGGCTTGTTTTACAGTCACGGGACCTAGACACCTTGCAGTCATTGAGAAAACCATGAACTCCTCTCTATACTAAAGTATTCTAGAGTCAAATGTGAGGCCATCTATTCAAAAGCTAAGGCCTGGCTGAAACTGGTTTATGCAACAGAACAATGATCCCCAGCACACCCGCAAATCTACATCAGAATGGCTGAAAAACAAAAAAGTCAAGTTGTTGCAATGGCCCAGTCAAAGTCCAGACCTCAACCCGATTGAAATACTATGGTTGGACATTAAGAGAGCTATGGAAATGAATCCCTACAAATCTCAATGAACTGAGGCAACCTAAAGAAGAGTGAGCTAAAATTCCTCAGGTACAATGTGAGATACTGGCAATGGCAACATAAAAAGATTATTTCAAGTCATTGCTTGTAAAGGTGGTTCCATAAGCTATTGGTTCATAGGTTGTACTTAATATCTCACACATGGCTTCTGTATTTTGGCCTAGTTTATGTTAAATCCTAAATAATCTGCCAATTTTAGGCCTTAATGACCAACTAATTCTGCAATTTGTTTTTCACTGCTGCATTCCTAGAGCCATAACTTTTTACTTTTTTGGTCAACTTAAGCATTAGAGGATGCATTTTTTGTGGAACAAATTGTATTTTTAATGGCATCATTTTGGGATACTTATTATGTATTATATAACATATATTAATTCTTGGGAGGGGTTGGGGAAAAAAATGAATTCTGCCATTTTGTTTTGGATTTCGTTTTTATGGTGTTCAGTATGCAGAATAACAAATGTGGTAATAATACTCATATTATAGACACTAAATGTATCCCACTGGACCAACTGACTGGTTAAGCTTTGGGCTAGTCCTGGTGTGGTTGGCAGCTGACGCCCTGATGTCAGAGGTACTGGCACGAGGCACTACGAAACAGAACAATGTATGGACAAATCTTGTCCTTTGCTAAACGGGTAGATGGGAGAGACCCTGCCTAATAGCGGGGCTGGCAACCTCACGGTCTTCACCTTGGGGCTGGCTATCCGTGATGGGACACAAGAGGGAAGTACTAGGAACAGCACACACCAATAACACATAATGGGGCTCTACAAACCATGGAACAAACCGGGAACAATACCAAGACCGGATCTGGCAGAAAGATGTGCACAAAAACACAAACAAGGATAGGAACAGGGTCTGACAACTGACAAATGTAAAGTACAGGATGGCAATGCTGGATGACTGGAGCATGCTCACACCAGGCTAAGATACAAATGTGAGGAAACATACAAGACAAAGAGCAGACTGATAAGACCAAAGTAGGGAGGCTATGCAGGATGACAGAGCCAAACACGCAAATGATATAAGGTGCAGAGACAGGGAGGCAACCAATAAACTGAATACAGCTACAGGGACAGGATCAAAGCGACCATAAAGACAGGAACAGGTGACCTAGGAAAGCTGGGTGTCTGAAACTAAACACACAAAAACTTAGTCAAGGAGGAAGAAGTGCGTCAGCCCAGCTTAAATAGAAGAGTAATGCGTATTAACCCCGCAGCTGGGCTGAGAGTCAGAGAACTGGTTTACTCTTTTAGTTGGTAGCAAACAGACAAATAGAGTCCATTCACACAGAAGGAGCGGAGCGATGCTTGCGTCTGCCCAGAGCTGCAAGAGAGCGGCACACAGACCTAACAATTCAGCAATTGAGCATGATCCCCGCAATACCAAGTTTATACATTTTTCTTTATGTTTTGCCATTCTTGTAAACTAAAACAATTTTTTTAAAAGATTTGCTTGTGTGTCGCTGCATTCAAAGATCTATAACATTTTTAGGTTTTTATTGACAGGTCTTTGAGGGCTTTTTGGTTTGGGATGAGCTATAGTCTTTATTGATCCCATGTTTGGGAACATTTATCATTTTTATCACTTTTTATTCTATTTTTTTTCTAAAGGGTAGATTAACAAAATCTGCAATTCTGGCATAGCTTTCTAATTAATTAATTTTTTATGGAGTTCACCATGTGGTAAAAATAATAAGTTAAATTTATTCTATGGGTCAGCATGATTATGTCGATACCAAATTTATATAGATTCTTGTATGTTTTGCTAAGACAAAATACAGCAGGAACAAAAGAAAAGCCTTGCCTGTCTGGCATTAACTAATACAGAGTATATCCCTCTCTACAGGCTTGAGAGCTTCTCTCTACCAGCTTAGGCTTTAGCAACTGTATTCACAGTTCCTATGACAGACTCTCACAGACCAGTTTTCTGTGTCCCCGGGTAGAGCAGATAGTGTTCCCCTAGCTGCTCCTTAACTGTCCACTCAGTGTCTGACTTAATTAAGCAGCCAGAGGGCTCTTTCCTACGAGCATAGGCATGAACAGGTGCACAAATCTAACATTTGTGCGCCCGTTTAGATGGCACGGACCCGATGCATATACGCTGAGGCATATACGTTCCAGTACTATATTTGCCTGTTGGGAATGCGCCTGTGTGATCTGGTGCATTGGAATCCAATGCATCAGATTGCAGCGTATATCTGCTGGCCGTGAAAATGACCGTTGATATACGCTCATGTGAATAAGCCCTCAGTGACAGTTTTGAGCGATCACTTTGCATAACCTCTTAAGTAGCTAATTAGCTACTCGAGAGCTTATTAGTGTGTAAATGAAGGCTCCTGCTGCTTGCAGAAGACAGCAGGGGTGCTGTCTTCTGCAAACCGCTGCTTTGTTCTTGGAGCTGTCAGCTGATATCCCACTAAACTGATAGCGCCGAGAACAGGAGGAGCTGCTTTGTACTCTGAGCTATAGCTGAGAGCTCCATGCGGGATACCAGCTGAAAGAATGCTATCAGCTGGTATCCCACTGAGAACTCAGCACACGGAGCTGATAAGGCTCATTGCTGATTTTTAACTTGCTAGAAATCAGCGATGAATGAATAGTGCATGAACAGTGCACGATGGCAGCAGATTTAGACACAACGGCAGCAGATTTAGACACAACGATTATGATCGCTTTTGAGCAAATTTTGAGTGATAGTCGCTGGGTCTAAATGGGCCTTTACTCTACATGGGAGAGGAATCTAGGAGAAATATACCTCCCCTCTACAATCACTCCTACCTGTTTGTCACACCTGATGTGTAAAACCATAAACTTTAAAGAGGGTGTAGTTAGTTTTACTAATGACTGTATCCAATATCCTGTCATGTCCATTCTTACCTTTTCCTCCTGTCTCAACATAGTCTGAGATGAGCATCCCATATGCTATATATTTCTTTCTGTGTGTTGCTAGCCAGTGGTTGTGATATGTGTTCCTGCTTGTTGGGGATTTTGCTAGCCTGTCACATCACTTTATGTGGCCCATAAGGTCAGAACACAGAAAAACCGGCTCTCCACTTTCCATGGAGGATGCAGCCAGTGTTTGGCAGAGGGGTGTGGGGTGCCAGCACGGATGCCATCTTGGATTCTGAGTTCCGGCACATCTCCACACTGCTCTGTTCAACAACTCACAGGTGGTGGTACAGCTCTACCAGCCCTACCCAGGCATTATTGTCACCAGGGGCGTAACTATAAGGGATGCAGGGGATGCGGTTGCACCCGTGCCCAGAAGTCTTAGAGGGTACATAAGGCCTATCTTCTCCATATAGGGAGATTAGTAGTATGAATAAAGCATTATAGTTGGGGGACCCTGTTACAGATTTTGCATTGGGGTCCCAAATCTTCAAGTTACGCCTCTGGGTACAAGTACAGATGGAGGGGGGTGGCCCAGCTGAACTTTTGCACCCGGGCCCCTGAGCCTTTAGTTACATCCAGCTAGTCACCCTCCAAAGGTGAAAGATTGATGCTAAAGAGGTCAAAGGGGCTGTTTGAGAGCATCAATCTGTGCGAACACGTTTTCTAGACTAAGCTGTTTTGTAGATTGCTACAGCACAAGACCTAAAACCAAACAGACACACTGACCACGGGAGAACAGTGTCAGATATTTGGCCGAAAACAAAATAAGTAAGCATATTTAAAAACCTGACTTAAAAATACAATAAAATGATGATCTATCCTCAGCATAAGTCATGAATAGTTGATCCACGGAGGTTCATCGACCGAGACCCCCACCGGTAAGTTCATAATTGGGCTGTATGGAGAAGATATGTTACTGGAAACACAAATTGCATCAACCCAATGATCTGCTGATACTGAGGACAGGCCAATATTTGAAAGCTGGGAAAGCCCCTATAAGTAGAGAAATTACTTGAACCTCCCTGAAAAGTAGAAGTTTGTTGAACAAAGCCCACAAGCAGAAAATCATTTTTATTAAGTTAATCTATTAGGGCTTCTTTAGATGCATGTATTTGCAATGTACATTGTGTGTGTCGGATTAGCGCACGCAATATGCAGGTTCGTTCCCATCAATGATCCGTGCAACAAATAGGACGTGCTTTATCTTTCTGCGTATCTGCGCAGTAAAGGCCCCCATAGACATCTATCAGAGGTGCGCAAATGCGGAATACGCAATTCCATAGAGAAGAAAACACAGCTGGACCTAATTAGGCTAAACAGTCTTTTAAACTAGGGCGTGGGAGGTGTTGCACATGTACTGCGTGCGCAAAAAATATAGTACTATGTGCAGTCACACATGCAAATCATCCTTGTTGACTGCGCAAATGCGTTGTGCTAAGGTGAAGAAGGTCTGAAGAAGCCTTTAGTCAGTTTCTGACCTTTTGACTACAGTATGTGGTAAGTTTTGGTACATTTCTAATTATCTTTTGCAGTAGCTCACATGCCTGTATTATTTATGTTAGGTTGTTATTATGTTATTATTAATTATTTATGTAATTATTAAGGTTAGTTATTATTAGTTGTTATTATTTATGTTATTATTAAGGTATTCTGTTGTTATTATTAATTATTATGTTGTTATTATAACTTTTTACCAAACCGGTCTGATTTGTACTGGAATGAAGGGTGACTGCTGTTCTGTACAGTGATTCTCATATTCCATTTGTTGGCACAACAGAGTCATTTTGTGCCAGATTCCTCTGGAGCACACCGGGAAGGAAGACAATGTCGTTTGCTATTTTTGCACTTGCTGGTAAAAGACAGAATGCGATTACATCCAATCATTGGACCCTTCTGTTTTCTGTGGTTTCAGACATGAAGCAGCACAATTTGATGCAGCTTTGTTTTATCTTACTTGAAATCGGTGTCACTGATTAAATTAAACTGGGAAGGAAACTGTCAGGCAGGGCCGAAAATTACAAACAGCTGCTTCCTAAACCTTAAAATATTTTGTACAAAGATATGCCTTGCAGCACAGCATAAGAATCCCTTTTGTGCTGCAAATGACTACACGAGGTTCTCTTTAGGGAGCGCCTTATAATTACATTAAAAGGATGACGGGTAATTAAGAGTGTGAACTTGTCACTATAGCGCGCACACCAAGTTCTGCAGCAAGACTATAAACAAGAAGGATACATATTAACCCATGTCTTGTGCAGTTGCAAAGTATTGCATGGACCTGTCAGTTCTATTTTCAGAGTCATAAATCATCTGGGCACAGAAAGCAGAAAAACAATAGTTTGTGGCCTGAACTCTAGACACATATTCTTTGCTTTGACCATCAGACAGAAGCACCAGTATGTTCAATTTTCAAAATTAATAGGTTGTCTGACCCATTGTATTCTTTCTGAAATGGGGATTATGCTGAGCAACTTCAGGCCATTAACATCCCAAAGGATCTGCAAGAAAATCCATAACCATTGGCAGGAGAAGGTACAAAGCATTGAGTGTTGTGTGGATGTTGATAATTATTTAAAGGAGTCATAGAATGGTAGAGTTGGAAGGGACCTCCAGGGTCATCGGGTCCAACCCCCTGCTCAGAGCTGGATCACTAAATTATCCCAGACAGATATTTGCCCAGCCTTTGTTTGAAGACTTGCTGAAGGAGAACTCTTCAACTCCTGTGGCAGCCTGTTCCACTCATTGATCACCCTCACTGTCTAATATCCAGTCTGTGTCTCTTCCTCTTTCAGTTTCATCCCATTGCTTCTAGTCTTTCCTTGTGCCGATGAGAATAGGGCTGATCCCTCTGCAGTGTGACAGGCCTTAAAGGAGATGTCCCGCGCCGAAACGGGTTTTTTTTTTTTTAAACCCCCCCCCCGTTCGGCGCGAGACAACCCCGATGCAGGGGTTAAAAAAACCACCCGCACAGCGCTTACCTGAATCCCGGCGGTCCGGTGACTTCAATACTTACCGCTGAAGATGGCGCCGCCGGGATCCTCTATCTTCGTGGACCGCAGCTCTTCTGTGCGGTCCACTGCCGATTCCAGCCTCCTGATTGGCTGGAATCGGCACGTGACGGGGCGGAGCTACACGGAGCTACATGGAGCCCCATAGAGAACAGCAGAAGACCTGGACTGCGCAAGCGCGGCTAATTTGGCCATCGGAGGGCGAAAATTAGTCGGCACCATGGAGACGAGGACGCTAGCAACGGAGCAGGTAAGTAAAAAACTTTTTATAACTTCTGTATGGCTCATAATTAATGCACAATGTATATTACAAAGTGCATTATTATGGCCATACAGAAGTGTATAACCCCACTTGCTGCCTCGGGACATCTCCTTTAAGATATTTGTAGACAGCTATAAGGCTCCTCTCAGCCTTTTTTTTGCAAGCTAAGCATTCCCAAATCCTCTAACTGTTCCTCATAGGATATGATTTGCAGTTCTTATCCAAAGGATATGTCTCAAATGTCTGATGTGTACAGTAGGTCCCACCTCACAACATGCTTTCTTGGCTATTTCTGTAACTCCCATAGACTGTGCATGCATGGTCACCTCTCCATTCAGTCTCCCCTTAGATATAACCACTGCTGGTTACCTTAGCTTGTAGAAAAGGCTTCTAGTAGATGATGGTCGTAGAGTTGGGATCCCCATCTATAATTAATTTATATCACATCCCGCCAGAAATATGGCATTAATGTCTTAGGTAGGAAAATCTATTTAACAAGTGGCTTGATTGGAAATGAATGGAGCAGATGTTTAAATCATATTATATTTTGACCTCTTTACATACAGAGTACAAACAATGTACAACCTTTCTCATTACTGTACATTATACTCTTTGTCTTGCATATTTTTTCAACCTCAAAGGTGTTATCCCACCCAAAACATTCACTGTTACACCTCTTCACAGGCAAGGTGATAAATCTTGGGTGTCTGACCACTGGAAAGAGAACATGGAAGACCAAGTCTCCCAGGAGAATAGAGCGATGCTGTGCAGACACAAATCATACCAGCAGCTATATAGCACACAGACCTTCTCTTTAAACAGATTATCATCAATAACTAGGTCAGCAGCACTCAGGTCAACCCAGTCGGACTAGCCAAACCGGGGAAGGAGCAAAAAAATGCGTCTAGGAAAGCGCAAAAAATGCCGAGCCACCAGACGGTTGTGGATCTTCAACCATTCAAAATCAATCAGATATATGGAGAGAAGGCAGCAGCATACACGGTGCTTCAAAGTGTCATAAAAAAGCAAACACTTAATTGTTTCATCCTAAAATAATAGGACAACGTTTCGACCTTTCATGGTCTTTTTCAAGCCCTATAGTAGGTGAAAAAAGACAATCAGTCCATGCTCCAAGACGTGTTTCACCTACTATACGGCTTGAAAAAGACCATGAAAGGTCGAAACGTTGTCCTATTATTTTAGGATGAAACAATTAAGTGTTTGCTTTTTTATGATACTTCGAAGCACCGTGTATGCTGCTGCCTTCTCTCTATATATCTGATTGACCTTCTCTTTAAAAATGGACTATTGTGATTTTTTTAAACCTAGAAAAACTTTGTATGCAACTTCACATTACAAATAAGTTCCAAACAACTTAGATAACTTTGCCAAAAGTTAATTGATGCTCATAACCCATTGATACTCATAATTGCACAACTCCTGCCATTATATGGATTATCTACATGATTCTGTGTCAGTAGTAAACCAGCTTGTATTAGCATAGATTTAATGCAATTTTGAGGAAAAATGAGGTTGGCTTTTGTCTATACCAGCTCAATAATTAGACTATTTACTTAATTACAGTTCTTTTACTTGCACTGTGGTGAGCTATTAAAAAGTATAACTGCAACATGTAACTAAAGTTCAGGATTTATAGACTATTTTTTCCCTTCAGAACATACTTATATAATGTGCTTAGTTTTTTAGAATTTGAAATGACTAATTTTATGAGTTTGTTTTAGAAAAATCCCATTATAGAAGCAATTTACAGAATTAGTAATGTGTCTGAAGTTTTGAAAATACCAATTTCTACAGCATAATAAGTCATTAATTAGCCACTCGTTCACTTGCCTGTGCAGAAATAATTGACTTTGCTTCCTTAATTTTATACTTCTTTAAAAAGTTGACTACCTATACGTTTAATTTACTGGGTCTATCCAGTATTACTTATAATTACTACATACTTATTTCTAAATGTTTTTGCAATGTACCTCAATTTTTCCTTTTTTGACCCATTTTGCCTTTAGTTTGGATCCTAAAACATTTATTTGTAGTTAGCCATGGACATTTAGAGGGATTTCTCCACTAATAACTGAATGGGATATATGTATAAGGGCTCTTGAGCGTATATCGGTAGTGAAAACTTTTTCTGGCCAATATACGCTACCCATCTGATGCATTGGTTTCCAATGCATCAGTTCAGATGGGCATATTCCTGATGCATAAAAATGTCTGTCCTGCCAGAAAAGTGTGGCAGTTCCGGAGCTATCTTTGGCCAGAATATGGTCGCTACTGTCATAGACTTCTAGGGACCGAGTCACGGCTGCAACTCCAATTTTACCGCCCATTCAGATGGCCAAGGCTGGTGTGCATATACGCCACAGCCCCAGGATACTGTCGGCCAGGGGGTGAGAGTTTAACTCTTCCCCCTCTCTCCCCCTTGCCAGCTATCTGCAATGGGAGGGGGCGGGATGGGGTGGGAGCTAGTATGCTAAAGTGAATGGAGTGGTGGTGTGCATGCTAGACTGCTGATCTATTGATTTAGGGACCTTAGGGATTCCAGTTCTTGTGGTCTTTGAATCCCTCAACCCCCGCCCCCCACCAATCAGCTAGGTATAAAAAGAAAAATAAATATTGTTATTTGTATAGCGCGAACTTATTCCGTGGCACTTTCAGGTATATTTTTTAATTTATTATCCCCCCACCCACCAAGCTGGCTACCCATTTTACTGACCTCAGAAGGATGGAAGGCTAAATCAACCTTGACCCGGCTACCTAAACCACGCAGAGATTGAACTCACAACTTTCTGGTCGTGAGCAAGAGCTTGGGACTACATTTCTGCTGCCTTGACACTCTGCGCCACACAAGGCTCTATCCTGTAAATATAGTATAAATTAAAGGGGTTGTCCCGCGGCAGCAAGTGGGGGTATACACTTCTGTATGGCCATATTAATGCACTTTGTAATGTACATTGTGCATTAATTATGAGCCATACAGAAGTTATAAGAAGTTTTTCACTTACCTGCTCCGTTGCTAGCGTCCTCGTTTCCATGGAGCCGACTAATTTTCGGCGTCTAATGGCCAAATTAGCCGCGCTTGCGCAGTCCGGGTCTTCTTCTTTTCTCAATGGGGCCGCTCGTGCAGGATGCCGGCTCCGTGTAGCTCCACCCCGTCACGTGCCGATTCCAGCCAATCAGAAGGCTGGAATCGGCAATGGACCGCACAGAAGCCCTGCGGTCCACCGAGGGAGAAGATCCCGGCGACCATCTTCAACCGGTAAGTAAGAAGTCACCGGAGTGCGAGGATTCAGGTAAGCGCTGTCCAGTGTTCTTGTTTAACCCCTGCATCGGGGTTGTCTCGCGCCGAACGGGGGGGGGGGGGGTGAAAAAAAAAAAAACCCGTTGCGGCGCGGGACAACCCCTTTAAGTTCTTTTGGTGGGACAACTCTTCTAAAAGGTTCACTGCAGGCCTAGATTTTAAAGACCCTGGTAAGCAGATAACATTGCCCAGGATATTCTTGTCACATATTTCATGTAGTATTACCTACTGACTGCTCTAATAATGGCTAACCATGCAATACTGTAGGTGGACAGAATGAGTCTGTCAGAAAGAGAGCCTAACATGGCGTATAAGAAGTTGTCTTGTTGAAGCAATCCCTTTAAGAGTCCCATTGTATTTCATAATTCGAGAGAGTGATTTGCTAAACAAGGACTTTACCCTTTGTTTGCATTTAGTTATATTTGTCTGTTTTCTGGTACTTCCCATAGAGTTTGATTATGCAAAGTGAGCAATAATGAGTGATTGCTTGCTCGACTTCTCTTCATTTTTCTGCTAACTCTAACAAGCTTTGGATGAAACAATAGATCTTTGGAACCGCTGCGTTAGAACAGATGAAGTTGAGAAGTTTCCATTAAATGTATCTTTGAAGATTTTAGTTGGAAACACAATGGAGATGTAATAAATTATACTTCAGAAAAGTCTGTAAGAGATTAAATCAGATCTATATTTTCCCATGAATTCGGTTTATTCCCATACCCCACCGGCTTAGGTAAAAACTTTAATGGTGGGTTTAGCATGGCTGTAAGTTGCGTATGATTACCCCCTGAATATCAGCGGGGAATTGTGAGCATGAAAATTAAAAGAGGTGGAAATGAATGTACTTTCTAGTGAAGAACTAGATGCATGAAAGGCTTTCACTTAATCTCTCAACACACATATTATTTTCTTTACTTATGTCATTCTATTATACTAACATTTCCTCTCTGTGAGGACGTTGAACATGGATAAGCGGGCTGTATTAGCACGAGCTCTCCGTGGTGCTGAAAGCTTAACCTGCCATTACTCTGCACACATGATGATCTTCTAAACCTATTTCTATTCTCTTCTCTTTGCTTATTTCACGAATATATATATATATATACCTGGCAGTGCTGTGCACAGATTGTCATCAATTACAATGGATATTTCCAATGCTTCCTCACTCTATTGCAGATTTAGTTCTTACTTATGCATGCAACTTTTACTTTTCTAGTAGATGTGATAATTCCGATATTCATGTGTTTTGCAGTTTATTTGGGTTTATTTATTGAGTTTGGACTCAATTAGTGCCAAATTATAGCAAGGGGAAAATAAGCAAGAGACCCAGGGCCTTTAGCATGTGGAGCCTACACTAACCTATCTCACTATTATCTAAACTTAGGCCGCGGTCAGACGAGCGTGGTTTACACGCTGCTAAGCAACATGTAAAACCACGCTCCTGACATGCAGGAAAACCTGCGTGACTGGGCTGTCTCTAGCTCTGTGGAGCAGTCCGGTCAAACATCTGTGGTGCGGGTAGCCTGCTTCCATGGCTCCTGTTCCTCTAGTCTACTTTTAGTGCAGCATCAGTGCGTAGACATCTAGCAAATGCGGACAGAAGCTAGCATTTAGACTAAAACAGTTCAGCTTGCGTTCAGATAGGGACGAGGGCGGCAAATTTTAGTAGCACCTGGACTATTCCTGAAGCAGCTTTACTTATATTCAGCTGGGGATTAGGACTGCAAAATTAATCAGAGGATAACGGCGGTTATTTTGGTTTTATGACCATCAAACTATTTGATTCCGCTGCCATCTATATCCTCTGTAACACTCTGATCTCAGAAAGCAGTCTCCGCATATTATCAAAGAAAACCCTGCTGACAGATAGTCTAATGCAGTAGTTGATTATGAAGGCTTATCACCTTCATACATCTTACTCAATAGTCACGTACTATTGGAACTACATTATTGAATAAAAGCACCTTGTGTATATAAGGTTTGAATCTATTATCAAATCTATTATCAAATCTGGGCCACCATACGACAGTATCTGAATCCTCTATACATGTCGGATCTATTATGATCAAAAGTGCTGTATTACAGACTCACTGCTTTATCTATGCTCCTGATGAACCACAGTTCTAACTGTGGGGAAACGCGTCGAGCTTTTCGTATATAAGATTTCTCGATTGTGAGCTTTTTGACATCTAAAAGCCATCTGTACCTGTGGGAGAAATCCCCTCTGTTTACGTGTCTCAAACAATCTGGGACATTATTTCTTGTTATTTAGCAGTAACCCTGATAGATCTGCAACGAGCCACCCGTTGCACTCTGAAAGGGTAATTGGTCAGCACTACTGCCATATTACCACCAGGGTCAATCTTTCTAGGAAATTTATATGAACTCACCCCTGCATTTAAACATCGTTACTGCATGGTAATGAATTCATAAGTCCTAGTACTGGTCTCAATAGCACTTAGTTATGATCAAGTCTCCTTCATATACCTATTAAAAGGTGGAGGCTACTGTCAAGGAAGGGTATCTGTTTATCCTTTGTCTTTTACGTTTTGTATGTAAGTCAGCCCATATATGTTTTTTAGAGCATCTTTAATAAAGAATCCTCAAGTTTTTAGTCTGTAACTGTGAAAGGGCATGGCTCCCATAGGAGCCTATGGTAAGCACCCTGGACAGCGCGCACTCAGGAGCTGACAGGCAAGTCGACGCTCGCTGTCCATTGTACAGAAGCGCAGATTCTGCGCTTCTAAAAAGGGTCCGTGTGAGCGCTTCCATAGCAACCTATTGGTTGCTATAGAAGCATATAAAACACGCTCATTTGACCAAGCCCTTAGAGAGTAAGGCCAGCAGCACACGAACGATATGGATTCAGTGTGGGGGTTTCTACAGGAGAATACGCCGGCGACCCCATGTAACTTCTCTTCCTGTACCGTGGATGACTGCAGACTCTCATTAGCGGGCATATGCAGTACAGATTTATTTTTAAAATATTTGTTTTTCCTGTGTCAATGCTGGGTAATGACATGAGCACCCATGGCCCATGCGCAATATCAGCGACAGGCTGAGGGTCGGAAGGCCTCCATTGACTTCAATGGAGGCCGTCAGTGCGGAGTCCACAGCAAAATAGAGCATGCTGCGATTTTTCCTGTGTTCACAGAATTCGCAATTCGTTTTACATACCTTCAATGCATGCCATTTGTTGCAGATTCTCCTTGTGGACCACGACCGCGGATTCCACAACTCAAATCCGCCCATGTGAGATGAAACGAAAAGGCCTTTTACACTGAACAATTATTGTTCAAATGAGTGAAAATGAATGATATCATTCAATGCAAATGCAGCCAATGTTCGAATAACGAATGATCAAACGTTCACTTTTTGTTCATCGCTCATTTTATGCAGCCATAAAAATCATTGTTGGCTCGTTTGCTAATCGTTCGGTTTAAATACCAATCGTTTAGTTTTTTCATTCACTTGTACAGTGAATGTGAATGACTGAACGATTTTTCATTTGAATGAGGCAACGATATATCAGCCAGTATAAACAGCCTGAGTAAGCTAGGAAACGATAAATCGTTTGATGTAAATGAACCCACACTTCCCTTTTTATAAACTTTTGACATGTCAGACAGACAAAAGTATTGATCAGTGTTGGTCCCGCTGCTGAGACCCCCTTTGGTTGATAGGCGGAGCATTCACCTAAGCACTGTGCCCTTTTGGCATGCTTTGCTGCTTTTTGAGAGATGTGTAGGAAGCACAGCACACAGTGATATCATGTGGCATAAAGAGTCAAGCTGAAGAGTACAAGTAGTATTATGCGGGCTGCTATTTTGGACTACATGGTGACATTTAGCTACTACAGTTAATGCAGACGTCAGAACCTTATAAGGCGAACTTTATCTGGTGGAAAGAACACCAGTGACATTTCAGCCCTAGAATGAGCCTTTTTCAATAAACCCCATTAATTCCCAAATCATTTCCTTTTTTTCTGTGCTGCTAAAGTCTTTACATAACTTAGTAAATCCCACACAATAGCTGAATGAGTGCCGTATACTGATGTCTGGAAGGTATACGATGGTCAATCATTGCTCTCATACAGTACTGGTCTGTAAGCATTTCTTAACTTATACCAAGTTTAGTGTTGACTGTGATGGAAGCAGAGCCTAAACCTTATATAAATACTTTATGAGGAGCTAAGTTCTACAATGGACAGGGGAGAGTCACTGGATCTTGTATCAGGAACACTATCTTTTCTTCTTAGGGAGAGCACCTGGAAGGTGAGTGAGTGAGAAGACTTATAAGTCCATTCATGCTCCTCTGGGTAATATGCAAATAAGGGAGATGGAACAATACCTCTGCAGCACCAATAGGTGGCACTACAGAGGTATTGTTCCATCTCCCTTATTTGCATATTACCCAGAGGAGCATGAATGGCCTTATAACTCTCCTCATTCACTCATTCATCTTCTAGGTGTTCTTTTCCGTAAGGAGAAAAGATAGCGGTTCTGACCCACATCACAGGCCTCTTTCTAGCCAAGCCTGAAACCTACAGCACACTGATGAAAGGCAAACACCCCAAAACAGCTGTGTATGGATTCTGGCTTTGCTTTCAATTCCCAGTCATTGTTACAAGGCTTGTATAAAGAGTCTAACATTGACTTGCAGGAATGCTGCCTTCCTATAGCTGCGCTGCAGAGGTATTATTCCATCTCCCTTATTTGGATCTTGCATATCTTGATTTTTCCAAAGCGTTTGATACTCTGCCACATAAGAGGTTTGCATATTAGTGCTGGTTGACCTTTCATAAAGACAGTATTTTATCTTAACTTTGCAACCATATGACCTAACTAGAGATGAGCGAGCACGCTCGGATAAGACAGTTACTCGAGCGAGCATCGCTCTTCTCGACTAACTGCATTCCTGTCCGAGCAGGCTCGGGGGACATAAGTCAGCCGCACAATAAAATCCCGACTGTTATTACCAAAGTTTTGCTATTGATTCATTCAGATGAACAATTTTTAGCCACACAAAAAAATTGGACCAAAAAATATAGCACATAAGCGACTGAATTCAGTGACCAAAATTTTCTGCTGCCAAAAAATAAAGGTCTTGCCCTATCTTTGGACTGAAAATTGCTGGAGCCTCCATAGACTCTATGGAAATGTATGCAAGCCGTCAGAGAAGGGGAAGGAGTTTTGCAGTGGCTAGCTAGTCTCTCTGTCCCCTCAGCAGCTCATTTTTTTTGGCAATACTTTGTGTGAATGGACGAGAAAATGCTAATGAACCTCGGGATTTGTTTGCGGAAAACCTCCATAAATGCGATTTTCGGTAGAGACGCTCGCGATTTTATTGCATGGCTAACTTCTACACAATAAAAATATTTGTGTGAAAAAGGCCTTAGGGCGGTTTTAGCCGGCTATATGCACAACTATGCTGACCACAATGGAGCGCAGTAGCACATGAGCAGCTTTTTTTCTTCTTCTTGGGCTTTACAAACTCCGCGCCATAGCGCAAGAGTTTGAGAAAAAAATCAGGAAGATAGGTCCTAGCTGATCTTTCCCACACATAGTTAATGCTACGTCCTATGCAAGGACTATCTTTTCTCACCCGTACAATTAATGGGCGAGAATCCCAATAGTGAAAATGAAACCACTGAAATCAACACATCCATGTCTTTAAGCCCTTAGGGCAGCAAATTGAGTCTTTACCCTGGGTGAAGGAAAGCTAGCTACAACTAACAGATTTTGACTTTGGATTTCTGTGAAAATAAAGTTCAAAAGCCGACTGGACCACCACCGGCTCCTCCATATCTTTTCCCTAATCTCTTCGAACAGATAAATCTGCCATTGAAAAAGTTTTTTTTTCCTTAATAGCTAAAGTTTAAGCCACTTACTTCCCCAGCCTGTGTTTTAAAATCTCATTTTAGAAACCACTTGAGCATAACAATTTGTTGCATAATAAGCAAATAATTAGCTTTTTAAATTCACTGTGTGGAGAAATAATTGATGTGTCTTCATAATGTTATACTTTTTGTATTTTAATTTCTCGTTGATGCCCCTTGCAGCTTGAGAGCATGGGAAATAAGTGCCGGACATGACTCCCGGAAGTGAAAAATAAACTTCTGGATTCAATAAATGTAATTACTTTTAAACTATCCATATAAAAAAGTAATAGCCGGGAAAAATGTTTGTAAACTGAAACTAGATTTGCATATTAAATGAATGTTCAAGCACATTTGTTTGCAATGTGAAATTGCAGGTCATTAAATGTCTGGGAATTACATACCCATTAGCAATAATGTCTGTCCTCAGGTCAATATGGTCAAATGTTCACATTCATGCCTAAATGGTCTAAAGGTTTCTTGCACTACTGAATTTGGTTCCAGGAGGGCGCTATACACACACACACAAAGGCATAACTTTTTTTTTCTGTCATTTTGGTAAATGGTGTATTTTTTAGAAGTGGGAGACATAAAATAAGCAGGGGCGTAGCTAAAGGCTCAGGGGCCGGGATGCAAAAGTTCAGCTCACCCCCCCCCCCATACACACACACCTGTCTCTGTACTTGTACCCATACCTAAACCGTTCTGCATACAGCTGAAAAACAAATTTACATACATAATCTAGCCCTTTTGCATAAGCTTTCTAAGCATGATTCATTTCCTGAACTATATGAAAATTTGTTTGTAGCCACTTAAGCTGTGTTCATGTTTTTTGTTGTATTTTTGAACCACAATTAAAAAAACACATAAAAAACTGCATGCGTTATTCAAAAACCACATGCATTTTTTTTTTACAAACACTATTGCATACACTATTAAATAAAATATCTGTATTTTTTTTAAATCAAATGCAGGTTTTTGATGCATTTTTTAATTGTGTGTAAAGTGTGCAACCATATAAAGGATATACCCAGGCTATACCAGCATGGTCCATATCGCTATCTACAGGAGATGTATAATTTATACCAGCCTTACATATGAAATTATATACAGAAGATACTCAGATTATACCAACATGGTACATATCACTATATACAAGAGATGTATAACTTATACCAGCTGTACATATAATTACATACAGTTGATGCACAGGTTATGCCGGCATAGTCCATATCACTATATACAGGAAGATGTATAATTTATACCAGCTGTGCATATATAATTACTAGTAATTATTAGGAAATTATAGTACCAGTGTTTCTGGTGGCGCTAGCTGTGCTATATGGTACATCTATTATGATCCCCACACATCACACACACAGCCCTACTACAACCATCCTGATTCCCACACATTACACACACAGCTCTATTACATGCCACACATAGTTCTATTACATCCATTTTGATTCCCACAGATTACACACACAGCTCTGCTACATTGTACATCCATTATGATTCCCACACATCACAAAGACAGCTCTACTAGGTCCATCTTGATTCCCACACATTACACACACAGCTCTACTACATGCATGCTGATGCCACACATAACACACACAGGTCTACTACATCCATCCTGATTCCCACACATTACACACACAGCACATTACACACACAGCTCTACTACATCCATCCTGGTCCCACACATAGCTCTACTACATCCATCTTGATTCCCACACATTACACATACAGCACATTACACATACACCACTACTACATCCATCCTGACCCCACATATTATATACGCAGCTCTACTACATCCATCTTGACTGCACACATGACACACAGCACATTACACACACAGCTCAACTATATCCATTTTGACCACACACATTACACACAGCTCTGCTGCACCCTGATTCACACACAGCTCTGCTGCATGGTACATCCATTATGATTCCCACACATCACACACACACAGACCCCTACTACATCCATCTTGATTCCCACACATCACACACACAGCTCTACTAAATCCATCATGACCCCACACATCACACACACAGAACGTGACACACACAGCTCTACTACAGCCATCCTGATTCACACACATGACATACACACAGCTCTACTACATCAACATCCATCCCGATTTCTACACATCACCAGGACCCTGGGTACAGTGATGAGCCCCTGGTCATGTGATCCCTGACTCCCCTCACACATGTGATCACATGACGGTGATGTAATCACAGGTTCTGGTGGCTGCTGTCAGCTTATCCAGTATACAGTACTTTTTACCAAACCGCATGATGGCTCCTCCCACAGCAGTGATGTCACCATAGGTCCTTAAGCCCACTGGATCCCTGTGGTGGTGGTAGATTGGTGTCTCCTGTCTGGACTGCTAAGTATAACATCGGGGACCAACAAAAACACAAATCCCCTGTGTTAATCCTTTGCATGCCTCGGTCAGCGAAACCACGGCATGTAAAAGTCTGACAGAGGGAGCCTTTATCATCCATTGGACCCCCGTGATGTGATGGCAGGGTTCCGATGGGTTGTTATGGCACCTGTAGGCTTGAATATAGCCTCTGCATCTGCCAGCTAAGGTGGTCTATGAGGCTCAGTCTCTGACTGGCCTCATAGGCATTTTAATGCATTACTATACTGAGTTATAGTAGTGCATTGGAAGAATGATAAAGTATGCTGATAATTAAGTCCCTTTAGTGGAACAAAAATACAAAGTTAAAAAAGAATTTAAAAAAAAACAACTAAAAATGAAACCATCAAAATCTCACCTTTCCCCTTTCCTATGTAAAACAAATCACACATATGGTATCGCTGCATTCATAATGACCAAGAGAAAAAAGTTTGCACATTATTTAACTCGCAGAGGGCACGTGATGAAAAAAAAAATACAAAACACATGGCGAAAATAGTTTATCTCGCCTTACAAAAATGGAACAGAAAATGATCAAATAATACCATTAAAAAGTACAACTCATCCCACAAAAAAACTTACACAGTACCGTTGACAAAAACAGAAAAATGTTAGGGGTCTTCGAATGTAGCAGGAAAAAAAAATACATTAAAAAATGTGAAAAAGATTTGCACCACAGTTTATTTGCCTTTCCAATGGCTTCTGCCATGCCAAGACTGCAATAGCTTTTCAATGGCTTAAAATAAGATAACTTGCTACAGAAGGTTATTACAGCCAAGTTAAGCTTTGCTACATCCGCCCAGATCATATGCTGGTGCCTTAATAGGAGAAATACTCATAAATCTAAAATATCAGTTGCTTTGTTAAATTTTATTATTTGGGATGTGGGAAAAATATGAAAGGCAGGGAAAAACTATTCATTAGCAGAATGTCTTTGTGTAAATATTGCGCCATAGTGTGTCTTACAGGGCTGACAAAATCCACTGTTCAGTTTTTGTATAACACATGAAAATGAGCGCTGTTCCCCGGATCCGAGAGATATTCCATCCAGTTGTTAATGTCAAAAGGCATAGCTTTAAAATCAAATTGGAATTGCCCTATATAAAAAGTGCTATCACATTGTGTTTTATTGCAGGGAAAAACATGGGCCTTTTCATGTCATTTATTCAAAAAGAGTAATGAAAATGAAATGAATTTGACTGTTTCAATAATAAAATAGATTATATTGTTCACTGAAAACCAAATTCAAGGACACTGACAATGAAGAGCTGTAAACGTTATATAAACATTCAATTCCATATTTAATGATTTGATCAAAGTAGTGGAAATGCAGCTTTTGTGTTAATTTTATGTCTAAAAGTATTATTCAAAAAAACATCACGGGAGAGAGATGGAAGTGAATGAGCGGATGCACATTTACATTGGGCACACGTATAGCTGAGCTCTAGAGATGTGCTTTACTTTACGGTGATGCTGACAGTTCGAGGGGGTGAAGGAAGCTATTGTTTTTGTAAACCTCATGGCTCCCTCATTAATATTTATGGAGTTGCACATGTAACTCATGTGAGGTCTCATGATATGCAAGCCAAGGAAGATACATTTTAGGATACTGAAATATCAATAAATTGATGACCAAGAGCTTGACCGTTACGATATGTGCTGGTATAAAAAGAAGGCAATGGAGGGGTTAATAAAAAGACATGAATGAAACAAATAAGTAAAAGGAGTATATGTTAATGGCTTCAAAATGCTTCTATATAGACAAAAGTTTCCAAATGTGAAAGCTTACTTTATTTCATACTCCCAAGTAGATCCTTAGATGTGCAACTACTCAGCTGCGAATATCTGATTTTCCCTCCAGCAGCTCTCCTTTCTTTTCCATAGCTCCCTATGGGGAGCATGAGACAGCAGCAAGCCAAACCCCCACTTCCCGTAACCCTCCTTGCCATTTCTTTGTCAGACAGGGAGATACGAATCCACTATATCACACACCAATTTGACTTTGGGCTATCTAAAGAGGCAGCACTGGGGGAAACCTGGTTTTTACCCTTGATCCCACCAAATGGAATTTGGTCTTCGCTGCTGGGTTCTCAAGCTGTTACTCGCAAATATAGTCCCAATGGTGTGACGCTGCACAGGGCTGAAGCACGGTACCTGATGTGATCACAGTCTTGTCTGTAGAACTAGTAATAGTCATGGCTGGTAGCCCCACTTCAATAAGAGGCAAAGGTCAGGACAGGCAGCAGGCAAATAACAAAGTCTATAAATGTAACTAAAGTTGGGAACACAGAAGTCAGGATAGTCAGGAAACAGGTAGCGGTCAGAACCAGAATAAATACAAACTGGGCTTTATCACAAGTGGGATGAGAACTAATTACTTAGGCATCCTCCATAGGAGAAGGATGCTTAATAAAGCAAGGGTGATTGGAGATTGACTGCTTTAGGAAGCAAGTGCTGGCCCTCTATCAGAAGAGGTGGGAACATGAGCCTTACAGACAGACTGCAGGGAACAAGACGTGCAGTGTGGTATAGAGTACATAGATGACTGCAGAACTAAGTTATGGCCCCAGCAGCAGTTGGGTGAAGTAGGCAGCAGCAGAATGCCATGACAGCCTTTGCATTACAACAGGCAGTGGACACCAAGTGAGACCCCTAGTGGACAGCACTTCAGAGCGATTTTTTTGCATGAAAAGTAACTTTTAGTGAATAAAATGATTTTCATCTGCGAGTTCGAGTTATCACATTGGCTATTACATAAGTACAATTTTGTTGAAATGGTAGTGACCATTAAAATTATATATATATATATATATATATATATATTAGATAAGTCCTTGTCAGTGAAAGGGTTAATAGTACAGGCATGCAATAACATTATATGCCTTTTATGATTTTATACCTTTTATATAAGTAATGGTAAACATTTCCTATAAGTTTTCTTCCATTGTGAAACTTACATAAAGAGGCAAACTCCAGCTAGAATCGCACATTTTCTAAAACCTAAGATTTGGCTTATTGAAACTTAGCATTACAGAGAGGAAAAAAGCTTTTCAATAAAGAGACTTAAATTATGTTTCTTTATTCTGCAGGTTTGATTTCAGCCAGATTGCTTCTTTGAAGGCATTTCTTATATTCCAAGCCAACATTTCCCTGTGCGTTAGGTTTATTGTTCTGTTCCACTATGCTCCCTTAAGAAATAGCCTGTCATTTAAGAGAGCTTTACTTAATTTGCTGTATTCTAGAGTGACAATATTGGTGTGAGAAACAAGGAAGGTGAACATATTCCCTCCAGCTACAATTTATACCTCTAAATGCAATTACAAATCAGCAGTCCAGAAACTTACATTAGGTAAAACTTGGTCTGTGCCTCATGATGAAAGCCTAAAGCAGGAAAAGTAGTATTTGACATCCCTCGTTCCCATCTACACAACATATTCTTGTATTGAAGGCGATGATAGTCTACTCTGGACGAACATAGAATAATATAATATATAAAACGTTTATATCCAATGTAATTTGTGGATTAGATTGTCTGCAGTCTGTATTAAATAGATTGAACTACAAACGATAATTTATGATTGAAAGTATCTAGTTTATGTTAATTACTTACCTTAGCTAGAGGGGTATTATGTTTCTCCTTGTGGAGAGCACCATGAGGAGTCTTGTTTAAGCCATGCAATGCTCACTGGGAAAAAGCCATGTAAATCAGTTTTGTTATAACCCTCCACAGTGCCACCTATTGGAATGGTAGCTACCCTATGAATCAATTTCCAGCCTTTTAACAGGTCATCCATTTACACATTAGCTGTTTCGGGGTTTATCACCCTTCAATAGTGTACAGTAATGGCTGGCTATGTGAGAAGCCATCAAAGTGAGTCCAGAGGAGGGTAATGTCTCTTGTGGAGAGCACCAGGAAGGGGTGGAAAGTCGTATAAAGATCATGCAATATGTGGCGCTGTGGAAGATCATGCCATCAACGATGGCTTTACATGGCTTTTTCCCAGGCAACATTGCATGGCCTACATAAGACACTCTATACCCTTGTGGAGAGACATAGATAAAACTACTGGATTAAGGTGCAATTCCTCAAAAGATTAGGTAGAAGTTTTTTATTGGATTAAATTATGAACCAGCAAAAATGCATTTTGAGGAAAAGCCTCTTGCTTAGTTTGGCTGGGTTAAAGCACAACTGTAGTTGAAGGGATGCCATGAGACTCAACAGGGATGGGAATACTACTGCTGCAGGGATGCATGAGTGGACAGGATAAGTATACATGCACTACCATTATTGGCAGTCTTACATGGATGTTCTGGCTTGACTTATAGGGCTAGTATTACAAGGCTTGTTAATAGGGTGAATATTAACTCATAGGGCAGCTACCATTCCAATATGGATTATTCCTTCACTGATTTAACATTTAGAAAGTTGTGGTGAAGTGCTCCAATGAGTTCTGCTCCCTGGAGATGACACCGGTGTGAATGTGGGTGTAAGGGGATGGTGTTTTATTGAAAATATTGATTGTATTGTTTATACTGTCTCTTTAAGATTTTGTTGTAAAATACATTATGTTTGATACTGTACACTTTGAGTGCTGGGTAGGACAACCCTTGGCTGGCGTAATGTGATAAAAGTTCCCATTGCCCTAGTTACCAGGGTTGGATATATGAAGGTATGGAGGTGCCCACCCCTGGCAGAGAGTGAGTAAGACAGTTTAGAAAAAGTGTGAGACTCCATGTACTGCGTGGAGCCGAAGGCCGAGTAGTTAGCGAGGCGGAGTCTACTTCCTGATCTCTACTGAGTGTGCCACCCCAGCGCCCAGAGAGAATCCAAGCGTCATATTAAAGTTCCATTGAAGTTCACTATAGATGTGTGTTCTGGTGCTTCTTGCAGTGATGACAACTGGAAGGAACACCAGTTATAAGGAGTGGAAGATAAGACATTTAGCAGAGAAACCATTTGTAAGCTGAGTGCATGACGTGGGTGCCAGGCTCCCTGTGAAGGACTCCTCATCACAAGATCCAGGTAGTCCTCTGACCTCCCAGAAATTGCACTGCCTGTGGGCCAATTCTGATCCTGGGGCGAAGGACTCTACCATAGAGCCCCCTTTACACGGGCAACAGTTAGAAGGACAGCCTGTGCCCTCTCACACTCCTCCAGATCATTTACCTCCCAGGAACCATGTCTATCTTGTACCACTGCAACAACACCCTATTCAGCAGCGCAGAAACACCGATCTCATGAAGAGTACTACAGCTAACAAAATGAGTCATCTGGTGCTACGAGGCTGTCACTAGTTTATACTGCCCTCAGGGAAGCATACTGTAATTATCATGACGGATTTCTGGCCTAAAGCTCTATTGCACTTCAGTCAAAACTTGACAGTGTGTGCTGTACTTCCTAACAAGATGCTCTCTGAACAAGGTGAAAAGGAACCAAAAAGTGGTATAAGTTCAGATTTGAAGACCACACTCCCGAAAAAAACACAAACCTAATTAATACATTTCCGCATTGAGTCACTGTAACTTTTGAACCATGAGGTGCCCAGTGCACGGCCAACACCGGTTATTGGTACAGTGTTTCTCTGCCATTCTCTTCTGTTCTTTTTCTGAGCAGTGCAGTAAAGTCTTAGTTTACTACAAGTATGGGAAGCCGTGTGAGTGAGGAAGGTGTGTGCACTGACCCGCAACAGACCCAAGACATGTCAGACTGACAGCAAACTGCCTCAACAGTCAGGAACAGCGTTAATGAGAGAAGGTAACCAGACAGTGGTTTTATTATAGTTTTCACCATTCATAAGCTTCATGTTCGGCAATGCACGGGACACAATGAAAATAAATATGTAAAAATGAATATGTTTATTAGCGATTTTGCATGAAAAACTATTTTATTACAGTTTTTCATTATTATTAGGCCTTCTATATGGGGCCAAAGTCACATGCATGTAAGGGTGGTATGAGTTAGTACTTTATATTATGAATCTAAAAACAATGTTTTTAGGAGAAAATACCTGCACAATCTGGTGTACACTTTACTAGGCCATGATTTTTTTTGCAGAGTTTCTGTATGAATCTATAAGACTAAATCTTTTCCCAATGTTTGAAATTGGAGACTCATGGAGATAGAGTATGGTCCATGCTGTAATATAGATCCATACAACACAGTGATGTGCATGAATCCTAAGTGAAGCATACAATATCGATGCCATAGTCATGTCCTATATTAATACTTTTGGCCATATAATGCAAGCAGAGTGGCTAGAAAAATCTATAATGCTTGGGCAGATCGATGGCAAAAGAAGACCCGGCCGCCATAGAACACGATGGCTGATACTGTCAAGGCTGATACTGGAATGGAGATCACACAACTGAAACTTGTCACAGAGACGGAAAAAGTCTATAGACTAAATTGTTGGGCCCTTGCCACAGTTATAGACTAAAATGTAAATACTTTAATGAAAATTATCTTTAAAAACATAAATGGGCTGACACACACACGTTACGCATAGACAGACAAAACATCCACAAATTAACACGATAATCGCCTCTTCCTTAAAAAAGGAAGTTAATAGAGGCTGGAAAAATCGGTGTTAACAAAGGACACCTAACGTTGTGTCCTTTGTTCTTTCAATCACGTAGGAACAAGGAAGATGACTTTATCTGCTGTAAGGGCACATGAGGATAGAATGCCCACAGCAGAGTGTTTTGAATGGAAGACTTCTTCCTAACAGAAAATAGCCCTTATGTGATTGAGATATAGCGCATAGCAGGATGGTTTAAATATGAAAAGCTCCAAAAGAAAAAACCCTTATGCGCAGAAAATGTAGCGCAGGACAGGGTTATTCAATTGTAGTAGGCTCGGCTCGACGCGTTTCCCCACACGAATGTGGTTCATCAGGAGCACTTAGATTTTTTAAAAAGAACACTAAATCAGGGCAATAACCGATTTTGCTTTTTGTTGTCTTTGTCGTGATAAGTTAGTGGTCGGTAGATATTTAAGATGGTAGGGAAGGGTGATTCGGGAAAACGCAATTTCAGTACTCTGTCATATAGAATCTGGATCCCAAAAGGTAATTTGTATCTGGATCGTAAAGTACTAAGATGCCTTAACGTAACTCTGTCGCCTTTTTCAAGGACAATAGACAGGGTCGTTAGATAGAGTAAATATCCACGATACAGCTTATAGCTAGGTGTAGTAACTGATAATCACTAAATCTAGCTCACAGGAAGATCTTTGCAAGAGATAGGTGTAGATTATGGCAGGCAGCAGAGGTTGTCGCAGAATGAATGAAACAGCCCCCGTGACTAATAAGCCCTAGAATCTTTGACCCTTATTTTGTAGTAGCTACAGATGATGCAGCTAGTTTAAGAGTCAAATTCCCATGATTAGATAGTCATTCCATTAAAGGCCCGATAAGGGTACTGGAAAAGCTATCTAATTAAGCCTGCAAGTGATTATCAAGTATCCAGTCTGCCAGAGTATCCCTGAAACACCCAAAAAGCAGTTAAAGCATAGACTTTCGTTCAGGCCAGATGGACTGAGGCTGTTCATACGAAAGATCCAGGATGCTTCTTTCTGCAAAAGGCGTTGATCTACATTCCCTCGTCTCCCGTGCGTGCGTAAAAGTTCGATGCCTTGAAATTTTACAGAATGCGCATCTCCATTGTGTGCCAACCAAATGTGATCAGCAAGAGGTGTGGATTTGTGTCTTTGGATGTTACCAACGTGGCCAAGGATCCTACGGCGAAATTCCTGAATTGTCTTCCCAATGTAGTTTTTCGGGCACGGACATGTGGCCATATATATAATATTTCTGGTCTTGGTTTATGGTGAGTTGTTAAAGTTTTCAGGTCGTTTTTCACCAATTTCTCAAATATATCTATTTCGGGACTGTGAAGAGACGGAGGGTTATTTTTGCTAGAAGGTTTAAGGTCCGTGAAAGGACCAGAACCTAAAATTCTAGAATTCTCATCCTCAAGGTCTTGTAACATCTGAAGACCCTGAAGGTCCGATAAGTCCAGACCCAATTCTTTTAGACGTTCCCTGTTTTTGATGGCAAAGAATTTTTTCCATCTTAGTTTGCGAGTGAAGAGGGAGATGTCCTTCGTCCACACGAACGGATCATAACGGGTCGTGGGGACGAAGGACAGCCCCGTCTCCAACAAGCTCAACTCTTGCGATGACAAGTTGTGGTCGGACAAGTTAACCACCTTCAACTTATCTTCAATGGGAATTGAATCCATCTCGGTTATAGACGCCATATGAGAAGTCACTCCTGTATTGTCTCTAGAGTCTAGTTGAGAAATGGGTAATTGGGAATTGGCTGATTGTGTCATTGGGTAATATGCGGTTCTCGTCGCCCCCTCAAAAAATATTGGGATATAGGGGGTTCGGAAAAAAACCCTTCTTGCGGTTTTCTACCACGGTTTTTGTTTCGGGGTTGAAAACGTGTCTTAAAACGACGCGATGTTGACCGGTTGGAGGGTATCAGTTCGCCTTCAGATAGATCTGAGGAGCTAGGATCAGTCTCAGAACGACCTGAGGTGTTGGTATAAGCTCTGTTGTCTTTAAAATCAAGGAGATCATGACTAAACTGTGTGTGTTTCCTGTCCTTGATTTGTGTCGTAAATTTTTCGATATTTGTATACAGGACCTTCTCTTTTATAGAGAACTCAGGATCAGTACTGAATGCTTTAGCTCTTTCTATCTGTTCCTCCAACTTTTTTTGGTTAACCCCAAGTGTAGATTTTTCTTCGTCCAATAACAATTTAATCAATTTGAGGGAGGCTAAGGTACATTCGTCTTGCCATTTTTTGAGAAATGTGGGATTTTGGAGACGTTTAGGTGGTACAATTGGGTTACGGAGGCCCCGGGGGACTATCTGATGTTCAATATATTTTTGTAGACCCTGGACCTCCCACCAATTTCGTAGATATTCACGGTATAAAAATGTGAGATCTTTAAAACATTTTTTGATAGATTGATTCTGATGTGTAGCTCTGAAAAAAAATCACAGTGGTATTCCAAATCTATATAGTCATAGAAACGCCCTTCACAGATATAGATTAAAATTAAAATTAATAACTTTTATTCACAACTGGTTAAAATTAGGGCCACATAAATCATATAACAAACACAAACAAACCTGGACTGACAACATGGATCGTACTATGTGACTCAGTGACCGGATGGAATGAGGGTCTCAATTCCCCTCGAGTAACCAGTCGGGTTAACCCCTATTGACAAAATTAGGGGACTGGGTCACTGGTTTGTAGCGGTACGTCACAATGAGAAGGATGGTCGGAAGGTATCAGGTTTCCAGTCTAGGATAATGGTTCATAGCTGGAGACCCACCGACCATTTCTATCGCTGCTTTCAATAAGGATCATATAGTTAATCAGAGGTATGTGTTGCACCATACTAGATAAGCAATCACTCAGGGTTTGTGTATTTCAACGTTGACGATAGGGGAATTGTTCCACACAGTGGGTAATCACTCAGATATTAGTGTACGTATTCCAACGTTAATGGCCGAGTAGTCACTCAGTAATCACTCAAACATTCTGAAGTCGTTTAATGTTTGAGAGTGAGATAATTACTCCGCAGGTAGGTGACTACTCGAGTGTCTTTCAATATTCCAACTCTTTTTAGGAAATAGGATATTGACTCAGAGTTGTATATTTGTTTCACACAGTGAGTAATTGCTCAGGTATTAGTGTACGTATTTCGAATAGTCACTCAGTGATCGTTCAGACGTTCATAAGTCTTTAGGAGCGAGATAATCACTCCAAAAGTAAGTGATCACTTCAGTGGCTCTTCGTATTTCAATTCTTTTAGGAATAGGATATTGGCTCGACGCGTTTCTCCGTCCCTGTCTAGGGCGGTTCCTCAGGAGCAGGGCCGAGGATCGCCCTAAAAAATACGTGATTATCCCTATGAGTCCTATTATGGTGAATAAGACCCTTGTTGGTAGTCCTTATTTTTATTAGAAGGGAATAAAACAAGCAGAGTTCTCCTCCTATTACTTCCCCCGTCTCGGCTCAGAGACTTAGTGTAGAAGGTCACCTTGCTAGATGGAATAGCGAAGGGACCAATGGTAGCCTATAAGTATTTGTCTGAGATCTTTTCTAATTGCAGCGAGACCAATTAGCCCTAATAGTAAGGGGAGGTAAGTTGCGGGAGGAAGAGAGGAGAAAAGGTATAGCGCCTGCGGCTCTGATGGTGAGCGGCTGGAAATTCCTTCACCTGTGCTGTCTCCCATCGCACGTACAATTGCCATGATTTCATTAATTGCAAGACCAGAAATATTATATATATGGCCACATGTCCGTGCCCGAAAAACTACATTGGGAAGACAATTCAGGAATTTCGCCGTAGGATCCTTGGCCACGTTGGTAACATCCAAAGACACAAATCCACACCTCTTGCTGATCACATTTGGTTGGCACACAATGGAGATGCGCATTCTGTAAAATTTCAAGGCATCGAACTTTTACGCACGCACGGGAGACGAGGGAATGTAGATCAACGCCTTTTGCAGAAAGAAGCATCCTGGATCTTTCGTATGAACAGCCTCAGTCCATCTGGCCTGAACGAAAGTCTATGCTTTAACTGCTTTTTGTAACGAAAAATCTTTTAATACACTCTCCTTGATGCTATTCACACATCTGAGGTCCTTACTAACCGCCCCTGTTTTCTTACAGCCCCCCGATACTCTATTGTGAGAATCATTCATTTTGTTTGATTATCATGTATCAAATTAATCAACAATAGTATGCTCTACTGGATTATGCTAATCAACTTGATAACAAAAACATTAATATCTATTTTGAATCATACAATCAATGAGAAAATTAGATTGCTGCTTCTTGCTTTTCTCTGTCACTGTCAACTGTATTACAGTTGCCAGAACTGCTCCTTTGCCCTTATTAGTAATGGGACTTTGCTCCCATACATGTGATCAACTTAGCGATCACATGACCGGCGTGATGACGTCACTAGGGACGCACGCATGCGTGATGACGTCACGCGCATGCGCGGCAGCTCATCCTGCCGTTCGGAGCTACTATTGAGACTGTACAACAATCGGGGCTTCAGGTAAGCGATCAGATACTACTCTGGTCACTCTGAGCCTGTCCGCTCTCTTGACAGAATAATAAGTAATCTCTTAAGCCCATGACGATTGAGTTGGAGCATCTAATTACTGCAGTCCGGCCTCTATCCTCCCCGGACATCAGCGATTGGGTTATACTATAATCCCCTCCCCTGGGGCGTTCCAGTAAAGCACTATATGGGCACACTCTCATTCAATCCAGCATTACTCCTGTGGCTCACCATCAGAGCCACAGGCTTTATCTTTTTATTTATTTGCTTTCTATTTTTGGGTGTTTCAGGGATACTCTGGCAGACTGGATACTTGATAATCACTTGCAGGCTTAATTAGATAGCTTTTCCAGTACCCTTATCGGGCCTTTAATGGAATGACTATCTAATCATGGGAATTTGACTCTTAAACTAGCTGCATCATCTGTAGCTACTACAAAATAAGGGTCAAAGATTCTAGGGCTTATTAGTCACGGGGGCTGTTTCATTCATTCTGCGACAACCTCTGCTGCCTGCCATAATCTACACCTATCTCTTGCAAAGATCTTCCTGTGAGCTAGATTTAGTGATTATCAGTTACTACACCTAGCTATAAGCTGTATCGTGGATATTTACTCTATCTAACGACCCTGTCTATTGTCCTTGAAAAAGGCGACAGAGTTACGTTAAGGCATCTTAGTACTTTAAGATCCAGATACAAATTACCTTTTGGGATCCAGATTCTATATGACAGAGTACTGAAATTGCGTTTTCCCGAATCACCCTTCCCTACCATCTTAAATATCTACCGACCACTAACTTATCACGACAAAGACAACAAAAAGCAAAATCGGTTATTGCCCTGATTTAGTGTTCTTTTTAAAAAATCTAAGTGCTCCTGATGAACCACATTCGTGTGGGGAAACGCGTCGAGCCGAGCCTACTACAATTGAATAACCCTGTCCTGCGCTACATTTTCTGCGCATAAGGGTTTTTTCTTTTGGAGCTTTTCATATTTAAACCATCCTGCTATGCGCTATATCTCAATCACATAAGGGCTATTTTCTGTTAGGAAGAAGTCTTCCATTCAAAACACTCTGCTGTGGGCATTCTATCCTCATGTGCCCTTACAGCAGATAAAGTCATCTTCCTTGTTCCTACGTGATTGAAAGAACAAAGGACACAACGTTAGGTGTCCTTTGTTAACACCGATTTTTCCAGCCTCTATTAACTTCCTTTTTTAAGGAAGAGGCGATTATCGTGTTAATTTGTGGATGTTTTGTCTGTCTATGCGTAACGTGTGTGTGTCAGCCCATTTATGTTTTTAAAGATAATTTTCATTAAAGTTTTACATTTTAGTCTATAACTGTGACAATCACACAACTGAAAGAAGCAGGGCAAAACCAAAAAACATGGAGGGGGTTGACCTCTAGGGTCGCGAACGACTAAATGGCTAACAACATGTTCATATTTATAGACAGCTTTGACTTGTAATGTGACTTTCCACCCCTTAACACTATGGCATTTTACATCTTCATTTCTTTGCTAATTAATGTCCTAATATATTTCTATTATGGTTGGAATTTTGTTTTCTGGTGAAAATCTTCAAATCCTCTCTATAGACCTAGATTTGAAAGATAACATACTGGCTGCCAGCAGCCACCACTAGAGGGAGCTTACTGCAATTAATATGCCGGATATGGAAATGGTGCGTATAGTAAAAGGCCAGCAGGAGCGAGGATCATTTTGTAGCTGAACTTTACAAGCATACTGTACAACTTTGTATTCTTACATATTACTTTTTACATTTCGAGCAAACAGTCGCAGTCTACAGGTTAGAGTTTCCAGTCTTTGCATCCTCAGTGGTTAACCCTATACCATACTAAGTCTATGATCACTCATTGCCAATCACAAAAAAGGCCTCCTTGATGTAGGTGAGATGCCTTAGGTGGCTATCCTGGCTCAGGATTTCCTTCCAGTGTCCACTCATTTGGTACATCAACTTTGGTGCAGTTCTGTGGCCATCAGGGGCTAATATATGAGCTGAAGTACAAAACTCCTCTTTGTTCCTGTGACACTAACCCTAAGGCTATGTTTCTTCTTTCTGGAGCCTAGCAGTATAGGCGGAGAGGGAGACTTCCTCGCATCCGTTATGCTGCTTTCAGCTCAACCATCATGGTCCAAGTATACAGCTCTGTCAATACTACAGCTAGCATCATCTTTGGTCATTCGGAAGGAAAACTCCCTCTTCTGCCAAGCATTTCCGTTGGGTCATTCTCTGATCACTGCTGATGCAGTTACCTCTGCTCTTCCCTAGCTGGGAATATCATGCAGTTCCTCTCCTCTACAAGGACCTGCAGATGAGTGATGCACTATATCACTGCTGATTTCATCAAGACGGTGGGACTTGGTTAAGCTATCAGAGCAGGGGATATAGGGGTGTAGGGGGTATTTCTCCACTACTTTGCATGCATATACCACTATCATTGAGTGTTAAAGCAGCAGATATACAGTCCTATGCTCTTACTCACAACCTGAAGGCTGCATGTTCAATCCCCGCTTGGTTCAGGTAGCCAGCTCAAGGTTGACTCAGCCTTCCACCCTTCCGAGGTAAAATGAGTATCCAGCTTGCTGGGTGGGAAAAGATGACTGTGTAAGGCAATGGCAAACCACCTTGCAAAAACAGTCTGCCAAAAAAACGTAATATTCAAGAGCTCTATTCGAGTAACGAACCCCATTGAAGTCAATGGGGGACTAAAGCATTTTTTCTCACTCTCTGTCTCTCATACTGCTGTGGACGTGTGCACGCTGGCAGCAGGAAGTGGTAATGCGGTGAGGGGTCGAACATGGCGTGATGCTCGCTCGAGTAACGAGCACAATCGAGTATGCTAATACTCGAATGAGCATGTTCGCTCAACTCTAATTTGGAACTAAACAATAATCCTTATTTGTATAACGCCAACTTATTCCGCAGTGCTTTCAAAACATGGACTGGCTGTAGACGATGGACTTTTTGATGTATTTGGGGTGGAAACTGCCATTAAAAGGGATCATATCTAAAAATGTATTTTGCTTCTCTTACTGAGAAAAAACACATATTAGGGTTAGTGTCACAGGGTCAAAGAGGAGTCCATATTTATGGCACCCACTTTAGACCCTGAGGGCCACAGAACTGCACCAAAGTTGATGTTCCAGATGAATGGACACATAAGGTAAATCCTGAGCTGCATCCATCACAGCTGCATCAGGGAGGTCTTTTTGAGATTATGAATTGATTTACTCAGAAGAACTATTTTTTACTGTATAAAAAAGTACGCCTGGAAAAAATAGGACATACGCAACTGTTTTCGGTCGAGTATCTTATATGCCACATAAAAAGATAAGTCCTGCCCTATCTTTTGCTGAAATATGCAGCAAGCTCACATAGATTTCTAAAGAAACTAAATATGCTTCAGTGAACTTTTTGACATTCATGCTGCAGTGCCCCATGTGAATGGCATGAAATACACGAATGAAGATTGGGACTCGATCAGGTGAATGTAAAATCACTGGTGGAACCCTTTTCCTTTTTTGGATTTATCCCTGTAAAATGCATATGGTCATGTGAAGGAGGCCTCAGAGTGATCATAGACTTTGTATGATGTATAGTTAAGAGAGATGGGCGAGCATACTCGATAAGGCAAACTACTCGAGCGAGTAGTGCCTTATTCGAGTACCTGCCCGCTCATCTCTAAAGATTCGGGTGCCGGCAGGGGGCGGGGAGCGGTGGGGGAGAGCGGGGAGGAATGGAGGGGAGATCTCTCCCTCCCTCTCTCCCCTTCCCTCTCCCCCCCCCCCCCCCCGCTCCCCCCTGCTCACCCCTGCAAGTCACCTCTCACCCGCGCCGGCAGCCGAATCTTTAGAGACGAGCCGGCAGGTACTCGAATAAGGCACTACTCGCTCGAGTAGTTTGCCTTATCGAGTATGCTCGCTCATCTCTAATAGTTAACCATTGAGGATGCAAAGACTGTAACCTGTAGACTGTGGCCGACAACTATAAAGATATATCAACCCTATTAAGGGAAATATTGACCCTGTTAAGACTAAAAAGAACAAAATATAGAATTTCCCTTTAAGGAACATAAGGCGAATGCTTCCAGCTCTGTACAAGTATAAAAGTGCATGCAGGGAATATTTCATGACATTGTTGCTGTCGCTGTAGTTACACCAATAAGTAACTTACATAGTGACAATTATCATAAAACTCTACTGTTATTGCATTATTTATTTATTTATAGGGTTTGTTCTCTAACAAATGGACCATTTAAGTGCACTGATATTCATTCGGCAGGAAGAATTGGTGTTGTTATAATCTGTGTTCAATTGTTTGTAACAACAATAATAGATTTCAAGCTAGAAACTAGACTTGGGAGGAACAGCTGCATAAATACCTCTGATCATTAGCAGTAGACTAATGAATGGGTTGGCAGTGTAATGCGTTGGATGGGGGCTGCTGGATATGCTGCTTTGTGTACAGCTGCACGGATATTTCGGTACCCCTCTTTGATTGCACGCTGGCAGATTTAAGCCATGATTATTTTATGTGGATGTTTATGGATAGATGGTAAGTTTGATTAAATAAATAATTTCAGCCTGGCAAACTGCTAATTTCTATGTTGTTGCAGAACGATGGCAAATTGTAGTGTATTATTTGTTAACCTATTAAATCCCTGAATTCAATTAGCAATCAGTATTATATCAGCAATTATTACTTCCTTTATATTGACTGGAAACATTTATCACGAGGATTTCTCAAAGTGAATTAAAAAAAACAACTTAATTCTTGCGATTTATGTCTACGGCAAAGGTCTGCCTTGGCATCGGCTACAACCAATAATAATCCTAAAGGTCTAAAGCGACTGCATGAAGGAGTTGTATAAGATTAGGAAAAAGAGTCTTTTTCCACAAATGTACTCGAGTGGTGCTGCATTGCAATACCAGACACAGCCTATGGACAAAAGTGGCACTGTTTCAGAAAGAATATAGATTTGTTTTATTCGTGCTCCACTTCCTTAAATCATATTGTCTGATCAGTGGGGTGGGCTGCATACCTTTACAGCTCGGTCCCTGCTGCCTGCAACACCAGTTTTCTGTTTGTTGTACACCCCCATTCACCTACGTTGGCTCCCGTTAGATATGAAGCCCGACACTTGTATTCCGTCAGATCTTCACTGCTTAGTATCAATCAAACCTAATGTCATCTATAGAAGGGTGACGAGACGGCATTCAAGGTGCAAAATATAAAAGTCTTCATTCCTCCAAGGACATAATAGCAGCAATGTTCCGACCATGCTTGACAAAGACCATCTGGTCAAAACATTGCTACAATGTCCTTGGAGGAATAAAGACTTTGAAATTTTATCCCCCTTGGATTCCGTCACGTCCCCCTTTTATGATTCGAGATTGGATCCATGGATTGTGGTTCCAGGTGACTATGCAGATGTTGCCTCATTAATAAAGTGCTCTGGACTGTGCTGCTGGCACCATGCTTGTTTCTATATACCGCACATCATCCATTGACACTGAGTGGTGGAGACAACCAACCTGATGGAAAACTAGTGTTGGGCTTCGTATTTATTGGGAGCCATGGTAAGCGATTGGAAGGTGTATAGCAAAAAGGAAAGCAGTGTTAAAGTCAGAGGACGTGACAAGTCTTCTTTAACCACTGTGCTTTGGGACACTTTTAATGTAACATCCAACACAAAAGATGGTAGAAAAAACTATCATAAAAAAAGCCATCAAGAATGAGAGCATGTGTGTTTAAGTCTAGTTGTAGTACAACCTTTGTTAATTCCTTCTTACCATAGGAAAAACAGAATTCTTCAAAAATTTGGCAACTCACATATATCTGAGGTTAAATTGTTTGTATTTTATTGCCTGCATATAAGGGCGGCTTCAGGCGGCCATATTTGTTTGCATTTTCAAAATACGCAGACAATAAAACCCATTGGTTTCAATGGGCTCATTCTAACTTCCGTATTTTGCATGCACATTTCTCTCACGTGCAAAAAAATAGGACCTACTCTATTTTTGTGCACATTTGTGCACCAAGGGCCCCATACACGTCTACTGGAGGTGCCTAAATGTGCACTCAGTACTCACACAATTGCACAATACACTGTGCAATTCTGCAGGAAAAGAATGGATCTGGAGCTCATTAGGCTAAACAGCCTTTTCAATCACGAAGGGCGTATGTCGAACACACATGTGATCTATGCACCAGTATGCGAACAATCTACCTCATTAAAGCTTGTTCCCTGCGCAAATACGTTGCACTGAAACATGCGCAATTGTGCATACGGTCACCTGAAGCCAACCAAAGGCAGATCACAGGAGGTCTATCAGCTCCACCATGCATTGACAAGTCAGAAAATGGTTCCATATGAAAGTGTCAATGTATTTCGCCCATAAATGTGGCTCTGTTGTGTATCCAGTCATGTCAGCGAACACTATCTAATCCCATATAGCGAAGAGCAGCAGCGGGGACTGAATGCCAAGATTGTATATTAGAAAGTTGGAATTAGTTACCTTTAAACTAAGTAACTACCATTCAGATAGTCGCTCAGATAAGTCACCGAAGTGCAGGAACAACAGTTGGTTGAAAGATTTTACAGAATGCGATTAGTCATTTGTTGAGTTCTTGTTCTTAGGGGGTCGCTCCACACAAATTCTTTCACAAGTTATTCAAATATAAAGGACTATGATTTTACACCCGGCGACTTTTTATCAACCAGCGACTATTTTTTAGGTGAGTTGAAACTAAATGGGTAGTAAGTAAATTAATGCTTGTCAACCTGTTGGTGGCCGTTTATACACAGACCGGCTGTAATTGGAGCGATAGTTCGGATGATAGTATCCCCTTAAAAGGCTAGCACTAGCCCTACGTTAGTTTTATTTACCAAATCTATGTATAGCACTGTAGTAGGTTCACAAAAATAAACTATCTCTGATAAGGGTTTCACAAATACAAATATAGTGGCAGTGTCTTAACCCCTTAACGCCAAGGAGGTTCGGAGTTTGTATGGAGTGGGATGGGTGGTCAATCCCACTCCATACAATGTGGGTGCCGACTGATCGCAGCTGTTAGCACTTTATATGCATCGACAATCCTGACAGCGGCATTTAAATGCCTCAATTGAAGTTGTGACAGCCCCCAGGACTGACACTGCAGATCGCCTATCAAGCTATGCCTGTGGCGTGGATTGATAGATTGCCTGTCAGGTCATGTTATAATGTAATACTATGGCATTACATCATATTGCAGGAGCGATCAAACCATCGCAAGTTCTTTTCTGTATGGGGACTTAAAAAAATGTTAAAATCAGTTTTAAAAAGCTTGATTAATTATTAAAAAATAACAAATAAAAGTAATTTTTCTTCATATTTAGAATAAAAAATCTAAATAAAAATGCACCTAAACATTTGGCATCGCTGCGTCCATAAAATTCTGATCCATCAAAGTAACACATTATTTACCCCACATGTAGAATGCCATCAGAAAAAATATACATATTGTCAGAGCTGCGGGTTTTTTTGGTCACCTCTCTTTAAGAAAAAATGTAATAAAAAGTGATAAAAAGTCATATCTACTCAAAAATTATATCAATAGAAACTAAAGGACACCCAACAAAACACCTCGCACTACTATGCCAACAAAAAAGAAAAAGTTATGGCTGTCCGAAGATGGCGGCAGAAAATAATTTTCTTTTTTTCCAAAGATATTGTATTTTTTAAAAGAAATACAGCAAAAAAAAACTATATAAATTTGGTATTGTAGTAATCATACTGACCCATAGAATAAAGTTATCATGTCATTTTTGTTGCAGTATGTACACTATAGAAACCAGATCCCCTCAAAGACGGCAGAATTGTACATTTTTTTCCATTTCACTCCACTTTCAATTTTTTGAAAGTTTTTCAGTGCATATATTAGTATATTACATAGCACCATTGAAAAATACAACTCATCCCCCAAAAAACCTGCTCTCAGCTATGTTGATGGATAAATAAAAGAGTTATGCTTTTTTAAAAGTGGGTAGGTAAAACCAATAATGAAAAAAAAGGTCCGCATCTTTAAAGGGGTTACAATCGTGTTGTGATACTCCAATGAATCAAAAAAGTTTGTACTATACTTGCTGCCCTGAAATTCCTCTTTATCATGGCCTGCTTCTAAACCCTGGCTTAGACTTTGCTTACAGGTCCTCATAGTGACATTATTTCAAATGACTATGGTAGCAAATCTCTACATGTTGTGATGCAAGAAATGCCAGTGTTACGTCCAAGCAGGACATGCTGGATCTCTCACCCACACATCTCTCACAAATGGAAATGAACAAATAACAAAACAGGGATAGAACCAAAATATGGCAAACACTATCCCTATATAACCAAACACACGAAAAGGGTTCTGTCTGAAGGCAGGGGCATCCCCCTGATAAGGACGGCCCTGACCACATACCTCAGCCCATAGTTGACCCTAAGTGGGAAAGGGAAAACACAAGAAAACCAAAACTAGAAATGATAACAAGCACAATACTTAGCAGATGCAGATGATAACTGAATGCTCCAGGACAAAGGCTCTGAACGCTAGCTCAGCCAGACAGAGACTATAAATCAACAGCAGTTCAGCTCAGTCTCAGGCCAGGCTAAATAGCCCTAGAATGACCAACAGGTGCGACCAAGCACGTCACACCTAATACCACACCCACTGAGCCAGAAGATGTAGAAACACATCCAAAACCAGCACCAGAATATCAGCAAGGCAGCAATTTCAGAACCAGCGCAACATCCAGTAGCTGAGATTGACTACCACAGTCACAAGATGACATCACTGCAAGGACTTGTAAACAATGTATGGGTGGCTGGGCTGGTTAACTGCTGACGAAACTAGTTAACATAGGTTGCATTATACTTTTTTGTTTTAGTATTTTGCAATATCTGCAAAGTCCATCATGGAATTTTATACTTCTTTGGGAAGTACTTTACAGATGCCTCCTTTACAGATGCCTCCTCATTCTCACTTTCGAATGTGACTCTTTTGCTTGAAAAGTTGTGTACTCTTCCTTCCTTTGCACTCATTACAAATATGAACAAGACATCAATATCCATTTACTAACAATGACCTATGAGTTAATAAGGAAATGCAGATTAAATAACATAAGCGGTATAATTGAAAGTAGAGCCTATTCTCCGTTAGAGTACAGAGCCCCGGTGTAATAGGATGATTTGCTTTATTCACTTACGATCCACTGATAAAAGTTGGCATATAGACAGAATTTTTAGTATTAAGAATGTTGGCAAGCAAGAAACAGTTTCCTAATGCCAAGACTTGATTTCCAATGTGATTTTAATTAAAAACATTACAGGAAAACTTGTTAATTAAAGAAGATAATACAACTGATAGTAAATGACACATCTCAAGTTGAATCCGCACTCATCATGTCACATTTTACTACTGTACCATTGCTTTTTGACAAGCTGTTTCAATCTTCCATGGCATATCAAGAAGTAATTAGTTTTAAATGAAACATTCTCACTCCATGGTAGCAGACTATTTATGTACATAATCTACATCTCAATGTAAAAAATCATAATATAACGCAACGTAATGTTCTGATGTCAATTGCAATGCATCTTAACGCTAAGAACAAATTACAAACATTTCAGATCATATTGAATTGTATTACGCATATATCCATCTGAAAGTTTCGATTCACTTAAAGTCTTGTGCAGAGTCTTTATTGGCACAAATGAGACATGCAGACATAGTCTGGCAATCATGAAACTGGCTTTTCTTAAAATTGCTGATTTGGGCTTTCAAATGTTTTTCAAAATGGCCAACTTCTCATAAATCAGATGTTAGATTTTTAGCTGTTACTATTTAATTGAGACACTATTGAGCTACTGTTTGGTTTGTATAAAAGTCATGTAAGACTTATTAGCTTAGACATAAGGTTATATAAGGATTACATAGGGTAATGTTAAAGGGGATGTCTGGTTACTAGACATCTCTTTAATAAGGCTGTCTGTAGTAAAATAATAAAAACAGCAGTACTTAACTGTCCATTGCTGCTGGGATCCAGGGCTGCAGCCCCGTGCTACCCAAGATTTGTTGTGACAGTTCACGTCACAGGAAGTCAGGTGACCGCTGCAGTCTCACTCCCTGCAGGGGTCATCTGACTTCCTGTGACATCAGCTGTCACACAACAAACGCTGGGACCAAGGTTGCAGTGCTGGATCCTGGCAGTTGAGAGGTACAGATACATTTGACCTAAAAAAAAAAGTAGGTAAATAGAACCAAATCAAACCAATGAGTCAAAAATATTAGACTTGCTCATTTATTTATTGAGGAAAATGATCGAATATCACGTCTTTGAGTCACAAAAGTATGTGAACCTTTACTTTCGTTATCTGTGTGGGACCATCTTGTGCAGCAATAACTGCATCTAAACATTTTTTGATAGGTCCTGCGCATCGGCTTGCAGGAATATTAGCCCATTCCTTAGCATTAAAGAGATTCAACTCTGTTGTGTTGATGGGTTTCCTATAGAGATGAGCGAGTATATTCGCTAAGGCACATTAATCGAGCGAGTAATGCCTTAGCCAAGTATCTCCCCGCTCGTCTCTAAAGATTCAGGGGCCGGCGCCAATGACAGGTGAGTTGCGGCGGGGAGCGGGCGGGAGATGGGGGGAGGAGAGATCTCCCCTCCGTTCCTCCCCGCTCTCCCCTGCCGCTCCGCGCCCCCAGCCGACCCCCGAATCTTTAGAGACGAGCATGAGATACTCGGCTAAGGCACTACTCGCTCGAGTTATGTGCCTTAGCTGAGTATACTCGCTGATCTCTAGTTTCCTACCATGAACTGTTCGCTTCAGGTCCTTCCATAATATTTCTATAGGATTAAGTTCAGGACTTTGACTTGGGCATTGGAAAGCATTAACTTTATTCTTCTTCAACCATTCCTTTGTAGAACACTTTGTGTTATTTGGGTTGTTGTCTTTCTGCATAATCCACTTCCCCTTGAGAGTCAGCTGATGGACAGATGTTCTGATATTTTCCTTTAGAATTTGCTGGTATAATTCAGATTTTTTTGTTCTATCAATGATGGCAGCTTTCCCAGCACAGATGTGCAAAACAGGCCCAGCCCATAGTATTACCTCCACTGTGTTTGACAAATGCTATTGGGTTTTTATGCTGTAATGCAATGTTTTTTTTCTCTCCAAACAGAACACTTGTTATTTAAGCCAAAAAGCTCTATTTTGGTCTCATAAAAGCATTGCTCCAGTAGCCTTCTAGCTTAAGGCCCATTTAGACACAAAGATAATCTTTAAAATGATTGAAGTTTTAGGGAGAGTTTTGCATGATGTGCATTAGCACTTTATCAGCTTCATTTGCATGTAAAAGGGCCTCCAGAAGCTGTTTCCACAACACAGCATGTGGTCTGAGCTCTGCACACAGCTCCATTGTTCTGGTACGAGCTGTCGAAAGAATACAATGTAATCTCTGACTCCCGTGCAGAACACAGCATGTGGTCCTTGTTATCTCTCTCAGGCTGAAAGATGATTTTAAGCTCACCTTAAAATCATCATTCAGCTGAAGAGTGAACAGCATTTACATGCAACAATTATCACTCATATGCCATTGCTTGAACAAACTTTGAGCGATAATCATTACGTGTAAATGGGCCTTTATCCAGGTGATCTTTAGCAAACTGTAGACTGGAAGCAGTGTTCCTCCTGGAGAGCAGCAGCTATCCCTTATAATACTGCCCTGCACACCTTTGTTGTTTTGTGTCTCTCATGGTGAATCCTGAATACTAACATTAGCTAATATGAGAATTGCCTTTAGTTCTTTAGAGGTTACCTTGGGCTCCTTTGTGACCTTGTGGACTATTATACGCCTTGCTCTTGGCATGATCTTTGTTGGTTGATCCCTCTTGGGGAGGATAATAAATTAATAATAGTCTTGAATTTCCTCCATTTGTACACAATCTGTCTGACTGTGAATTGGTGGAGCCCAAACTCTTTAGAGATGCTTTGTAACCTTTCTTTAGCCCGATGAGCTCCACAATTCACCTTCTGATATCCTCAGAAATATCTCTGGTTTGTGCCATGATACACTTCCACACACATGCTGTGAAGGTCCCTGTACTTTAAATTAAAACAGGTTGCCAAATCACACTCTATCGTTGTCCCATTGATTGAAAACACAGGACTGTAATCTCACTTCAAATTATGTGCTAATCCTAAAGGTTCACTTACTTTTGCCACTCACATGCAGGTGGTATTAGATCATTTCCTCAATCAAATCTAATATTTTTGTCTCATTTGTTTGATTTGCTTTTCCTCTGGTAAAATGCCAGGCAGCTGAGCAGAAACCAAACAGACACCATTATAGTCAATAGGGTCTGTTCGAGGCTGTTCAGTTCTGTCATAAGACAGACCTGCTCTGCAGGGGATTCACCTTTCCTGCTCCCCATACGAAGCAGAAAAACTGAACCTCTAATGCAGGTGTGAAATCAGCCTTAGAGCTCCTCCACACAAGCGTAAGCGTATTCATGCTCATGCAAGGAGGATGTGATTGAGCTCTGAATGGAGCCTGATCATGTCACCTGGTGAGTGGATTCACGCTCTTTACTGAACTTTGCTCATTGCCAGCCAGATTCACATCGGCGCAGGGACACACCGATGCTTGAACACGTGGGGCAGACTAATGAGTAGGCGGGTCAGCCTACTTAGTAGATGGGCAAGCCTAATTTGTCGCCGATGTTAGTAATTAACAAAATTGCACGGTTACATGACTTATGCACACAGGAGATTCGCGCACCCCCATAGACTCATATTGAGCCTCAAAAATAGAGCACATCGCGTATTGTCGCAAGCCAATGTTAGTGAAACCATTGACACCTGTAGGTTTTAATGGTTAGCTTCCCATGGACCGAATTTCTGCAAGCAAAATCGCCCGTGTGAAGGAGCCCTTAACATGATATGCTTCAGTTTCTTCAACAATAAACTTTTATCATTTACTGGAGACTCAAAAGCCTGGATACACCTGAATATCTGACTCAGTTTCATCTTTACTTATCACCCCTACCTAAATACTCTATATAATATTTTACATCTCTACTGGTTTACATGACATGGTAACATTACCTATACTATAAAAGGATCTCTACATATAAGTGCACATTACGAAGTATATTTAGATGACCATTTTCTGGAAGAACTTTAAAACAGCCTCTCAAATACAGATCTAAAAAGACTAGAAAGTGATCAGGACAGCGCCTCCATAGATGGAAATATTTACTGCAGCCAGCTCTTTTAAAAGGGCCTGCAGAAATTTTTTGTAGTGTCCGTGATGTACAAATAGGAAAAGTGCTCGTGCTGGGGGACACCCTGTCCCGAAGACCATCCAAAAGAGAGTGAATACAAGGAGGAATTCTAAGGTATCAAACGAACCCCAGAGAGAAATGTAGATATAAAGATTACAAGAAAAAAGCTCCTGCGCTCAGGGTACCCAAAAGGCACCAAGGAACACCAAATATTAAGTGGTGTAGAGAGTTGTATCTGAGGGAAGACCTCTTCTGTGGTCAACAAGGATAATCATACAGAAGTGATAGAGCCCAAGTATTTAAATTAGGTGAATATTTATTGACAAACAATACAGTGTGCAACGCGTTTCGGAGCTGGAATGCTCCTTTCTCAAGCACACATCCTGGGGTGGCTCTGTTTCAAGTCTGTGGCTTAGTGGTGGATTTCTGCCATAGGTTTCTAAGCAGGATCCACGTGTAAAAATGTGATGCAGATTCTTCCTTACAGACCTGGCCTAGGGGCTTCCTTAGATGTGCGGGATTTAGTTCCATTGTGCAGCCGTGATAACGGTACAAAACAAAATCATTGATTTCAATGGCTTCGTTTTCATTAGCGGTTTTCTTGCCACTTACTGCCTAATGCACACGTGCAGATTTTTCATCCACGGCGGGCATCTGGCGCAGGTTCCGCAGTAATGTACGTCCATAGGATGCAATATAAAAGGGTGTAACTTTATATAATCACTTTGATTTGATACTTAATATTATGGAATTATATTAGAGCAATCCGATAGGGGCTCCTTCACAATTGCGAATTTGCCGTGTCTTTGTTCGAGCGGTTTTTGAGCATCAGCAATGCTTTTTCCTGGATATAATCTTGCATCGCTGCTGCCCGCGTTTTTCTTATGTGAAGTTAAATAGGAGTTTCTAATGTTAAAAAAGTTTGTGTGTTGCGATAACAAGTAAGCTCCATAGGGAAATATGGAAGATAGAAAAAAAACATTTCACTCCGCATCGCAGGAGTTAAAACACTGCAAATGGGAATGAAACCATTAAAAATCATTGGTTTCATAATTCTGCGTTTTCACTCATTCTCACATCACACAATTTTATTGCAAGTGTGAAGGCACCCAAAGGTGGAATAGAAGGAGTTGTGAAGGAACAGCTAAGGACAGCCATAGACAATCGTTAGCGCAAATACACTCGCCGCAGTTACTACAGATTGTGTCTTCTACTTACTCGCTGAATAATGATGTGCAGACAGATTCTATAACTTGACTGAGATGTTCTACAACAATTGCTCTATTTGTGTCTGTGCAGCCTACGGTTTCTATTCATGCCATTCTCAAGTATCACTGTGCATTTTAGTGTGAGCGCTGGTAGCAATGCCACAATGGACTGAACATATTCTCATACAATAACTTTTATCATTAACCACAAATAACTGGTTATCATCCACCTCCAGGCTCGTCCACGCAGATCCAGCAAACGCACTTCGGCTTAAAAAGCAGTTCAAAAATATTGTTTTCAATTTCAAAATCATTCACCCTTAAATGGCCACATATCACACCGTAAACAGGCCGCTACAGGATGGTGCCATAGCCTTTCATTATCTTTCATTCTACTTTGATCTTTCTCAGACACCCCTCGTCTTTCTTCCATGGTCTCTGCTCACCAACCATTATTATTGCAGTGTCTGTGTCTACCTTTTTATTTTAAATCCTATTTTCTCTATGATTCATTTACAGTAAATCAGATTTTCCCCAAGATACTACAATGCCTCTTCATTGACTAAAGCATTAAGGAAGACTGTAGAATGTCATATGTGAATGAGCGAGCTAAAAAAAGACTTCATTCCCATAAATACTGTCCTATCAATATTCTTATTAGTTATACTGTCTGAATGCAGAATGGACAGTGTTACTATCATCTATCTATCTCATATCTATTCATCTAATATCTATCTCAAATCCATCTATCTATCGATTATCTATCTATTATCTATCTATCTCACATCCATCTATCTATCTCACATCTATCTATCATATATCTATTTATCTATCGATTATCTATCGAATATATATCAAATATGTATCTCAAATCTATCTATCTATCTCATATCTATCTATCTCTCTCACATCTATCTATCTCATGTCTGTCTATCTCATGTCTATCTATCTCATGTCTATCTATCTCATGTCTATCTATCTCATGTCTATCTATCTCATGTCTATCTATCTCATGTCTATCTATCTCATGTCAATCTATCTCATGTCAATCTATCTCATGTCAATCTATCTCATGTCAATCTATCTCATGTCAATCTATCTATCTTTTATATATATATATATATATATATATATATATATCTTATATCTATCTCATATCCATCTATCTAATTACTATCTTCTATCTATCCCATATCTACTTATCTATCTCATATCTATCTATCTAATATCTATCTCATGTCCATCTATTTATCTATCTATCTATCCATCTATCTGCCTATCTCATATATGTCTATCTATCTATCTCATATCTTTCTATCTCTCTATTTATCTCTCATATCTATCTCTATCTATCCATCTATCTCTCTCTCTCTCTCTCTCTCTTTCTATCTATCTCATGTCTATCTATCTATCTCATATCAATCTATCTATCTTATATATATATATATATCTTATATCTATCTCATATCCATCTATCTAATTACTATCTCCAACCTATCTATCTATCCCATATCTACTTATCTATCTCATATCTATCTATATATCTATCTAATATCTATCTCATGCCCATCTATTTATCTATCTATCTGTTTATCTCATATCTGTATATTTATCTATCTATCTATCTCATATCTCTCTATCTATCTCATATCTCTCTATCTCATATCTCTCTATCTCATATCTATCTATCTCATCTCTCTATCTCATATCTCTCTATCTCATATCTCTCTATCTCATATCTCTCTTTCTCATATCTCTCTTTCTCATATCTCTCTTTCTCATATCTCTCTTTCTCATATCTCTCTTTCTTATATCTCTCTTTCTTATATCTCTCTTTCTCATATCTCTCTCATATCTCTCTTTCTCATATCTCTCTTTCTCATATCTCTCTCATATCTATCTTTCTCGTATCCATCTTTCTCATATCTATCTATTTATCTATCTCATATCTATCTATCTATCTTGTGATATCACAGGATTATGATCCTCGTCTCTAATAAACAACATAACAACTTACAAGATACAAATTGCACGGAGATAACTATTCATCAGTACTTTGCAGAGACAGAATTTTCAATGTTTGTTCTGTTTCTACTGAGGTTTTATCAATCCCTACCAGCATTTTAAACAGATGGTTAATTGTTATAAAACGTCATATAGCTATTCTCCAAAATGTGCAAACTTCTGGCAACATATGGCTTCTATAAATCGCATCTTATGCCTATTTCACCATAAGGACAGAGGTTATACGCCTAGAATTTACAACACGTGTGACCCAGGCATACGATGTCCTGAAGACAACAATATTACAATGTATTAAACACCGTATGGCAGTCATATTAGTAGACAGATTCCGTCCTTGTGGTAGCACTATATTAGCGGACAATATGCAGAGCTGGTGTATTTTAGTCAGCCGAGGACCTTTTCTAAAACAAGGTGGCATTCTAAAGATGTGCAAAATTACTACTTAATGGTAATCTCATAAAAGGCAGCAAACAGACAGTTGTATATCTTTAAGAACGTAGACATACGGTCACATATAACATGGATATGTAGCCATCTACAAAATGTAAATGTGACACCTATAAAAATGCGCAGTAAATATCCACTAACTCTGGTGCATTTGTTTAACCCCTTAGTCACACGGTCTATTTTGGCCATAAGAATGCAATGATTTTTGGGGGAGTTTCATCTCCACATTTCAAAACCCATAATTTTTTATATTTTTTTTGTCGACATGGCTGCCTGAGGGCTTGTTTTCGCATGGCAAACAAACAGTAGCTTATTTGGGTACATACATTTATAATTCTTTTTGGAGGACAAGGAGAAAAAAAAAATTCTGCCATTGTTATTTTTTTACAGTGTTTATCATATGGCATAAATGACATGATACATTTTTTTCTCCAGGCTGCTACAATTCCAGTCCCAAAGCTTTTTAATTTTTCCATGGATGGAGCTCCATGAGGGCTTGTTTTGTGTAGTGAGCTGTAATTGTTATTGGTTCCATTTTGGGTACATACAGCTTTTTTGATCAATTTTATTGCATTTTTTGGGAGTGGCAAAATGAACAAAATAATCCTGTCACCTTCTTTATTTAGTTTTTTTTGTTGCCATGCAGGATAAATAGTGTGTTCAAGAGCAGCAAAATGTTAAATATTGTCAGCAGCACTCACCAAGAAGTCACCAGTCACAGTGTAGCAATGTAGAGATGAATGCCGGGGATATGACCCAAATCCAGTATTGCAAATAATATATATCAAGAGTAGGCAGCATCTAAGTTGCAACAATCATCCAAAGGATATGTTTTCTTTATTCCTCAGCAGTCACATTGATATCAGCCATGTTTGGACTCCACTTTAGAGTCTTTATCTTTTACAATTCGTTACAAATACAATGATACTAAATATGTGGGTTTCGAGTGGGGATTATGTGCTCATTGATCCCCGCTGTTGCAGAGGGAGGCTGGCTTTAAGCCACAGCTCCTCCAGGGGCAGGATGACTTGGGCTCTTTTCTTTTGTCTATGCAAATTAAGTGACCCCCTATTTAATGTAACTAATAACACACATCTATAATGCGCAAACATGAAATTTGGCACAACCATTCTTTAGGTCCTAAGTAGGAAAAGTAAAGGGGTGGCAACTTCAGTATTCAATTCTAAGTGCAAAAGTAAGCGACCACCTATGTTATGTAAGTAAGTTAATTCTCTAACTTCCTGGTGTTACATAAACTTGATATTTGGCATGGCCTTTGTTTAGGTACTAAGTAGGAGAAGTAAAGGTGTTGCAACTTCAATATTCTTCTAAGTGTGAAAAACTTTGCGAAAATCCACGATACATGAGAGAGTTCTTTTCTCAGAAACCATAAAGCCTAGAGAAATGATTTGAATACTGAGGAGAATCTACCTCACCTCTATGTGTATGTACTGAGGAGAATCTACCTCACCTCTATGTGTATGTACTGAGGAGAATCTACCTCACCTCTATGTGTATGCACTGAGGAGAATCTACCTCACCTCTATGTGTATGTACTGAGGAGAATCTACCTCACCTCTATGTGTATGTACTGAGGAGAATCTACCTCACCTCTATGTGTATGTACTGAGGAGAATCTATCTCACCTCTATGTGTATGTACTGAGGAGAATCTACCTCACCTCTATGTGTATGCACTGAGGAGAATCTACCTCACCTCTATGTGTATGTACTGAGGAGAATCTACCTCACCTCTATGTGTATGTACTGAGGAGAATCTACCTCACCTCTATGTGTATGCACTGAGGAGAATCTATCTCACCTCTATGTGTATGTACTCAGGAGAATCTACCTCACCTCTATGTGTATGTGTAAGCCGCCGACCGGGGTGGGCTTTCCAGAATACAGCGAAGTCCTGAACAAAAGACGCGACTCAAAACCAATCCGTAGCAAGGAGATTTTACTTAATTTGGCAGAACCCTTAACCAACCCGAACTCCCCCAGAAAGTTACATACACTCAGCGGGGAAGCTGAGACTCTTGTGCCATGCAGCGCTGTGCTCTATAATGTGCGCCTTCAATATCCTCCAAGCTTTTGCCTAGCCGCAGGCCGTCTCTAACCAGCCGCTATTACCTTCTATCACCCTGGAAGTAGGAACAATCAGTGAGGATGCTAGGGAAGCACCGGCGGCACAGCACAAGAGCTTACAATCTTATCAACACACCCGTATTCTCCCCTTACACAACACCACTCAACAGATATAACAATATATATATAGCTCACAAGTCAAGGCCAAGTACAGTTGCGTAACGTGTGACTTGTAGATATCCTTAGACAGCTCTACGAGTATAGAGTTCTCTGTGTGTTAGGACTATGTCGGACAGCTCAGTCCTCAGCAGTGCGGCCGGCGGCCATCAGTATGCCTATCTAACTAACTAACTGCCGGCCTTGTTATTAGTCTCAGTCAGATTGGCGGTGCGTGCACGGTTACACCAGAGGCCTTAGTTCTCTGGCTGACCCGGGTCTGGTGGGTACCTTTAGACTTTGTCCGGAACGCGGGAATAGGATTTCATCCAAGAACCATATGAACTCACTGACGCCGCTACTTCTGAGCCCGGTCTGTAATGACCATCTTCTCCGTTAAGATGGTAGTCTGACAAACTCTGGAACAGTCTCTAATGCAGCTCCCCTCACGGTAGCTCCGGTCCTCGTTGGGGTCCTTTTTCCGGTGGATCGCAGTGTCTGTCTTGCTAGCTGCAGTCCTCACCGGCTCATCTCATCTCGCTCGCACGCATCTAACCGCTTTTTTCTACTCTATCGTCATGATGCACTTCTTTTTTCTCTGTCTCAGTCCAGAGCACAGTGACCTCTTGTGGTCAAAAAACAAAATGACAGTTACAACAGAAACGGACATTCCCAGCAGGAGGACTGTTTCACCATCTTACATGCCACCCCACTAGATGTTGCCGTCCCCGGCAACCTCCCCCACTCAAACTCATCCTGCGCGTAGCGCTGTGGGGGTACACCAGCGGTGGACCTGGCTGTCCTGCGCAGAGTCATAGGACCAGGGACAGTTGGCACACTCGGTGGATGTGGTTCTGCTGGCTGGGCATCTCTCTCCCTGGGTGGCGAGCTTGTCACGACCGGGGACTCCGACATGGCCGGGACAGGAACTACCCACCATTCATCATCTACCAGGGGTTCCCCAATACTAGGGGTAGGGATAAGCATCTCCTTATCAGCCGCAGGTTGCTGAAAGTGACATTGTCTCAACATGTTACGGTGGAGGTTCCTTGAGGGTCCCCCAGTCCCCTCGGGCTCAACCTCATACACGGGGATATCAGGATCTACCTTCTGCTTCACTATGTATGGAACCGCCTCCCACCGCCCATCCAATTTTCCGGTTGGCCTCTTGGCTCTGACTATCACACGATCACCTGGAGCATACTCGTCCATCTGCACTGGCCCCGGGTTGGGGTGCACCACTTGTCTCAGGCGCTCACCCACAACCTTATGTATTGCTCTCAGTCGGCGACGATGGTCTTGCACCCAGGCGGTGGTGCTCCTCGGCGGAGGCTGCCTCGGATCCGGCATGTGGAGATCCTCGATCTCCTGGCCTGCTCTCCCAAACATAAGCATGTGTGGAGAGTAACCAGTGGTATTGTGAACCCTATTGTTGTAGGCCCACATCAGCTCAGGTAAGTACTCTGGCCACTGGGCTTTTTGACTTTCCTCTAGAGTCCGCAGCATCTGTATCAAGGTGCGGTTGAACCGCTCACACGCCCCATTCCCTTGTGGATGGTACGGAGTCGTGCGGGAACGTTCGATACCATAGAGCTGATACAGCTCCCTCATCAAAGCACCCTGGAAACATGCCCCCTGATCTGAATGAATTCTCCGCGGACACCCAAACACTTGTATAAAGTGTTTACAGACTGCCTCAGCAGCCGATTCAGCCGTCTGATCTCTGGTGGGCACGGCCACTGCATATTTTGTAAAGTGGTCCGTCATGACCAAACAGTAGGGGCGTCCTGAGGTAGAGTACCCGATCTGTACATAATCAATCAATAAGATTTCCAGGGGGGCGGAAGTCCGGATAGTTTGCACAGGGGCCCGTTGCTCGGGGCTTTTACTCAGCCCGCAGGACCGACATTTCAGACATGCCTCGGTCACCATTTCTCCCAAATCCGGGCAATATACGAAGCGCTGGAGCCATTGGTACGTCTTCGCGCTCCCGAAATGAGCCCCCCTCTCATGGGCTTCTTGAGCGGCAGCTGGTCCCAGTGACATAGGGATGACAACCTGTTGCCGGTGCTGCAGCTCTGACTGTACGTATATGGTCCGGCACAGGAGCCCCTGGTTAATACTCAGCTTATCCCATTGTCTCAGCAACTTCTGACCTTCCTGCGTCAGACTGGCCCGCTCGTCCGGGCGAGGCCAAACCTTAGTTCGGACCCACTCTCTCACTTTCCATAGGTCCGAGCAGCTACTTTGGACTCGTTCCCAATCTCCCAATGTCTTCCCCAACACCATCGGCATCCCTGAAGCCACCCCACTTGAATGTGTCAGATTCTGGAACGGTGGTACTCTGCCGAGGTGTGGAATTTCAGTGTCTTCTAAATCCTCTTCTCCCCTCTTGGTCGGCGACCCCACTGGAACTCGGGAGAGGGCATCGGCGTTGCCGTTCTCCCTCCCTGACCGGAACTGGATGCGGTATCGATACTTGGAAAGGCGGGCCATCCATCGCTGCTCAAGGGCGCCTAGCTTAGCGTTCTCCAAGTGCGCTAGCGGGTTATTGTCCGTCATCACAGTCACTTCTGCACCCGTCAGATACTCTGCAAACTTCTCAGTCATGGCCCAGACCAGCGCCAAAAGCTCCAACCTAAAGGAGCTATAGTTGTCAGGGTTGCGCTCCGACTCCCTTAACGACCTACTGCCATAGGCAATGACCCTCTCACGCCCGTCTTGAACTTGAGATAACACAGCTCCAAGACCATGTAAACTTCCATCCGTGTACAGCAAGAACGGGCTATCAAACTGTGCATAGGCCAGGATTGGGGCGCTGGTCAGAGTTCTTTTCAATGCCTCGAAGGCTTCTTGCTGTCGTAGTCCCCACTCAATGGGGCGATTCCTGGGCCCTCCAGTTGTGCCTCTCAGCAGCTCGTTTAGTGGACCGGCCAGATGAGAGAACTTGGGTATAAATCTCCTGTAATAACCGGCCAGGCCTAGAAACGCTTGTACTTCCCGTAGGGTTCTTGGCTGGGGCCACTTTTGCACGGCCTCCACCTTGCTAGGGGCCGGTTGTACCCCTTCTGGAGTGACCACATGTCCCAGGAACTCTATGCGCTGTTGTAGCAGTTGACACTTTTTGGGCTTGATTTTCAGACCATGATCTTGTAGTCGTCCCAGGACCTGCCGCAGTTTTTTAAGATGATCTTCGAATGAAGTCCCAAACACCACAATGTCATCCAGATATAGCAATACTGATTCAAAGTTTAGGTCACCCAGACAGTGCTCCATCAACCGCTGAAACGTCCCTGGAGCGTTGGTCAGTCCGAACGGCATCCTATTGAACTCATATAGTCCCATGGGCAAGATAAAGGCTGTCTTTGCCTTGTCTTTTTCAGCTACTGGCACTTGCCAATATCCACTAGCCAGGTCGAGCGTGGAAAAGTACTTAGCTCGACCCAAGGAGGATAGTGACTCTTCGATCCGTGGAAGAGGATAAGCATCCCGGATGGTTCGGGCATTCAATTTCCGATAATCTACACAGAACCGAAGACTTCCGTCTTTCTTTCGCACCAGGACCACAGGAGCAGCCCAAGGGCTTTTACTTTCCTGTATCACCTGGTTTTCCAGCATGCTGGCCACTATATTTTTCACCTCTTGATACATCTTGGGTGGGATTTGCCTGTACCGTTCTCGAACTGGCGCAGCGTCGCGGGTAGGGATTTCATGCTCGATAGCGGTGGCACATCCGAAGTCTTCATCATGCCTTGAGAACGCTTCCTGGTACTCCCATAGCGTGTCTTCCAGAAGCTTTTGTTGCCCCGGGGTCAGAGAGCGGGGGTCCACTCCCATCAGAGACATGATCACTCGACCGTTCCACTCAGCTGTTGGGGCCTGTTCTTGCTGGACCTTCACCGCAAAGGTCCAAGCCGACCTCCCATCTGGCTGTAGCGTGAAGCTCCTCCGGTGAATGACACCGCCCTCGGGCACATGAACTTCAGCCAGCAGGGTATTCCCAGGAACGATCGACTCACTGTCCCAGACATTGAGGCAGCGTATAGGCACGCACCCATCTTTCACGGTGACGAGTGCTCGGGCTACCAGCGGGCAGTTCTGCATTTCTCCCCGTGGAGCAGGCTCGATCAGGACCTCCAGTCCATTCAGTGGCCGTCCAGCTCCCACTGGAAGCATCAAAATTTTCTCCTGGCGTGGTGGAATCTTCACTGGAGTTCTCAGCGGTACTCTCACATGCCCAATAGGACACCCTGACATGAGGCTCTTCTGTAAACTGCAGCTCCTCACCATCTGCTGTAGGACCTTTTGAGTTGGCCGGTGCGTGGTGGTCCGCTGCCAGTATCTAGGCCCTTCCTTGGCATAGAGGTGATGATCGAGGTCTCTCAGCACGTTCATGCCCAGCGTTACATCGAGTCCCTTTCGGGACGGATGATCTACCAGCACGATCCCCTTTTTGCCAATGTCCTGCCCAAACAGCCGGACTCGCATCCAGACGATCCCTTGTACATCCATTGCACCATTATTGGCAGCTGTCAACCGGATGACACTTCCATCTTCCGGTTCCATCATATGCCCGAAGTGTCTCTCGAAAAACTCCAACGGCATCAGGGTGCATTCCGATCCGGTATCCACTAGGCAGTGTACCTTTTGGCCCTCCAGCTCAGCTTCCATAATGGGACTGCTAGCATAGAGATCGCGTTCATTGCGTAGTGGGCTTAGCTCTGAGGGAACTGCCGCAGGATGCCCTGTTACTGCGGCAGTCGGAAGTTTAAAGCCAGCTCAGGTTCCGTCTGTTGGTGGCACTCTCGAGCGATATGGCCATACCGTCGGCAGCTCCAGCAAAGAGGTCCCCTTGATCCCCGCACCCCGGATGGGTCTGGATTAATGGATCCTCGCCCCCGGAACACTCTCTGTGGAGGTGGGCAGGACGATGGGGTCAATCCCGGGGCCCTGGATGAGTCCGCCTTCATCTGGGACACTTCCAGGCGGAGTTCTCTCATTTCTGCTCGTAGGGCCTGGACCACATCCTTCAAGGACTCGGAGTTTTCAAGACCTCCCCGGGCCCCTGTCACTTGTGTGCTACTCACTGCCTGCACACTCACAGCCGTGGGCTCTTCTTCTCTCTCTACAGCAGCCCGGTAAACGTTATAAAACGTCAGGTCAGCATCTGCCCGGGTCATCTCTTGCAGTTTATCCTGTAAAAATCTATTGGATAGTCCTAGAATAAATTGGTCTCGTAGTAGCCGGTCCACTTCCTTGAAAGCTCCCATGGCCCCTGAATCCCTTCGTTGCACTTCATTCAACACTTCCTGTAGGGCGTTAGAGTATTGTATTAACGTTTCACCCTCTCGCTGGGACCGGTTGAAGAAGCTGCTGCGCAACTGCGCTACCCTGGTTCGCCCTCCCTGTGCCCCCTCCAGCAGGGAGAATATTTTCTCCAAAGTGTCTCTTTCTGACTCGGGCCGTACCATCACGGTTCGTCTAGCGTCGCCTTCCAGGGCCCCCAATGCTATCTCTGCACGCAGCGCAGGTATCAAATTACTCAATTTAACTATACTTTGTACCCTTTCGGTCCAGTCCTGCAACCCCATATTTTTACCGTTAAACTTTGGCAAGTGCTGCATTAGTGCTCCAGCCGATAAGTACCCTACTTGGGCTGGCGTGACAGGTACTGGGGCTAGGAATTCTTGTTGCGCAGGGGCACCCTGGGCCGCTGGCGCTAGGGGAATGTTTCCCGCCACGTCTCTGTCCATGACGATCGCTGTATCCTGCCGAACTACGCCAAGTGTAAGCCGCCGACCGGGGTGGGCTTTCCAGAATACAGCGAAGTCCTGAACAAAAGACGCGACTCAAAACCAATCCGTAGCAAGGAGATTTTACTTAATTTGGCAGAACCCTTAACCAACCCGAACTCCCCCAGAAAGTTACATACACTCAGCGGGGAAGCTGAGACTCTTGTGCCATGCAGCGCTGTGCTCTATAATGTGCGCCTTCAATATCCTCCAAGCTTTTGCCTAGCCGCAGGCCGTCTCTAACCAGCCGCTATTACCTTCTATCACCCTGGAAGTAGGAACAATCAGTGAGGATGCTAGGGAAGCACCGGCGGCACAGCACAAGAGCTTACAATCTTATCAACACACCCGTATTCTCCCCTTACACAACACCACTCAACAGATATAACAATATATATATAGCTCACAAGTCAAGGCCAAGTACAGTTGCGTAACGTGTGACTTGTAGATATCCTTAGACAGCTCTACGAGTATAGAGTTCTCTGTGTGTTAGGACTATGTCGGACAGCTCAGTCCTCAGCAGTGCGGCCGGCGGCCATCAGTATGCCTATCTAACTAACTAACTGCCGGCCTTGTTATTAGTCTCAGTCAGATTGGCGGTGCGTGCACGGTTACACCAGAGGCCTTAGTTCTCTGGCTGACCCGGGTCTGGTGGGTACCTTTAGACTTTGTCCGGAACGCGGGAATAGGATTTCATCCAAGAACCATATGAACTCACTGACGCCGCTACTTCTGAGCCCGGTCTGTAATGACCATCTTCTCCGTTAAGATGGTAGTCTGACAAACTCTGGAACAGTCTCTAATGCAGCTCCCCTCACGGTAGCTCCGGTCCTCGTTGGGGTCCTTTTTCCGGTGGATCGCAGTGTCTGTCTTGCTAGCTGCAGTCCTCACCGGCTCATCTCATCTCGCTCGCACGCATCTAACCGCTTTTTTCTACTCTATCGTCATGATGCACTTCTTTTTTCTCTGTCTCAGTCCAGAGCACAGTGACCTCTTGTGGTCAAAAAACAAAATGACAGTTACAACAGAAACGGACATTCCCAGCAGGAGGACTGTTTCACCATCTTACATATGTACTGAGGAGAATCTACCTCACCTCTATGTGTATGTGCTGAGGAGAATCTACCTCACCTCTATGTGTATGTGCTGAGGAGAATCTACCTCACCTCTATGTGTATATACTGAGGATAATTTATCTCACCTCTATGTGTATATACTGAGGAGAATCTAACTCACCTCTATGTGTATATACTGAGGAGAATCTACCTCACCTCTATGAGTATATATTGAGGAGAATCTACCTCATCTCTATGTGTATTTACTGAGGATAATTTATCTCACCTCTATGTGTATATACTGAGGAGAATCTACCTCACCTCTATGTGCATGTATTGAGGATAATTTATCTCACCTCTATGTGTATATAATGAGGAGAATCTACCTCACCTTTATGTCTATATACTGGGGAGAATCTACCTCACCTCTATGTGTATATACCGAAGAGAATCTACCTGCGGCCATGGACTGCAGTGATAAAGCAGGCCTTTAAGGCTAAGAAGGGGCTGCAACTTCCAGTTTAGGGGTAAATTTGAATTAAAAGGGGTGTTACTGTTAAGGCTAAAAAGTGAGGAGAGTGTATACATCATTTATTCCTTGTTTCCTCTGAAGTAACCATGACTTCATAAAATTTTCTATGCGAATAACAGGTAAAACCCTGTACCAAATTAACTCAGGTGAAACCGGGTATATCAGCTAGTATAATATATGTCTTAGTGTGTCCTGTGTTGGTTTGTAACTGTAACACTACCACCATGTGGTTGGGTGACCAGGTGACACGCTAAGGCATTTTTATATGTGAGTCAAATAGAGGAGGACTCAACTCCTAATTGTTTATACTGTAGAGGACACTGTAGCACTCATAAGCTGGCCGTGGGCATTGAGAGGGAATGATGCTGCACCACACACTCACCAGTCTAGTGGATTGCGGCCCCTACTACACTCACGGACAGCATTCGAATCGAATTGCTTACAAGAATGTACAGCGTGATATGGGAGGAACCAAGTGGGGGAGAAAAAGGAAGCCATCTCATTCAAACTCACTCCACTGCTCTCTGAACTCTCCAGTGTTATAAAGAGCGGGGTTGTGTGTGTGTGTGTGTGTGTGTGTGTGTGTGTGTGTGTGTGTGTGTGTGTGGGGGTGCTACTAGTATAATAATATGTAACCCCCCATGGGTTTTTATGTTTGGCAGAGTGCTCTCTGCCTAATCACATAAAGGAATTGTGCAGGGGACAAATGAAGATTCATAGATTATCTCCATTTCATTTCCTGCATTAGACTGATCTCAATCATTGTAGATTAACCAACACTGCTGATACCTTAATAGGCAAGGCATCCCTGGGCACTGGTTACATTATTATTGCTTCTTAGATTATGTACACACGCACACTGACTAGAGGGAATATTAATATTTGCACATAAAATATGTTATACTAAAAGAGAAACATATTAATTTAAGCAGCATAGACTGGCAGGGATTTTGTATTTAAATACTTAAAGGGCGTTTCCAAGGAATTTACTACTGTTGACCTACTCTCAGGAAAGTCATCAGTAACTGATCGGCATTGGTCAGCCTCTCGGGATCCTCGCCAATCAGCTGATCCTCCAGCGTACTGTCAGTGTAGCTGAGCCGATCAAGTGTAATAGAAGGCATTTCTCTCATTAATTTCAGTGCAAGCGATGCTTTCTAGTGGACTTTAGTCTCCAATCCCAATGCAGACATTCAACTTAGCAGCACTGACTGTTGGCTGGATGGTGGGGATCCCGAGCGACTCATCCTCACCACCACCGATCCTGAGGATAGGTCATCAATAGTAAATTCCTGGAAAACCCCTTTAACTACCTAAGATCACCAAGGATGCTACAACTAACCTCTAAATCAATCTAGGCCAGGTGGGATATAACCAGGGTTGCCAATTCCCCAGAAATTCCTGGACAGTCCTAAAATTGGGGTCCTTTTCTACTACATGTAAAAAAAAATTTGAAGCGTCCTTGATTTTTTTTGCAGCTGGAGGAGCTTGCACATAGTGTTATAACTATTTAGCAGTTCTCAGTGAATGCTGCTAATGCTTTCATGTTAGTGTCTGAGCTGTGGATATTTATCACTAACAATCTTTATGATGCTATATGGTTTTCAAATTTTCCCATGAGGCGGATTCACGGGAGCGCATGCGTATTTGTGCATGAGTGAGAGCAGCATTTTTGCAGAATGAATGTAGCATCCCTAGCAATGGGATGAAACTGAAAGTGAGAAGACACAGATTAGATATTAGAAGACACTTTCTGACAGTGAGGGTGATCAATGAGTGGAACAGGTTACCATGGGAGGTGGGGAGTTCTCCTTCAATGGAAGTGTTCAAACAGACGCTGGACAGACATCTGTCTGGGATGATTTAGTGAATCCTGCACTGAGCAGGGGGTCGGACCCGATGACCCTGGAGGTCCCTTCCAACTCTACCATTCTATGATTCTAGACCACCAAGTATTTTAGGGATAACGTAATATAATTTACACATTTTGTTAGGGTATTGTATGTCAATATTATCTGGGCACTATATGTACTGTTTATGTGTATTATATGACAATATAAATATAGCAATTGTATTGGACTTTGTGTTGGGCACTCTAGAGTTTATAATTTGAGTAGTACAATATTTAGGCACTACATAAGAGTGTTATTTCAGAAACAACATGACCACCCAAATGGTAATGTTATCTATATATATAAAATGAATGTCTGTCTGTCTGTCTGTTCTCTATGCATTACTACACCATTCATATAATCGCCATGAAACTTTGGGAAGTTGTTGAGTACACTCCTCCGAAGATTACTGGCATAGTACATCTATCCTACGATAGGTGGCGCGCGTGCGAGCATCGTCGACAGTTATGCCCCCAGACAAAGATCGTTCAATTTCCATCTCAAGCACGAAAGGAAAAGGCATTACGAGCAACGGGATGAGTGTTCAACCACAAAATGATGCATCCGCCGAACGTATCACAAGACAATTGGTGGATATTGGGAATGCTGAGGTAAAATGAAAGCTGTGCTGTGATTGGTGGTTATATATTATACTGCTGAGGTAACATGAAAGCTGTACTGTGATTGGTTGTTATATATTATACTGCTGAGGTAACATGAAAGCAGTGCTGTGATTGGTTGCTATTCCTTATACTGCTGAGGTAATATGAAAGCTGCGCTGTAATTGGTTGTTATTTCGTGTACTGCTGAGGTAACATGAAAGCTATGCTGTGATTGGTGGTTATATATTATACTGCTGAGGTAACATGAAAGCTGTGCTGGGATTGTTTGTTTTATATTATACTGCTGAGGTAACATGAAAGCTGCGCTGTGATTGGTTGTTATATATTATACCGCTGAGGTAACATGAAAGCTGCGCTGTGATTGGTTGTTATATATTATACCACTGAGGTAACATGAAAGCTGCGCTGTGATGGGTTGTTATATATTATCAGTAACGCTAAGGTAACATGAAAGCTGTGTCGTGATTGGTTGTTATATATTGTACCGCTGAGGTAACATGAAAGCTGGGCTGTGATTGGTTGCTATATATTATACCGCTGAGGTAACATGAAAGCTGGGCTGTGATTGGTTGTTATCTATATATATAAAAATGAATGTATGTCTCTGTGTCTGTCTGTCTTCACAGCAATGCGCAACGGGTAAGCTAGTTGGAAATAAAAGGAAGAGAATATTTAAAAACGTATTTTAGGCTTTTGTTGCATTGGATCATTTCCTTTTTTTCACACTAATGAGTCTTCTAAAAGGGTAAGTGGAGAAAGTATCTTCTATCTGCGCGATACCTTGTGAAAGCACACATATATTTTTATTAGACTCTAATTTATACATTACTCATATTATGCAGCGCTAGTTGAGTCACCCCTATTTCCATAGCACATTATTAAAAAAGTTATCAGAAAGGGCTAAGTGTAATGTTAAATTCCAATTTCTTAACTTTGTAGGAGGATAAATGTAGCATGACTGCACTTTTATTCTTTATAATCTTAGAAAGGTCATATTCAGATTTTTCAGGTGACAAAGTTGAAGCAAACTTGGTTTTCACCTTGAACCCAAATTTGCTTAACAACAGAAAAGACCCATTATGGATATTTTTTCTGTAAATAATACTAAAGGTGTAAAGTTTAGTTGCATGTAATAAAAAACAGCTTTTTGTGGTTTGTATTTTATTTTATTTAATTTACCAGATATGTGATACATTTGATGCAGATCGGTCCAGTCGTTTGTCCGTGCATGAAGAACAGACGATGGAAACTCATTTATATAAATGTATGTAAAAGAATCTTTATAAAATATGGTAAAGTGGACGGAAAGATTCCAAATTCAGTGTTCGCTGCTAGTAACCTCGTAAAACTCTGCTTCTTGTGTTAGTTAAAGGTTTGCCATTATAATATAATCTCCTACTATTCTGATTTAAGCGCAGTATATTATAAAGACAGGTCTGCTGTACTATACACAGCAACTGTCAGTCAATGTTGATTTTTTACGAGGGTCACTATTTAAACTAACTTTTCAATTTTTTTTTCCTTCAAAAAAGCTGCTATGTGTGCACATAAGGAATAACACTATTTACAGACATTATATGGCTAGTATCCTGTATTTTATCCAATTTTTCCTCTCTACAAGGCGTACTTCTGATTCTCAATTCTCCCAGAACTTCTGAGAGGAGCCTGGCTGCTGTGGTATGTTTTACAGACTGTGCACAGAGAACTGCAGATTCTGAACTCTAAATGTAACACACACAGACTTAAAATCTTGTTGTAGTTCTGTGCACAGTAGGACTTAGCAGTGGAGGTGTGATTTTAGTAACTAAAATACAGTAAATAGTCCCTTAGTATTAGTTGTAGACAGTGTCTGTGTGAGTATCACCTTCTCTCCTCCCTCTGCTTTGCTCATTATGTAATACAATGAGGATCATGACCCATCCATCTCCTCCACATCCTGTTCTGCCCTCAGCCCCTCTCCAATCACACACTTGACAGCAGGCAGTAGACTGCAATTTAGGAGAAAGGGAGCCCTACTGGCCAGCATTCTAGAATGATTCTTCGGCACAATAGCATCGTTTTAGGTAAATAAAGTTAATTGTAACTTTGCTGGTTTTGACATTGCCTATCAGGGTTTGAAAATAAAGAGACCATTTAAGACATTCTAATATTGCAAATAGGAAACTAACAAAAAGCAACTTTTGACCAGAAATAAATGGGTGGGAGAAAAATTCCAGTGTGTGATAGAAATGAGGTGGATCTCTTCCTGGAGCAACAGCAAAGCCCCAACAGTTGATCTTCCTGTTGATCCAGGATGGCTGTATGTGCAGGTAATCCAGGGAGCTGTGGTAGGTAGAGAGTTGTGTAAAGTGTTGCTGTCTCAAAGTCGCTGTCATGCAAAGTGGCATGAAGAGCAAGGGAAGGACTGCGAAGCTAAAGATCTGGTGTGCCTTTACTAATGACAATCAAAACTTCATTTAGAGGATATATTTTTTTATTACATTTTTATATATATTTGTGAATACACATGTATGGTAACATGTATGTGTTTTACAATGTTTTCATGTATTTTTGCATTTTCATACTCCGTTTTTATTTTTTGTCTATTTTATGTAGTATTCACATCCTGCTCTCTGACGAAGAGGCAATGGGCCTTAAATTTGTGTGAGCTGATGGATAGTAGTAAAAAGGATTAAATTCTAAAGGGGTTTTGTCATTAGAACAAAACCCAATCCCCCAGCAGGACCGTGCCTAAAATAAAAAATGAGGGCATACTCACCACTCCTGGGGCCCCGGGATGTAGTTGAAAGGCGGATACACGGCCAAGCCAAAACACGTGATTTCTGTGGCCAATCAGAGGCCGCAGAATCCCATCCCCAAATTCCTGGCATAATGGGCCCCAGGATATGAGCGCTGATACCAGAAGCGCCAATGGTAACATTGCAGCCTCTGATTGGCCGTAGCGGTCAGGTTCTTCCACCCAGGCTGTCTACCAAGTAGTCACCACCGATACCAGTGGCGGCTGTCAGCTGCGAACCGGGCTCCAGGAGGGGTGAGTATATTTTCATTTCTAATTTCAGGCAGGACCCAGCAGGGGGACAGGGTTTTGTTCTAATGACAAAAGCCCTTCAAGGAGTTTTGGTTTCCACCAGTTAATTTACGCCAAATTTCATGCTTTTGCTTTGAGGTGGGATAAAAGGATATTAGTAAATAACGTACAAGATTACAGTAACAATAAATGTAACGAAGGGTCATTACTACATATACAAACCATCACAGGTAAAAGTAGAGGACTGTGCACACTATAGCAAGAGCAAAAGAGAGCAATGTTTTGACATCTGTACGGGATTGATTACGTGTAAAAGTTAGAAGATGTAAAAATTGTATTAATATGGTAAACATTTATGGCACATAAATAGAATCCTCAGCTAATGGGAGAATATGGGTCTCAGGACTCTTTTTGAATGTCCTGTGAATAAGCCATCGATGGGTATGGTTGGCATATCCCTTCATTGAACTACACTTCACATAGAGTTCTCTATGTTAGTGGTAACACCACCAACACTTTGAGATGTTCTCTGGTTTTCATGTAGTCTACCCTCTTCTAGCATATGCACACAAATGTTAGAGTAACAATTAACACAAGAGAGGACAAGTGGTTGCAAGAAGATCTAGAGAAGTTGGGGATTTGGGCAGACAAGTGGTAAACGAGGTTTAACGCTGCTAAATGTAAGGTGCCACACATGGGAAGGGAAATACGTGTCACCATTACACACCAAATGGGAAACCACTGGTAACACTGACATGGAAAAGGACTTGGGTGTTTTAGTGGATTTTAGCTTAACTGGAGCAACCAGTGTCAGGCAGCTGCTGCCAAGGCAAACAAGGTGCATCAAAATAGGTCTAGGGGCACATGACGAGAGCATTGTACTTACCAGTCACTGGTCAGACCACACATGGAATACCGTGGACAGTTTTAGGCACCGGTACTCAAGAAGGACATATCAGAGCTTGAGCGGGTTCAAAGGCGGGCAACTAAAGTAATAAATGGAATGGGTGGACTACAATACCAAGAGAGGTGATCAAAATTAGGATTTTTGTTTCCATTAAAAGATGACTGAGGGGCGCTCTTATAAAAATGTCTAAATATATCAAAGGACAATACAGAGATCTCTCCCATCATCTATTTATACCCAGGGCTGTAACAAGGGGGCGCTCTAATAACTATATATAAATATATCAGGGGATAATACAGAGATCTCTCCCATCATCTATTTATACTCAAGACTGTGACTGTAACAAGGGGGATGCTTTGCGTCTAGAGAAAAGAGGTTTCTACACAACATAGAAGAGGGGTTCTTTACTGTAAGAGCAGTGAGACTATGGAACTCTCTGCCTGAGGATGTGGTGATGGCAAATTTGATAAAAAAGTACAAGGGGGGCCTGGATGTCTTTCTCTTGAGTCATACAATATTTTATGTTACAATCACTGATTGCTTCAGAAGGGTAGGTGATCCAGGGATTATTCCGATTGCCAGATTGGAGTCGGGAAGAATCTTTATTCCCTTATATGAGAAAAATTGGCTTCTACCTCTCTGTTTTTTTTTGCCTTCCTCTGGATCAACATGGGTGGGTGGGGGATAGGCTGAATTGGACGAACATATCTCTTTTTTTCTGGCCTAACATAGTATGTTAATATATACAAGTATATACTAGGTAACTTTTATTTCTGCAATCCCATAATATTTTATGGGAAGTACTTACAAAGCAGAGGGTCTCTGCAAATAAAGATACTTTTCACATTCGCCGCGGATTAGGATGCTGAGGTTGCATAGGTTTTTTTAGCAATTCCATTCAGATCACACATTTGTCATGAATGTCTTAGGTTCCCCCAAGCAGCTTGTTTTGCAGCTTTATTAACACTGAACGGAGCACAGATATAGAGCCCTTTTCTTCACACAGTTAACAGCTACTTGTGTGAGATGCAAATCAGGGGTGGAAAAAGCAGCTCTCTAAAGATGTGTTTACTCTAGTCTGATCCTAGGAAAATGTTTGTGTCAAGTCTCAGAAGTGAGATATGTGAAGAGAATATTCATGGAAGGCGGCGGATCTGTTTGTGTTAGTAAAGAGGTGCATTTGCTTTGACAAGACGTACTCATTAAACTGTCAAAACAAAGTGCAGACAATTATAGTGAAAATACCTCATTTGACTTGATCCATATCTGTAAATGGTTGGAATATCAACCTGGATATGACATGCAATTTGCTGCAATGAAAGCTTTCACAACATACATGAAGCATTGTGCCGAATGCCGGAGAGATCAACTCTTTGTATCTTTCTAACCAGGAACCACATGACCCGCTATTGTAGTGCGCGAAGAACACATAAAGGATTCTAGTCATTAGGAATTTTTGGACCATTTTTAGTTTTTACCCGGATGCTCAAGATTCTATTCTAAAGGCATCTGCTTGTAGCTTTCATGGAATTGATTGATCTCATAGTGGTTTTGCTGCTCATACAATGTTTTCCCCTCAAAGAGGACAATATGTGTTGCACTGATTCCAGATTTTGGGGGGCTTGTACATACTCGGAAGTTTGCCAGTACTAAACCTACCGGCACTTCCTCTCCCTTAGGCCAGGCTGACATGGATGGATTTGTATTGCAGATTCCGCGGTCACTGTCCGGTAAAACGCAGGAATTGAAAAGCATGCCTTTTCAGTAAGATGGAATGATGCCTCTGCAGCGCCACCTATTGGATGGCAGCATTCCTTCAAATCAATGTTCGACTCTTTAACAAGTCTGTAAAGCAATGATTTGAAATAGGAAACGAAGCCAGAAAACCATTTTGTTTTTGTTCAAACTCACAGACAGGAATTGCGTATTCCGCAAGTAGAAGAAAAATTGCAGCATGCTCTATTTTGCTGTGGAATCCACATGGACGGCCTACATTGATGTCAATCGAGGAATCCGACCTACAGCCAATACACAATGCGTATGGGCTGCTGGTACCCGCGTCATTGTTAAGCAACAGTGTGGGAAATACAAATAAAAAAAGAAACTGTACTGCGTATGACCACCTGCAAACCTCCAAGGTCATCCGCAGTACAGTTTATGGAGGTAAGCAGGGTCACCGGCCGGGCCCACATCCTACCCGCTCAGAGGATCCCAGCCTTAGTCATGCATTAGGCTCTATCCTTCCTCATTCTGTAATTTCACCTTCTTTCTTATATCCTACTTAGTGTCTTTTTAGATGAGCCGATTATCGCTTGAACATGCAAATGAGCGAGTGACATCACCACTAGCTTGTTTGCGCTCATGCAGCCTGTTTCGACAGGCAGATACATCATTGGCTCATTCAAATGAGAAATCACTTAGCATCATTTTGCCTTTCACATTCGCTGTATAAGCGAATGAGAGCGACCGAACAATTGCTGTTTAAACCGAATGATCAGCGAACGAGTCAACGATGGTTTTTATGCCTGCAGAAAATGATCGATGAATGAAAAGTGAATGACTCTCTCTTTTTTCAAAAATTGGGCAGGGCCTAGTAATAGGGGGAGTGGCCATGCATGACTCGTTACATGTACTTGATGTATACCAGAAGTTGGTATACATTATAGCAGAAACCTTTGTAGTTGTCGTAGGTTTCCATCTGGCACATGGAAATGCTGCCAGATGAGACAAATGTATTAAGACGCTTCCACCTCTTAATACTGTACATTTGTCGCTCAGAGTCCCCATCATAGTTTTCTTAGACCAGCGTATGAAACATTGCTTTAATCAAACCCTATGCCATCTAATGCCATGCACTATTAGTGTCACCATTCATTTTCAACACCCTTGTTGCCAATATTATCACCTCCATAAATAATGCATGCCCAGAAGTAAACATCTTCATCTATTTTTTTCTACAAAAATAGAAAATATTGAGTCACCGGCAGCCGAACGCCTTTATTTCCTGAAATAAACATAACACGATGTATACAAGACTATAGTCATCTTCAATCTCCAACTTATAAGAACACAAGTGGCAAAAGTTCATTCATCAACGTGAGATTAGTAGCCCGACAAGTAAAGTAGATTATGAACTTCTGGAGGTGACACAACTTTTACAGACTTCTGAAAAATTGCCTAACTAAGAATACTAATAGAAAAGGAGACTTCGGCGCTCAGTCATGTGTCTGGGATTAATGCAAAATTAAGTCTAGGCTAACTCTAATGTTTCTCAGAAAAAGCTCCTACACTTTTCGCTATGAGAAATGTGGAAATGGTGGGATTAAAAAGAGAAACAAAAAATACACCAAGAATAGAAACCTCCACTGAGCTTTTATTTTAGCCCTTTAAAGGAGATGTCCCGCGCCGAAACGGGTTTTTTTTTTTTTAAACCCCCCCCCCGTTCGGCGCGAGACAACCCCGATGCAGGGGTTAAAAAAACCACCCGCACAGCGCTTACCTGAATCCCGGCGGTCCGGTGACTTCAATACTTACCGCTGAAGATGGCCACCGGGATCCTCTATCTTCGTGGACCGCAGCTCTTCTGTGCGGTCCACTGCCGATTCCAGCCTCCTGATTGGCTGGAATCGGCACGTGACGGGGCGGAGCTACACGGAGCTACACGGAGCCCCATAGAGAACAGCAGAAGACCCGGACTGCGCAAGCGCGGCTAATTTGGCCATCGGAGGCCAAAAATTAGTCGGCACCATGGAGACCAGGACGCTAGCAACGGAGCAGGTAAGTAAAAAACTTTTTATAACTTCTGTATGGCTCATAATTAATGCACAATGTATATTACAAAGTGCATTATTATGGCCATACAGAAGTGTATAACCCCACTTGCTGCCTCGGGACATCTCCTTTAAGTGGTTGCTTATATTTAACCCTTTCCAATCCAACTTGTATCCTGGTTTTCCTAGGGGGCTTATTTTTATTTTTGCCGTTATACAACGGTGCTATATGCTGGCTAAAGCCAGTACTGCATGAGGTGACACGTTGGATAGGCTCCGACAGCAGAGAAGCTGGCAATATATAGTAAGAGAACCCTGACGGACGTCTTCCAACATCGGGGCTCTACAACCTTAAATAATAGTGTCTTCAGACGTCAGACAGTGGATTGGAAAGGGTTAAGGGAAATTCAAAAATTTTAGAAAGATGTCTACCATGATTAGCCAGAAAATACATTTCAAAATATGACAACAGATGCAAAAGTGATCAGACAAACATTCTCACTATTCTTCTGTAGGTAATATGCTTGCAAAATATTTGACTTGTTAGTCAATTATTCACAATCATTTATCTATATATATATGTAAAGGTGAAAGCCCTCACTGACTGACTCGACACTAATTCTCTAACTTCCCTGTGTCGTTCAAGCATGAAATTAGGTAGGAGCATTCTTTAGGTCCTAAATAGGAAAAGTAAAGGGGTCACAACTTGATTTTTCAATGCTAAATGTAAAAGTATTAGCACCCCAATATAATGAATCATAGAATGGAGGTGTTGGAAGGGACCTCTAGGGTCATTGTGTCCAAACCCCTGCTCAGTGCAGGATTCACTAAATCATCCCAGACATATATTTGTCCATCCTTTGTTAAAGACTTCCTTTGAAGGAGAACTCATCCCATTGCTTCTAGTCTTTCCTTGTGCAAATGTGAATAGGGCTGATCCCTCTGCACTGTGACAGCCCCTGAGATTATTTGTAGAAAGCTATTAAGTCTCCTCTCAGCCTTCTCTTCGGCAAGCTAAACATGCCCAGATTCTTTAACCGTTCCTCATAGGACATGATTTGCAGACCGCTTACCATCTTGGTAACTCTTCTCTGAACTTTCTCCAGTTTGTCTTTTTAAAGTGAGGTGCCCAGAACTAGACATGGTATTCCAGATGAGGTTTGACTAATGAAGAGTAGAGGGGGATAATAACCTCACGGGATCTAGACTCTACGCTTCTCTTAATACATTCCAGAATTGTGTTTGCCTTTTTGGCTGCTGCATCACATTGTTGACTCATGTTCAGTCTATGATCTATTAGTATACCCAAGTCTTTTTCACATGTGCTGCTTAGCCCAATTCCTCCTATTCTGTTTGTGCTTTTTTCATTTTTCTTGCCAAGATGTAGGACTTTGCATTTCTCCTTGTTAAATACCATTCTCTTAGTTGCCACACACTGTTCAAGCTTTTCCAGATCTTTTTGAATACTCTCTCTTCCCTAGATTAATGTGCCTTATCTAATTCTCTAACTTCGCAGTGTCGTAAAAACATGAAATTTGGCATGACCATTTTGTAGGTCCTAAATAGATAAAGTAAAGGGGTCACAACTTGATTATTCAATGCTAAGTGCAAAAGTATTGGCATCCCTATGTAATGTACCTAATCTAATTCTCTAACTAACCGGTGTCATACAAACATGAAATTTGACAGGACCATTCTTTAGGTTTTAAATAGGAAATGTAAAGGGGTAACAACTCAATTATTCAATGCATATTGCAAAAGCAAGTGCCACTCTATGTAATGTACCTAATCTAATTCTCTAACTTTCCAATGTCGTACAAGCGTGAAATTTGACACGAGCATTCCTTACATCCTAAATAGAAAAAGGAAAGGGCTCACAACTCGATTATTCAATGCTAATTGCAAAAGTAAGTGCACCCGTATGTAATCTAACTTTCTGATGTCGTACAAGCGTGAAGTTTGGCTCGAGCATTCTTTAAGTCCTAAGTGAGGAGAGTGGGAGAGGTGGCACATTCTGGAGAGGGACATTGGTACATGCAGTCTGAAGAGAATCTAATGCTCCTTTATGTGTATACATATTTTATTCCTAGGTTCTTCTAAAGTAACAATGACTTCATAAAATTTTCTCTGCAAACAACAGGTAAACACTTATACTAAATTAACTTGGGCGAAGCCGGGTATATCAGCTAGTTAGTTATAAATGATTGTGAATAATTTTAAAGGGAACCTGTTGGCTTCATCATGCTGTCCAAACTGCAGGCATCATGTATAGTACAGGATGAGCTTAGCAGACTGATATATAGTTTTATGGGAAAGAGTCAGTATAACTTGTCTTTTATTCATATAATTCTCAGATTCTTACTTTAGAGCTCCAGTGTGCGGAGCTATCAGTGATTGACAGCTACCTCAGTCATACCCTTCTGTCAGACACTGATAGGGCCGCCCATTGGACCTCTAAGCTCAGAATAAGCAGATATGTAAATGAATGAAATACAAGTTAGGTCTTATTCACATATGCCACATATTATGCCCAGGCATAATATGCAGTGAATAAAACTCATTTATTTCAATGGGTTCATTCACATCTGTTTATTTTTCATTTGGATGAAAAAATAAGCCGCATGTCTTATTTTGGTGCGTCTTATACATCGAAATAGGCCATAGAAGTGAATGATGATGATGATTATCCATTCAGTTGAGGCCGACCTTCAGTCACTTTATAGACCATCGTTCTCCATGCTTTGCTAACCTTGACCGCTTCTTTCAGTTCCTCCATGTACATATTTGTATCCGCCTTGATTGCGTCCAGCCAGCATACTCTTTGGCGTCCTCTTCTTCATGACCCACTAACTGTGCGGAGCATCAAGGTTGTTTCCAGATAATTGGCTCGCATAATGTGTCCAAACTATGAGAGCTGCTGCTTGGGGATTTTGCAAAGTGAATAGGCCAACACAAATACTCAGTGAATATGCATGAAAGTACGCAGCGCTTCAAAACAATAGCAATTCTGTGTATTTTTTTTTGCATTCATAAATATGGTGCAGAGGGGCCAAAATACACGGGGAATCGCCGGTTTTCAGTCCACGAATACGCTGCATATTCAGAGACCAAAATACACCCATATGATTGAGTCCTTATACTGAAACTTTTCTGCATAAAACTATATATCAGTCTGCTCCGCTTCTCCTGCTCCATAACATAGAGCTCCTGTCTTACCTGCAGTTTAGACAGTTTTATCAAGCCGACCAAATGCCTTTAAAACATCTGGGTCGACTTTTGTGACATGTTACCCCAATAGAAACAACATGTTTTGAAGGATGTTTATTTTTTTGCAGATGTGATACATTTTCTAAATTATGTAATAGATTTCCTTTGGTTAGAACAAAGAGCTTTGACGCCACAGATACACTAAACATAAATAGACATATTTCCTCATATCTTAGATGGGGTCCGGCAAGTTATTAACTGTGACTTGAAACTGCATTTCAATTAAACTTCCCCTTATTTAACCCATTAGCTCCACAGGTTGTAAGTTTACATTCTAGTTGGGGGTGGAGGGTGGGAGGGGGACTTAACGTAACAGGATGTAAACCTATGTCCTGTGGATGGCGTGGGTTCAGTAGTGAGCCCACACCATCCCCCAGCTCTGAAGGATAGCAGACTTTCCACCCAAACAGCAGGGATCGATGAGAACAGCGATCCCCGCTGTTAATCCCTACATGCCGTGATTAATGCACATTGCGGTATGTAAAGGGTTCACAGAGGGAGCGCACACCCTCTGTGATGTCATCTGCCCTCCATGATGTAATCCCTGTTGTTATCACATGTAATTCATATAATGACAGACTCTGCAGTTCCGGTCTGCCATGGCCTATGATCGCTAATATAAACGATAAGGCATTGCTGTAAAAAAGTCCCGCCACGCATTATCATTGTGATCATAGCTTTTACACTTCAGCTTCCCTACGAGGACATAAAAAATGTAAACCAAAAATAAAAATAGTGGAAAAAAGACCACAAAACGCCTTTTTTGTGTACTTTGCCGTTTGTATCAAAAAAATAAAAATTTAAAATAAATCCTAGATATTTGGTATCATCGTTTCTGTAACGACCTGTACAATTAATTGAACACACTATTTGTCCTGCACTGAAAAAAACGTAAAACAAAAGAGGCAAAATAGTTATTTTTTAATTTTCCCTCCCAATAAAATTGATCAATAAAGATGCATGCACCCCAAAATGGTGCGAATAAAAACTACAGCTCGTCATGCAAAAACAGCGCCAAATCTCTGAAACAGCAATTTAAAAAAAATTTTTAATAGTACAAATTTTTGGACTTTTTTGCCCCAATCTACAGCTTTATTTTTAGTCCTCTGGCCCAATGTTGTGAAAGTAACCTTTATCTAAGGAGCTTTAAGCTGCAAATGAAAGAAGAGTAGATGTCTGCTGTATGTCGGTTGTATTTTGTTTCAAAACAAAGGAAATGCCTTGAAATGAGACAGCTGGTGCAATTTTCTTCGCACATCTTGGTACTGACTGATTCGCCTCATTCCAGTTTGGATGGAAATCACAGGACCTAGATACACATCAAGCTGAGATAGATAATTTTCCAGAAGTGACATCTTAGTCTCTGGCTAGCTTAAAAGTTGCCTTGAGGCCTGACATATGGTCAGGCTGCCGATGGGACGGCGCGGCTTCACATGCCTCACATCTGACATCCCTTCTTACTGGGTTTGATTTCCAGCATGCAGCAGCTTCAGCATTTACTGTAAAAGAGAAATATGATTCCTGTAGAAGTAGAAAAACCCTTCCCAATATATCTTATGCTGGGAAAACATTCACAGTTTATAGGAACGAGCGTAGATCTTGTCTAGACGAATATCTGACATATGCGTCACCTGCCGATCGTATTACGGCAAGTGGGTCAAGTTTCTCCTGTGAAATATTCTACACCGTGTAATAATGTCCTGTATTATATACACGGTGTGAAGGTAACAGATATGCTACAGAACTATTACAGTGGGATTATGACATGAACACCATCTGTGGGTATAGCACTTGTCTGAAATCTGGAAGGCTATCATGTCTCCTTAGGGCGGCCTCACAGGGGCGCATTTGCAGCTACAAAACTGCATCCACAGTGTGCAGCAAATAGAACCCATTGACTTCAATGGGTTCCTTTACATGTGCATTTCGTGCGTAGGGAAAAAAACACATCATGCTCTATTTTCGGGTGCAATTGCGCAACAAAGTCCCTTATATGTCCAAAATTGTGCATCCTTCTCTGCTCCCACCTCTTCCTGCCGCCTTTCAACACCCTTCACATCAGCACAGATATCCGTATGTGACAAAACCCAACCCCCATACAGCAGTGTATATGGTAAATGGCAATATGCTATCCTAAAACCCATATGTCTAGGGGAGTGCTGCCACACAACAGAAGAGCTGTTGACAGCTCTGCACGCCCAGGCTAATGTGTGACTGCCCCCGAACAATCTGAAGCCAGGCAAAGTAGTGTGTGGCAATTGGGCCAGCCTGCTGGCAGCCCTTCGCCTCAATATTCTCCCACACATACCTTGCCTGGCCCATGCAATGAACCTGGCAGTGCAGCGCTTCCCAAACAGTTACCAAGGTTTACATGCAATAATGGAAAAAGCCAGGAAACTGTGCTCGCACTTTTAACGTTAACATCGAGTTGCCTCTTGTCTGGCAGAGGTACAGCAATAGTTCTAGCTACCACCCGACTGACTCATCTGTGACTTGCCTCCATGGTAGAATTCTACATTGCATATGTTGCAAAGGCTAAGCCAGCAGCAGAGAGTAATCAAGAAGTACCAGTTGGTGTATGCTATTAGCACTATATGGAGGTTGGTCACCTAACACTTGTGGAGTGGCTGCAGATCAAAGACGTGTTGTTTTAGCCTACTTTGAGGAAGCAAACAAAATGGTCATTTGGAGTTTTGCACTGACCAGTATGACCATCCCTGTTGTCTGCCTGCTGGAACAGATGCTACAGAGCCGCAGGGACAATAATGTGTTGCTGTCTCAGAAGAAGGAGGAAAGGATACCAATCTCCCAACTGTCTGGCCTTTACTCAACACCGCAGGGAGGGTGGTTGTGGGCAAGAAAGGGGGAGCATCTAATCCATTACATTTATCCACCCATGTGAGAAGTATAGAGGAGGAAGAAGAGGAAAAGCAGGGCAATAATATAGGTCCAGGGGCTATGCAATGTTCCTTCCATCCATCGCTATCCCAAGCTATTCTACATGGATGGCAGAACCAGCCAGAGGACACTCTTAGATCTGACCCCAAGGAATGTGGGCCATCACTCTTAGGCATTTTCAGTCATATGAGTGCTTGCAGAAGAACCATAGCTGCAGTGCTTGCAGAAGAACCATCGCATAGCCCACATCAAAACATCAGATTATTACTGGGTGGCCACCCGCCTTGATCCCTGCTACAAGGCCACAATGACAAATTTCATTCCGATAGTAAAGAGGGGCCTCAAAATACAGCAGTGTCAGGAAAGACCGTTAAGCAGCTTGAGCACAGCATTTCCCAATGGCCAGAGAAATGTATTCACAATAGCTGGCAGCTCTGCATCTCATAGCAGACAAGCAGGAAGTTGCTACAGCAGCACCACCATCGGTGGCAGGGGAAGTCTAAGAAGGGTGTGGCATAGTTTTTTTCAGCCCTTTGCAGACTAGAGCATCAACACAGGGTAGGACTCACAGTCACACAAACCACTTATCCTTGATGGCCCAAGAGTATGTCACCTCCCATGTGGATGTACTCAGGCATGGCATTGGCCCCTTTGACTTCTGGGTGTCTAAACTGGACAAATGGACAGAACTTGTATAACATGCTTTAGCGGTGTTTGCCTGCCCCACTGGCAGTGGCATACCAGAAAGGGTGTTCAGCACAGCTGGGGATGTGATAACTGACAGACGCATCCACCCATCCGCAGACAATGTGGATCATCTGATGCTTATAATAATGAACCAGGCGTGGATTTACCTGACTTCTGCACCCCATGGCAGATCCCACTGATTAGTAGCAGACTGGCAATTTTTATTCACATATGACTGAGCATAGATTTATATCAAAGGCCACACTCTGCCCTCAAGGTGCCGTTGGCTGGTGGAGGTGGTGGTGGAATTGCTTCTGCTCTCCTTCCCCTACGTCCACCATTTTTTCACTTTTCCTCCTCCCCAAAAATGAACATTTTCTAAATCACATGAAACAGCTATAGCTCTACTGCTGTTATCTTGGTAATCAACTTGTTTATAATTTCAATTTATCATTATCCCTTTTTTAATGAGGGTATTATTGTAAAATTGATTGTATTAACTCTAGGCACTTGTACTAACTTCACCTATGGATTATTTTTACTTGTACTAACTTTACCTATGGATTATTAATTATTTTTAATCTATTCATGCTTTTAATGGTTCTTTTTATTTGGTCAATCACACAATGTATTTCTTTTCCAACGTCAAACAAACAATATAATCAGAACTCAGCTATGGTTGGCCACTCAGCTGTAGCCAAACAAGGGCTAAATGGGAACACCGCCCACTGTCATACCTGACTATTAGCACAGTGACATTTTTAATATTCAGATATACTTTGTCCTGTGTATGATATATTGACTTGACGAAGTGCCTTGTGTAGGCATTAAATGCGTTGTCCATGGTTGGCTGTGTCCTTTCATAATAAATGTAGCTTTAAACTTACCATATTCGACATCTCTACATAAGTTTGCATCGGCTAGCGTTTACATCCCTTCCACTAGCGCTACCTACAAGGCAGACAGACTGGTTGAATGTATAAATTATGTAGGACCTGACATCTGACCATACATGATGCTGAAGAATTCAATATTGTGCTTGGAAAATTCTATTATTAAAAGTTTCCCATAAATCAACTATTTTCTACATTTCTTTTGAAGCAAAGAAAAAAAATGAAGTGTTTTCATGCCTGTTCTTCTTTTCGAAGTGTTAGACATCAAAGGTTGAACAACATATCAACATTCATTGTGGTGCAACTTCCTGTCTACTGTATGATGAAAAGTACAGTGTGCTTATTAGTGCTGCAAGCCCAATTTGCTTTCATGACTTGAAATATGCGAGAATGACTGACCAGTCCTTTGAGTGTTGTAGGGAGAATGTTCAACCATCTTTTGAAAGTTAGTGGAGCTTAGCACATAATCTCCAGTAGATTTTAGAGTCCTTGGAGCATAAATGACGAATATTAACGAAGGAGACACAGGTGAACCTGTGGCTTCAAGGAAAAGCTATCATTTGCTTTGATGTTAAACTTTTGATGTGTAGCGAGAGATTTCCTTTAGGTCTTCGGTAAATGTCATTTGAACAATTCCAGAATTATTAGAATATATTTTATGAATTAAAGACACATAGGATTAAATTACATTTCCGAATACTTAGTGACCATGAACTGGGCTAATCAATTTATAGACCAAGAAGTTATTTTAATGGAGAAATAAAACTTTTAGAAAAGAGGGGACATTTTATTTGTAGAATAAAATACTAAATCAAATCAATAAGTATGTTTTTAAAGTAAAATCTACATGATATGTGAGCAAACAGCAAAAGGTAAAGTGTACTTATCGTTATTACTTTTCTGCATCATCTACGGTATATATATATATATATATATATATATATATATATATATAAACATTCATTGTGAAAAACCACTCTACCCTCAGAAGTTGTTGGAATCAAATGAAACTTTCTCTGTGCAATTCTAATCTTGATATAAGTGATTACAACACCAGAGCAAAAGAATAACTTTATGTAGGAAACTGAACACTTGAAGGAAGGCTCTAGTACCTTGTTGTAACACCTCTAGTTTGGATACGAGATGTTTGGGTGGACATGGAGGCTCTAGTACCCTGTTGTAACACCTCTAGCTTGGATACGAGATGTTTGGGTGGACATGGAGGCTCTAGTACCCTGTTGTACTACCTTTAGCTTGGATATAAGATGTGATACAGGAGGGTATGAAGCCTCTAGTACCCTGTTATGGCCGTCTGCACACGGGCGGAAATCCCGCGGCGGTATTTCCCATGGGATTTCCGCCACTGAAAGTTTGCATAGGAGTGCATTACAATATGCACTCCTATGCAGATGGCCGCGGTTTGGCCGCGCGAAATCTCGCGCGGCAAACAAACCGCGGCATGTCCTATTTTTGTGCGGGGCTCGCACTCACCCGGCCGCCGGCTCCGGTCTGCGCATGCGCCGGCTGCGCGGCAGCCGGCACATGAAAGAGCCGGGGCCGCCAGGCGCGGGTGAGTACGCGCTCCTCCCTGCAGGCTCTCGGGTCGGGTCCCGCGGCGAGAATTCTCGCTGCCGGATCCGACCCGCTCGTCTGCAGGCGGCCTATAACACCTCTAGCTTGGATACAAGATGTGATATGGAAAGGCATGGAGGCTCTAGTACCCTGTTGTACCACCTCTAGCTTGGATACAAGATGTAATACAGACAGGCATGGAGGCTCTAGTACCCTGTTGTACCACCTCTAGCTTGGATACAAGATGTAATACAGACAGGCATGGAGGCTCTAGCACCCTGTTGTACTGCCTCTAGCTTCGATACAAGATGTGATACGGGCCAGCATGGAGGCTCTAGTACCCTGTTGTACCACCTCTAGTTTGGATACAAGATGTGATACGGGCAGGCATGGAGGTTCTAGTACCCTGTTGTACCACCTCTAGCTTGGACACAAGGTGTAATAAAGGTGGGCATGGAGGCTCTAGTACCATGTTGCACCACCTCTAGCTTGGGTACAAGATGTGATATGGGAGGACATGGAGGCTCTAGTGCCCCGGCGGGTCGCTAATAGCTTGGATGTAAGATGTGATACGGGCAGACATGGACGCTCTAGTACCCTGTTGGGCCGCCTTTGGATTCGATACAAGATGTGATGCAGGCAGGCATGGAGGCTCTAGTGCCCTGTTGTACCACCTCTAGCTTGGATACAAGATGTGATATGGGGGGACATGGAGGCTCTAGTACCCTGGTGGGTCACTAATTGCTTGGATGTAAGATGTGATACGGGCAGGCATGAAGGCTCTAGTACCCTGTTGTACCACCTCTAGCTTGGATACAATGTTTAGCAATGTCCTCAATCTCCTCAAAAATCTATTCAATATTAAAATATAAAATAGACGAGAGGGAGGAGGGAATGCAGCAGCAATAACTCTTCTTTAATGTCTATAAGACTGCATGGTTTGGAGAGAGGAATGACAACAGGGTACGTATAACTGGTTATGTATACAACACACCAGAAAAAGCCTGCCCAGTAAGCAAGCATGACGAGAACTTGTACATTTACAGAAACCAGAAAATGAAAGGACAAAGATCCAAAAGATTTTACTATAATTCAATATTTCTGTTGGCGCAATACGTATGTATAGCTATATAAGGGTGGTTTCACATCTGTGTTGGAACCACAGGTCGGAGATTCCAGCACAAATCTGGCACAAAATACTGTAAGAAAAAGCATAGCTTGCAAGGCTTCTCCTACTGGTCAAAAGCTGGAGCCATTCGGCCCCGAGGATTTCCCTTTTATGCTCCCCAAATGGAGCAGGAAACTAAAACTCCTGATGCAGGTGTGAAACCACCCTAAATAGGGAGTGGTTGTAATCATTCTTATTTGCAAAAATGGGTTTGCTTTAGCTTGACCTCGTGGCCTTGACCACAACATAATATGCTTTTATTCACCCTTTATTACGATGTTCAGTAGAAGAGCTCCAAAAGCTCTAAACTTCTGGAAAGCCAATTTTCACTGTCTAAGAGACAACCCTAATGATATAAACTAGCACAATGTCCTCAAAAGTAAAACTACACAAATTAAATAGGACATTTTTAAAAGGATCTTAAATCGGACCTGTGAAAGATATATACCTTATGGGATTAAGCACATTAGAAGCAGGAGAACAACAATGCATTTAAACTACCAAAACAAGAAGGTAGTGGCGAAGCACTAAAGTATTACAAAGAAATTAGCTATGTAAAAGACAAAGGCAGAAAAGGTTGAAACGGAGAGAATCACTGCCAAAGAAACTAAAATCAATCCAAAATGTTTTTTACCCACATAAATAATAAGAAATCCCAAACCAAAGTGTTGGCCCTGTGAGAAATTATCTAGGCGCAATGGTGGAAGAAAATGAGGAAAATACCAATCTATTAAATGCCATCTTCTCAATTGTGTTTACACAGGAAGATGCAGTGACAGATGGCGTGATTAGGGATAAATACATCCTCTGCTTAAACTGGCAATAAGTGCAGTAGCGCCAGTAAAGACACTAAGGCTGGCTTCACACAGGCGTATTTGGATGTGCAATATGTCTAGAATAGAAGCCATTGATTTCAATGGGTTTATTCACATTTCCATATTTTGTGTGCGGTTTTTGGTCATTCAAAAAAGAAATAATAATTGAACATGTTTTATTTTTGTGTGTATTTTATGTGTGTTTTTGCTCACCAAAGGTCCCCAGGTCCCATAGAAGTCAATTGGTGCTGTGCAAATGTGCATGCAATACGCAAGGAGCTGCACAAAATGCTGCTTGACTGCATTGGACCATGCGCAAACGAACATGCCTTGCGGGGGCAAAAAGTACAATAAAATACACCGATTCGCGCACAAAAAAACATTGTTCATTCCATAAGTGTGAAGCCGGCCTAAAGTATAGAGATCAGCGGTCCTTATGATATTCACCCCAAAGTTCTGAAGGAATTACGTATTGTAACTAGAGTTGAGCGAACGTACTCTGCCGAGCTTGATGCTCGTTCGAGTATTAGCGTACTCGATGGTGCTCGTTACTTGAATGAGCATCAAATCGTGTTCAACCCCGCCCCAGTTTTTGGCTTCGCCGTGACGCAGCGCGTGTCATTGGCAAATTTTTGGTTGGGCAGGAAGGAGAGGGGGAGAAAAAGAGAGAAAGAAAGAAAGAGAGAGGGGGAGAAGGGGATAGAGAGAGAAAGAGAAAACCAAGAAAAAAAAAAAAAAAGGCTCGGGACCTCCCAGCCGCAACGCAGCGCACGTCATTGGCAAATTTTTGGGAGGGAGAGAGGAAGAGAGGGAGAGAGAGGGAGAGAACAAAAAAAAAAAGGCTCGGGACCTGGCGTCCCACATACAAAAATGCTTGAGTCTCCCATTGTAGTCAATGGGGTTCGTTACTCGAGTAGGGCTCTCGAATTTTACGAAAAGCTCGAGTCGAATAACGCGGACCCGAGCATTTGCGTGCTCACTCATCTCTAATTGTAACAGACCAACCCTTATTTCTAAAAGCATTATGTTGTGTTAATATGTGATCATTGTATGGGGATATTATTTGTCCCTTATATATTACTATTATTGCTAATGCTGATCTTGGTATAGGGGGTTTCGTTTAGTAACACAATAAAGCTAATATGAATGGTAATAATATTTGCATCTTGTATATATGGTATGCAATATAATTTTGCTGCCTGGTCTGGAGCGACATATCCGTGCTTAGCTGTTTGCTATACTATTCCTAAACCTAAGAACACACTTAGTCGTCTAGTTTTTTTTGTTTTGTTTTAAGCACTACTCAGCAGGTAAGTACATTCTTACCCGAACTTATACATAAGACTGAAAAATGTTCATGCTCAAGACGGGGCCCCCATTCAAAATGTTGCTATGCGGACTAGCTTTTTTAGTGATGCCTGCTTGTACCCGTTAACTGTGTATATATAATCTAAGTCTTCTGTAGGCTTATTTTCTTAGTTCATTTCAAGTTGTTGCCCTTGTAATCTCTGTCTACATACGGTCTCCATTGTTAACTGTTCTTCCGAATGTATTTATGGAAATATAAAGGCTGGCCTAGGCGTCTGTACTGAAAATCATAGCACAGCCTTCAGATTGAGACACAAATATCCAACATCAGTTGCAAATCTATCCTTCAGAAAGTTACTATCCTATTGTGCCATAGGGATATAGATCAGGATTTAACAGATTGACCCTGTTCTGTGCTGCCATGGAATTTCTTTCCGTGAATAGATTTGTATAGGGTTTTCCAACATCTTAAACTGTTTTGTTCAAATGGGCAACTTTGAGTCCAGACTAACCCTGCTAACAAGACTTATGACTTAAGACAAAGTTTATGATTTACTGATTTGCAGTTTTACCAAAGCACAATCGTAAAAGTGATTCAACTATTATTGTTAAGTTCACTAAGATGAACTAACGAGCCTGCTGAATCATTTGGAAACCAATTGTCAAGGCGTTTACAGCTCAGTGATTTCTAGGGTCGTGATGCACCTGCTGGTACATGCAAGTTTCACTCATCCTCAGCAGTCAAGAGTTAATCATCCCTTCTGTTGTTTAACTGCTGGACTGGCTGAGATGATTAAGTGCTCAGCCAGCCAGTCAGTAACTTTATTAGTTCGGATTTGCTGTAGGGCTGGCTGGGATGATTGTCAGCTCAGCCAGTCAAACAGGTTCTTTCTGCTGCTATTTACGACAGCTCCTCTGAACACAGGTTGCTGGTTATACTACTTGTGCACTAGCCATGCTGTGCCAAAGATCTCTAAGTGAAGATAGTGCTTTATATTAGTGTTTTAGTCAGCTTTGTATCTTAGGTTATTCAACGTACAAGATTCAGTGTTTAGATTTTTTTTTTTTTTTTAAATTTGTCTTTATTAAACAGGTTAAAACATACATTCAATGCTATCATGGTTTTGCAGGATTTTTCTTTGTGTCTTGTATCAACCTGCATTTTTTAAATTTTTATAAAACATAAAATAAAACATTAAATCAAACAAATTATATATATTAAATCAACACTTTGACCCATTCTGACCACAGGTTTTTTTTTTTTTTTTGGTCTACTGACCTGTTTGTTGAGGATCTGCAAAAATTTGTGAAGGCCCTGCACGGCTACGGCACGGTCTGTGTTCCACCCTAAATAGGTATGTCTCCCATTGCCACCTGCTCCTGGAACCAGCAAGTATAGTGGAAGGAGCTTCTCAGTCTATCTTTTACCCTTTGTGGTAATACTTGAATGAAACTCCCCCAGGTTTCGAAAAAGGCTTGTACCCTTTTTTCTTTGAATAGCGATGTTTCTGCCCAGTCCATTTGAAACAGAAACGCTAGCTTGTCCAGGAACAGTCTGAATGGGGGCCCTGTTGGTTGTATCCATGTTTGTAAAATGGCCTTTAGTCCTGCTGCTGCTATGAAATGCAGTAATTTCCTGACACCCCTTGAGCAGTGATAGATTTCGGGATCCAAATAGCCAAATATTGCCCATGTTGGTTCTTGTGGGCAAAAATTCGTCAGGTGTGTTTTTGTGTAGTCTCCTATTCGTGTCCAAAAATCCTGTATTGGGGGGCATGTCCACAAACTGTGGTATAGGTTTGCGTGTGATGTTTGACATTTGAAGCAGTTTGAGGTATTGTAGATTCCTATGTGGTATCCTCTGCTTGGGGTTAGGTATGACCTATGAACAATTTGCAATCTCATCTCCAGGAACCTGGCCGATGGTAAGTACCTATGTGCCGAGGTTAGGGATTTCATTATCAGTGTCGGTGTGAAATCGGGGTTGTCCGTGGCCCATTTGCCCACCCCCGGGTCAATATCCTCCTGCTCTCTCCTATTTCTTATTGCCCTGTACAGCTTTGAGATCATGCCTTGCGGACCCGTTTTCCTGGTCATCCATGTGTCGCCTGTTTGTACCCAATCAGGTTCTTGTAATCGTGGTATGAGTTCTGTGATGTAATGTCTGACTTGCAGATATGAGAATAGTGGAATTCGGAGTTCGGGGTATTTTTGTTTCATTTCGTCGTGCGTTAAGACTCGTCGTTCTCTTATGTGTAATAGTTTGTCTATAGTATGTATTCCTTGGGCCTCCCATTCCACAAATATATTGTGGGGATTACCGTCCTGGAAATTGGGGTTGTTCATTAGTGACAAATACAGTGATGTTTGTGGCGATGTTTGGCTATCTTTGCGCAGTTTATTCCATGTTTTCCAGGCCGTCAGTATCAAGGGATTCTTTTTAGTTTTTTCTGGGAGTTCTGCATATGTGTGATGGAGGATGTTCTGGAGTCGTGTTGTGCCGACCATCTCCTGTTCGAGTGGTCTGTTTGTGAAATATGACTTATCATGGATCCAGTCGTGGATGATTCGCGCCTGGGCTGCTAAGTTGTAGTCTCTGAGATTAGGTAAGTTAGTTCCTCCGTTCTCTCTGTTTTTCTGTAGCACTTTGAGCGCGATACGCGGTCTTCTTCCCCCCCATATGAAGTTCCTATATAGGTAGTTTATTCTTTTTATGTCTTTTAGTTTTAAAAATATAGGTAGTGAGTGTAGAATATATAATAAGCGGGGAAATTCTATCATTTTTATTAGGCTTATCCTTCCCAAGAAAGAGATCGCAAAGTTTTTCCATGTGTTTAGGGTAGTTTCTAGTTTTTTGATGTGGGGTTCTATATTTGTATTATATAGTTTGAGTGGGCTTCTTGTGATCTGTACTCCCAAATATTGTATAGCGTGTTTTTCCCACTTGAATGGGTATTGTGTTGACCACGGGGGTTTAGCCGGTCCTCTGAGAAGCAGGGCCTCTGTTTTGTCTAGATTTAAAGTGTAGCCCGAGAGTTTACCAATTTCCTTGACGTCTTGTAATATAGGGGTTAGTGTTTCCCTGGGGTTATTTATCACCAATAGGAGGTCGTCTGCAAATGCTTCAACTTTTATCTTAGTACCTCCGCAGGTCGCCCCTGTAAAGAGTGTCGTTTGTGTCAAGTATCTAAGTAGGGGGTCTATTGATAGATTAAATAACAATGGTGAGAGAGGGCAGCCTTGTCTGGCTCCTCTAAATAGATCTATATTGGGGGTGTTAAGGCCGTTGACTGTGAGGGTGGTAGTGGCGTTCATTTGCGTCGTGTCTATGTAATTCGCAAAGATCTGTCCAAAACCTCTTTTTTCCAGTATTATGTTTAAGAATGGCCAGGCCATCTTGTCGAAGGCTTTTTCTGCGTCCAGACTCAGTAGCATCGTGGTCTGGCCCTCGGGGTTTTGTGCTGCCACCGTCGCCGCTATGGCGGCTCTGATGTTCTTTAAAGCACTCCTCCCTTGTGTGAAGCCCTTCTGTGCTGGATCTAGTATGGATGGGAGAATTAGCTGGAGTCTGTTGGCTAGTATCTTGGACAGAAACTTGTAATCACAGTTTAGCAGTGCTATTGGTCTGTAAGATCTTGGGTCTGTCAGGTCCTTGTTTGGTTTGGGGAGCAGTATCGTTCTCGATATTCCAAAGTCTTCTGTCTGTGTGTTGTACGTGTATATTGTATTGTAGAGTTGAGTCAGGACTGGTACAATGTCTCCTATTAATATTTTATAATATTCTGCGGAAAATCCGTCGGGGCCCGGTGTTTTCCCCCCTTGTGCTGTTGTGATCGCCTCTCGTACCTCCTCCTCGTGTATGTCGGCGTCTAGTAGGGATTTTTGCTCTTCTGTTAGTTTTGGTAGGTTCACGGATTCTAAGAAGTTATTTATGTCTTGTACATTTGTTGGTTCTGCCCTATATAGATTTTCGAAATATTCGTGTAGTATTTGAGCTACCTCTTCTTGTTTTGTTGTGAGACTATCCCCGTTAATATGTCTTAAGGTCAATATTGGCTTGTTTGGTTGTCTTTGTTTGGACAAATTGGCTAGTAAGCGTCCCGTCTTATTACCCCACCTGTAAAATTTGTTTTTTGTTAATTGATTTTGCCAATGTGCGTGGGTGTGTACGAACGTATTTAGTAGGTGTTTCGCTGTGAGAAGGGTTTGGTATGAGTTGTCGTTGTGGGAGTTCGTGTGTTCTTTTTGTGCTTCTAGGAGGGAGTGGTGTAGTGCTTCAAATTCCGTTTGGAATTTTTTCCTCCTATGGGACAGGTAGCTTATGATGTGGCCCCTCATTACTGCTTTTGAAGCCTGCCAGAATAGGTTTGTGTTGTCAATATGCGCACTATTGTCGTCTGCATAGTTGTTCCAGTGAATTTTCAGGTATGCTCTAAAGTCCTCTGATTCCCATAGGAATGAGGGGAAGCGCCATATTTTGGTTAGCCTTTGCGGGGTTCTCAGTTGTAGTCTCATTACTATCGGTGCGTGGTCGCTAAGGGATATTGGGTGGATTTCCGATTGGTGATGGTACTCAAAAATGCTGTTTGATATTAAGAAGAAGTCTATGCGTGAGAATGAGTGGTAGGCGTTGGAGCAGCATGTGTATTCTTTGCTAGTGAGGTTCAGGAGTCGCCATGGGTCACATACGCTGAGTTGTTCTTTAAGTGTTAGTAGTGCATGTGTGGTTGAAGTTGCTTGGGTAGATGGTCCCGTTCTGTCTAGTGTTTCATCTTGTATGCTATTAAAATCGCCTCCCAGGATTATTCTGTCGCTTAGATATGGTTGTAGTTTTTCTATTAGTGTGACATAGAATGTTGATTGGTCAGTGTTGGGGGCATAGACGTTCACCAAGGCGTACGTCTGTTCTTCCATTTTGATTCTCACTATTAGATATCTTCCCTCTGGGTCCGCTATGCTTTGCAGTATTGTGTGTGACATGTTTTTTCTAGTCAGGATAGCTACCCCTCGTGATGCTGATGTGTGTGAGGCCGTGTAACATGCTTCTATCCATGGTGCTCTAAGTTCTCCCCTCCCCTCTTTCTTCCAATGTGTTTCCTGTAGGAACACTATGTCTGGTTTATATCGTTTCAGGTGTGTCAGTACTTTTTTCCGTTTAATGGGTGTGTTTAGTCCGTCTACGTTCCAGGATAGTATTTGTATTGTGGTGGGTGTTTGGTATTCTGTTGTTTCTAAGTCTCTAGGCATGTTGGTAGGTGTGATTTGGTTATAATTACCGTAGCTTTTGCCTCTTTTTTTTTGTCGCATCCCCCGGTCCCAGCGAGCCGCGGGTGCAACTGGATGTTGATCGTGCCGTGCCTGCAGGGCCTCCTGATCCCCCTAGTGGTCCGTTTTTTAAAGGTCAGATGGGTCAAAAAGAAAGAAAAAAACATAAAAAATATGAGAAACATAGTAGTAATGAACATGTAAACTTTAAACATCTATTTCGCCTTTTCTTTTTGCGTGGCGCGCGCCACATCCACTGTATTTGGAACAGGGTTGTAGTAAAGAGCAACAGTACAGTTCTTTTTCCCCTTCTTTTTCAGTCTTGTTCTCCGTTCTCTTCCATCTGTAGGTGTCTTCTTGCTTCCTCCGGGGTATTGAATAATAAGGATCTGTTGCCATCTTGGATCTTTAGTTTTGCTGGGTAGAGCAGTTGGAAACGCGTGTTTCGTTCGTGTAGAGCTTGGCAAATTGGGGTAAATAGTTTGCGTTTTTGTGATACTGCCACCGAGAAGTCTTGAAATAGCAGAATTTTCGATCCTTGTATTGTTAGTCCTCCTTGTCGTCTATAAGCTTGCAGGACTGTTTCTTTTGTTGCCCAGTGCATGTACTTTGCTATCACTGGTCGGGGTCTATTTCTGTTGTTACGTCCATCCCCTGGTGGGCCGATTCTGTGGACTCTTTCTATTGTTAGGGGATCGTTGGGCATGTCAAGTTGAAGTGCTTGCGGTAGCTCAGTGGTTAGGTATGTTAGGAGCTGGTTGTTGGTTACTGTCTCGGGTATTCCCACAAAGCGGAGATTATTGCGGCGATGTCTATTCTCTAAGTCATCGATTTTTTCCCGCAGCATTTCGGTTTCTGACTGGCTTCTTTGTATTGAGGCTTCTAAAGTTGCTATAATTTGTTCCGTGTTCTGGGTTTTGGTTTCTAGTTCTGTCAATCTTTGGGTGTTATCCGTGATTTGAGACAGTGCTGAGTTTATGGATTTGTGCAGTGTTTCCAATCTGTTGTCAAATAGGGGGAGGAGCATTTTTGAGACCTCTTGTGCCACTAGTGTCGCCTGTGCCATGTCCATGTTGTTGTTCTTTGTTTGCTCATTCATTTGCGTGGAGGAGGCGTCCATTGCCTCTTGATCGGAGTTTGGTGAGGCCGTAGTGCGCGGTGGGGTGCTCTTCAAGGGGGATACGGGTTGGTGCGTGGTCTTGCTCTCTTTTTCTTTGGTGTTTTTGAGGGTTTTGTTCTTTTGTTTTCCTCCTGTGGTTGTTTTGTCCGTATCTGGCTGACGTGTTGCTCGCGTTGAGGTGCCCGCGTTTCTTTCGTTTAAATATTTGTCCATGTTTTGACTTTTCAAAGTCAGATAGTTATGCGGGTTGTTTGTTTTAGAGGATTTTTCCCTGTTTCTCAGATTGTTCTAGTTTTGTTGCGGTTTGTTTTTGGTGTGGATGTGGCTTTTCGTCTAGTGTCTATGTTTTCATTTCTGTTTGTCTGGCGTTTTTTGTTCCGTTTGCGGTTTGTATTTTTGTTGTCTGGGTTTTCTTTTCCCCTCTTTCTCCTATGGCCTTAAGTTTTTGTTGCTTTTGTTGTACTTGGGGGTGGAGTTTGTGAGGTGGTGGTCTCTCACAGTTTTGCGTTTGGGGCCTTTTGTGCAGGGCTTCTGGGCCTCTTGTGGCCCTGCTGTGTCTCTGTTGTGCCCTTGTGGTAGCGAGACTTCTCCACACTCTGTGGGTGTCTCTCCACTCTTCCCCCTGTCTGTTGCGGTGGATGGTGTTTGTTGTGGGCGGGGCTTTTTGTGGGCGGGGTTCGCCGCAGGTCTTTCGGCCGAAAATTTAGGCCGCGGCTTATGGTGCCGCTAGGCCGCAATGTCCCGGTCGGCTTTTGGGGGTTATCGCCGGCTCAGGGGGTCCCTCAAGTCGTCCGGGCGCCCCCAGTGATTTCTCACCTCCTGCAGCCCCAGACGGGGCCTGTCGCGGCTGGTGGATTATGGCGCGACTCCCGCTGCCGTTCAGTCTGGGCGCTCCGGCTGTCCTCCGGTGGGTTCGTCACGCTCAGGGGGCCTCCCGCGTCCCTCTGCGGTGCCCCAAGGTCTTCTCTCCCCTCGCAGTCCCGGCCGTGGTCGGTCGCGGCCTCGCGACCGGAAGTTCGGGCCGCGGCTCCGTGTGTAGCTTAAGTCGCGACGCCCTGGGGCGACTCCCGCTGCCGTTCAGCCTGGGTGCCCCGGCAGTCCTCCGGTGGGCTTGTCACGCTCGGGGGGCCTCCCGCGTCCCTCTGTGGTGCTCCCAGGTCCCCTCTCTCCCTGCAGTCTCGGCCGGGGTCGGTCGCAGCCTCGCGACCGGAAGTTCGGGCCGCGGCTCCGTGTGCAGCTCAAGTCGCGGCGCCCTGGAGCCCTCCGTGCGTCCCAGGTGTGGGCCCGGTCCAGCCGATCTTACCGGGATCTCCAGGAAAGGTAGGGCCCCGGCTGGCTGTGGGGTTTGCTTCCCCTGTTGCGGCGCCTCCGTGTCCCGATTCCCGCGGTCCGTGCCGGGGGGGTCTGCCGGGTGTCTTTCGGGCTCCTTTTCGGCGTGGGGGACTTCTGCCAAGCAAGCGGGGGAGATGTCCGTCCCCCACAGCTGCTTTTTTTGTGCCTCCAGAGGGTCCCGCTGTCCTTGGGAGTGTATCTTGCAGGAGCTCTGTAAGACACGTCCTGCTCCCTCTGTGTCTTGGGCGGAAGTGTGTTTAGATTATTTATTGCCTGCAATCTCAGAATGGTCTCCAGTTTCTCTCCAGTAGTGGGGTCACTCTATTCTGGGCAGCTGCTCTGCCTAAAGGTAAGGTCCAATTTGGGTGCTTCTGGCTATTATGTCAGCGAAATTCTTTTGTACCTTAGTATACTCATTTCTTTTATACAAGTTTGTCCTGTAAGACCCGCATTACCCCTCACCGATTACACTCTGTCTTCATATCCTAAATTTATCACCTCTGGTTGTGCAAACTAGTCAATTCAGATGAGACACCAATTAGTAAGGTCCATTAGGGTTTAGGATTTACTCTTTTCTTCCAGGAACAATATACAAACAATTTGTATCTTTCAGTGCTTGTCTCATCATAGACAATTTCTTCAAATTAGAGCAAGTTCCTAAATTTAGAACACAATTTAGAGACAACGCTTTGGAGAGAGTAAAATGATGCTGATAAACCTGAAAATATATTTATTAGGGGTCATACCCAAGAATGAATTCAGAACGTCCCAAAAGACGAATTGTCCATTATTACACCTCTGACTGGCCAACTATTCCACAATAAGGGGGTCTATTGGGTTTTCGGCAGTTATTTTCCTTCGGAGCACTGGACAAATTTTATCCATTCACAAGTTCCTAAATTTGCTAATAGCTGCCCATTTTAGCATTAGGCTGGCTTCACATGAGTGTACTATGAGCGCATTTTGATGCCTGTTACATGGACAAGTGTCCCTGACCCAAACTCAGAGCATCAAAGGAAGTAGGGCCATACATTGAATGTGGAGTCCTGAAAAGGTTTTCTAACGGTGTTCAGGGAAGGAGACTTCTCAAGTAGAGAAACCTAACTGTCAGTCAGAAAAGAAATGCAGGAGCATCACTCAGCATTTTAAGTGATTTTATCTGCAGACAGAACTGTGCAGCTACGGAACTGCAGACACACATTATCTTTATTTATGCCATTTTATAAAGGCCATACTTCTTTGTGCTATGAGATGAATGGATATTGAGAGCTCCACCATGCAGCTTTGTAGATCACTGTTTAATGACACTGAGATCTGTAATTAAAATATAAAGTTGGAGGGAAAAAAAGGAGTTTCTTGATGAGACGTACAGATGTGTCTTTTCTTAGGGTGTTTTTGAATGAAACGATTATCGTTCAAAAAAAATTGTTTAAATGAATGAAAGTGAATGATAATCATTCAGTCTAGCCAATGACTGAGCGATGAACAGGAATCGTTCGCTTCTTATTCATCTCTCATTTCTGCAAGCATGAAAATAATTGTCGGTTTGTTCACTTGTTGTTCCATTTAAACACTTCTGGTTCAGAGTTTCACACAGAAACAAGAAGTGAAAAATTCTTGTTGAATGAGTCAATGATGAACTGGCTGCACTAGAGCAAACGAGCTGGTGTTAGCATAACCAGGTCATTCACTCATGCAAACAAGATTGTGCCGCCTAAAAGCGCCCTTATTTTTCCTCTTGGCTTGGCATATCATACAATATCTGGTGTGAGTCGACCAGCTTTGAAATACAAAAACAAGAATTTTCGATACTTTGTCGGGAGATATCTATGCTATATTTGTCTGGGTAATTAGAATTCTTAGCATCATTTATGGAAGGTTATAAGCAGAAACATCTGTATTGGCATACTACAAGTAGATGCATTTAGGTCTATATTGTATAAGTATCTGCAGTATGCATTTACATTTTCCTAGTGGCATTTTGCTTCTGATCAAGTCTTATGGCATTACCTTCAAGAGAAGTTACTAGCATAGTTGGACTGGCTTACTACAGGATAAGAAGATCCTCTGCAGGAATTGGCACTCATGATTGGTATTCCCGGGGGAGGGTTGGGCTCTTGTAACATGTCATATCCTTCCATACTATTTAAGAACTTGATTTCTACTGTGATGCCATGCTATGATTAAAACTGTATAACAGCCGAAACGCGTCAGCTTGTCTTTTAATCCCTGTGCGCATGGGAATTTTTAAAATATGTACCCAATAAAGAAGTGATTTTTTTATTTAAAAAAAACATTGGTGCTGGATCAAACCTTCGTACTTTTCAACAATAATGAAGCCCCAAGAGGTCCAGTAGGGGATAAAATGCATTTAAAGAGGACATGCACCTGTCCTATTTAGATGGATGCTAGAAATTTTGTTTCATCTGCTTATGTGTATTTGTGCTATGAATGAGTCTTTTTTGCATACATATCGTTGTATTTTCTGTACCTTTTGTGTCCGCAGGGTATGTTCATTTGCGCGCGGCAGACGAGCATGCCCCGATTTAAATAGTCATTTAGCCTAATGAGTTCCAGATATGATCTTTTCCCACACAATTGCACATAAGCCCGTGTGTTGTTGTCCTAAGACACATTTAAAAGGTTTGTCAATGCATATCAGTATCCCTGAGGAACCATTAGGCCGGCTTCACATGGACAAATTTGTGTGTGAAAATTTTGCTAGATTGAGCACTCTTGCAAATGACTGCAGATGACTGTAAGTGCAAATACGCTCGCTCTTGCGCAGTGAACAAGTTTTTCTTGGGTGTATAATGACGTATATTTATCAGTTTTTTTCCGTTCACATTAGCTATGCATTAGTGCGTGCATAAAATCCCGCTAGCAATACGTCATGCTGTCATTATTGACATAGCCCCCTGTAATCACCCATAAATATTCATCATGTGCGGCGTAGCGCTATCCTGCGGTGTTCCTGGTACTTTCTGGGTCTTCTCATGGCGAGGATGTTTTTTTGCCTTGGTTGCTGTCACGCGGATTTCGGCAGCACCAGAAGCCCCAAAGGCTTAAACACACAAGGGTGTTACATCGTGATTTTGTGCACAGGAAAAGCAAGTGCGCATAACGCAGAGAATAGAGCCGTTGATTTCAATGGGTTCATTCTCACTCCTTTTTTTGTGCCTGTAGTTTTCAGGACCTGCTCTATATGTTGTGTGTGGTGGCGCAATGAGAAGAGACCCATAGAGGTCTATGGGAAGTGCACAAACACAGACATTTGCCCACACAGGTATGCACTAAATGCAGCGCATACCTGCGATCACCTGAACCAGCACGGTCACCTCGTATTAGGCTAATTAGCATTTTAAATCAGGACTTGTTCATGTGCGAACGAACTGTGCCTGTGCGAATACGCTCAATATTTACACAGGACCAAAATACACTTATTCACTGTGCAAAAAGAATGCGCAGGAGTGTGTGTATTGCGTAGCACGCTCATCTGTCTGAGCCCTAAAGTGGTGCCAGTGATCATGGGTATGCGCAGCTTTTAGTGCATACCTGCGCCGGTCAAATGTGCATGTTTGCGCACCTCCCATAGACCTCCATGGGGCTCTTTGCTGTGCCAACACTCACAAGATAGAGCAGGTCCTATTTTTTGGGGTGCCAAGTTCTTGCAACGTTCTATTGCGCATGTTCTTGCATTTTGCATTCGCATTTGCGCACCTTCCATAGGCTACTATTTAGCCCTTTGTGCACAAATATGCAGTAAAATAGAGAAGGTCCTACTACAGTAGCTGATAAACTTATGAATTGAAGAACAGTGCACACCCCAACTGAAGTACATAACCCAGATGTAAGGCCTGTGTGACACCAGAGTATTACACTCAGCACGGTGACAGGGAACATACACACAGAAAGAGATAGCCACACACCACGCTATGCTGAACGGTAGCACCACTCCAGGGAGAAGGAAGCCTGGCCCTAAACTAGCAGGGGAGGTGAAGAGTTCCTGCCTAGAAGTGGAGTAATTGTCTCGATAGAGCCGGCCCCACCGTCTTCATCTTGGGCCCTGATTGTCCCTATAGGGATCCCTGGAGAGATAAACCGAACAGCAAAGCAAAACAGAAATGAAAAGCAAAAATACAACTGAAAAGAACCCCACAGCAACTTATCTGCAAGTAGCAAAACACCCAGCACAGCTGAGCTCCAAACTCCAAGTGCTCCACTATGGAATGGAATAAGCAGCACTGAGCATCAGGAGGTGTGAGGGTATAAAGCCACTCTGCACCTTGGAACTGACAGAGTGAATAGAAAACCACACCTCCACCCTACTCCCAGGCATGACTAATCCAGCATGCAACCATGCAGCAAAGAAAGACAGCACCAACAGTCTCTGCACATGGTGCATTAACCCTTGACCTGCATAACAAGTCGACAGGTCTTGACCTGTGTTGAGGTCACCATGCCACAGCGTTGTCGCAACCGACAAGCCGTGACACTAATGTGAAGGAACCTATTGGAAAGCATGGCCTTCACATATATACCATTTGTAGCGCTGTCACATCACGAGAAAATCATGCGATTTTGTCGCCTGTGTGAAACAAGCCTAAACCCTAAATATAGGATTGGAGAGTAGCCTGTTCTCTTAAGTACACTGCAGGTGAGAAAAGTTTGACATTTCTGCATAGAGCTGAGGAAAGTCCCCTCTGTACAATGTATACAGACATTCACATATGATGCCAGTCTGATTCTTTAGCAGAGTGAATGCAGTCAGACGTGAAAGGAAAAACAAAAGCAGAAGATTAGCTGTCATCTCCTTTACATACCACTCAGTCACCAGCTTATTTTCTTATTCTTTAGTTGTCGGATTGCTTGACACTGTCGCTGGTATTGCAGAATAAAAAGTGTGCCCTCTTGTGATCCGGTGTTGACCCATGCTTAACTCATCTCATCCACCGGCTCGCCCTCAGTAATGATAAGTATTTATCAGTCACTTACTGGAGCCGAAAGATTGCTGAACACATTACAGATTGTTCCAGCCACGCTCTGGGAGTTACTGCTGATACTGCTTGAGGTTCTTTAGCAAGCAAATTTCTTTGGTGCCTAGTGAGTCTCAACCTGTCAGCTCATATACTGCGCCTGTAGGAACTGATAGGCAGAAGTTACAAATACAACTTGTCCTGATATTTAGAGAGGATTGGGTAAATATTTAAATCCCACAGCCAAACTCCGAGCATTCAACTCTATTATTCATGTTAGGAATACAAGCAGTATTTGCTGTTGTGCGTACGAGCGGCTCCGTATGGAATAGGACAAGAACATTAAACGGGAGAAGTGCTGAGATACAAGTCACACTATACAGTCCTTATCTCTGCTTTTCATCGGAGTGCAATGTTTAATTTGTGTGATTCCTTGGCTGATAATACAGCGTAATTAGAAAGCTTTGCTTTATGTGGATATCGTTGCATCTCACAGTTTGTTAATGAGTTTGCACCTTTTACTACTGGATTGACACAGGAAATGTAGCGCAGATAAGGATTATTTCTATTTTGGGCTAAACTATAGAGCAGGTTCAATTGAAAGGGAACTTAAAAGCACATTAAAAGTGAGGCTTAAAGAGTTTTATTTATTACAAGGTCATCTGGGTGACCTCTATGTTGTAAGGACGCTTACAATATATTCAGGGCATGGGTGTATGCGCAACTATGCTCACCGCTATGGGGCGTAGTGACGCATGAAACTTTGTGTTTTGTTTTATTGAGTTATTCAAACTACGTGCTATAGGTCTTGCCCTATCTTTCCCGCATGTAGTATTACCGTGATAGGGGAAATCCTATCTTTTATCGCCCTTACTATTAACGGGCAAGAATACCGCTAATGAAAACGAAAGCATTGAAATCAATGGTTTTATTTCATCCAGTTATAATGGGACAAAATCACGCCTGTGTGATGAAGCCCTTAATGGCGGGGGAGAGGGAGATGTTGCTCCAGTTTGTATCAATGAAGTAATATTCAAAAAAAGAATGCTCATACCTAGTAGGGTTGCCAACTTTGTCACAAAAAAATACTAGACAGGGTAAAAAGGGGTCATGGTTTGGGCACGGTTTATCATAATGCATGTTTTGGACTGTGTTATTTTAGTAGCCCCAACTAATAATTGTGCTCCCAATAGTGGCCACAATAGTAAATGCCCCTGCTAGGTGCCCCAGCAGTAATAGTGGACCCTAATATGTGCCCCAGCAGTAATAGTGTCCACTGATAGGTGATGCAGCAGTAATGGTGACCCCCGTTAATGGCTCTAGTAGTAATAGTGACCTCCATTAGCAGCCCCAGCAGTAATAGTACCCCCACAGTGACTCCAGTAGTAACAGTGTCCCCACCACAGTGGCTCCAATAGTAATAGTGATCTTCACAATTGCTCCAATAATAATAGTGACCCCAATAGTAATAGTGTCTTTTATATGGGTTGCTATAGTGACTCTAGCAGTAATAGTGCTCCACAGTAGCTAAAGTAGTAATAGTGATTCCTATAGTGGTTCCAGTAGTAATAGTAATCTTCAAAATGGCTCCAGTAGTAATAGTAAGCTTACAGTGGCCCCAGTAGTAATCGTGACCCATAAGGTAGTCCCAGTAGTAATAGTTAAACCCATAGTGGCTCCAATAGTAATAGTTGCCACCATAGTGGCTCCAGTAGTAATAGTGAGTTTCACAGTGGCCCTAGTAGTAATAATGACCTCACTGTGGCACCAGTAGTAAAAGTGACACCCATTATGGCTCCAGTAGAAATAGTGATCTCCATTGTGGATCCACTAGTAGTAGTGCTTTCAAGTTGTCCCCAGCAGTAATAGTGACTTTCACAATGGTTTCAGTAGTAATAGCGACCACCATATTAGTTGCAGTAGTAATACTGACCACCACAGTGGCTCCAATAATAATTATGGCTCCCATTGTGGCTCTAGTAGTAACACTTTACTTCTTTGAGACAACAAACTTGATGGTTACAAGAGTTCATTAGCATGCAGTTTCTTTCTATGTAGTGTCTATCAAAGAGGGCACAAACTTGGCAGCTGTTTACACATGGCAGATGGTTAGGTAAGGTGGTGGCTACTTGTAGCAGCTAAAATGTTTATGCATTACTTCCACCCTTTTTGGGTCACCACTGGTTCACCTCCTTTAGCCAAGGTTCTGGCTACCATGTTTCCCTGAAAATAAGACCCTTTCTAATATAAAATTTTGCCACCAAAAGATTACTGGGGGATTACTTATACATACAATGAATGGCTGTGATCGGTGCATTGAGCGCTGGCTCTAATTGGCTGAGCTGCGGCGCTCGAGAGTCAATCAGAGCAATCTCTTACTGGAGGCAGGGTTTTCAAATCCTGTTACTAGCAAGAGATGTCCTGTTGGCACTGACCAGGGCACGGAAGCCTGCCGGAATGCCAGAGAGCAGCGGGAGGGACCCGGATAGCGCCTGCTAGGTGGGTATTGCTTTTGTTTTTCATGTAGCGTAGCTAGGGCTTATTTTTGGGGTGTGGATTATATTTTAAGTCCCCAGAAAATCAGGGTAGAGCTTATTATCAGGGTGGTTCAGGGAAACACGGTACTACTGTCTGGTCACTTCCTGTCTCACCTCATTTGGCCTATTCCACTTGACAGGGCTCTCACTCTGGACCACAGAAAGGAGAATCACATTGGCTTCATTCTGGTGTTTGAACCAGGAGACACTCATCCTCCTGGCGGCCAACATCCAGCAGTCATCCATGAAGACACTTTGCTTTGCATTTACACTCTGTGGCGGGTTACTTCTATTTGCCACATCTACCATATCAACAACAACTATGACTGCTGAGAACCCTTCAATCCCTCCCACTTGCAGCGATGTGGTTTCTATGAGTTGAGCTCTGTTCCTTTCTGGCATTTGTGGCAGAAAGAATAGTCTAGTTGGAGACCTAATGAAAGCCTATGGTTGGTCCAGATGGAACCCCATTTGAACAAGGCCTTAAGATAACATTTAGTAAGAATATTCTGTAGATGTGAGAAATAGTATTATTTAGACTAGAGTCACATTAAGTATGGGTATTATGTTTGGAGGGACCATCAACACCTAATATAGCTACACCTCTGGTTCTGACTAATCTATATTTCAGTTGTGTTGAACAAAGTTGTATTGAAAAGCCTAATCAACTACCATATCAAAAAGGTACTCTTTTGGTATACATCTGGCCAATGTCAATTTATAGGCTTATACACTGAGTATAAAGAACAACCTTGTGAATCGCAGCAAAGCCACATTCACACAAGTGTATTTTGGTCAATATTTTACATCAGTCTTTCTAAGCCAAAACTGGGAGTAAAACCAAGTATAGTAGAAAGATTTGTCCTTCTTCCATGTTTTGGACTCATTGCTGGTTCTTATATACAAGTACTAAGCAAAATACTGCAGTATAGATGAAGCTGCTAAAAAAGTAATTTATTAAAAAGTGTAATACAGGGTTATTACAAATGATCTTCCTGATTCAAAACCCCTCATACCCCATGTTTAATGACATTCAGAGACATACATTTGATTTTAATGGAAACAGAGACCCAAAACGTTTTGTTGCACAACACCAAAAACGTTTTCCACATAAGAGGTGTTCAATGCGAGCCCGCTTTGTCACTCGACATCCATCGAGCCTATAGTCAAGTTCCTGCCATACACATTGTAGCCTATCATGATTGACTGAACCAATGGCTTCTGTGACACGTACGCACAGAATATCCATGATGGGTGACCAAAGCGGAATAGACTCCATCTTTAAGACTTTCCCATAGTAAAAAAATCACAAGACATTAGAAACAGGGAAAAAGGAGGACAAGCAAGAAGTTCACTATCACCATGAACTGCACGGCCAATCCTTCTGTTTGGCAGTCGCCTATTGAGCTTAATTCTGACTTCATTGTGAAAATGGGAAGTGTGGATGCCCCATATAGTTGGAAGATAAAACCTGGGATTTCCTGTTCCCAGCTGCGGCAGAAGCCATATCTGTAGGATCCAGGTAAGAAATTCCGGGTTGTTTTCTCATTGAGGAAGAAGGGGCCGGAGACTTTCCTACAGGTTATAATGTAAAACACATTCACATTGGGGAAGTTGCACCTATGCTCCACGTAGACCGGTGGGTTTTCCCTCCCCCAGATTCTGATTTCTGTTTGTTGCCCAAAAGGTGGAAGGCGACTTCATCACAAAACACTAAAGAGTCCCTGAAACCCTCGCTTTCCATTAGAGTTTGTATATTCGTTGCTGCGCTATGTTGTCCGTTTTCAGGGCCTGTAGGAATTGTAATCAGTAGGGATAACATCGCAAACGTTTGTGTGGAATCTTTCACACCGTCGACTGTGGGACGTCCAATTTGCCAATTCATTTATAATAATCCTGTATAACATTGTTATTTATTCAGAACGAAGAATGAAGTCACATATGCAAATGACAGACAAGGTCACATGTTTAATGCCAGAAATATCAATTATTTATTTATTATTGAACTCAGAAATTCATCAAGAATAAAACTTTTAACTAAAACTGACGACAGCATAAATGCTTATTTACCCAGTCAGGTGCCTCATTAAATAGCTGCTATATCCTGACGGTGAGCTCTCCAATGTGATTATATAATTACTTAATTTTTGTTTTCTTTCAAAAGTCACAATTAAAGCAATATACCACTTAAAGAGGTCGGTACTTAATTATGAATGCCTCAGACATAGAAAGCTAAATCTTTGAGAGGCACAGAATGCACAGCTAGCTCTTAAAGCTCCACATCAGAGATCCTTAAAGGGGTTGTCTCGCGAAAGCAAGTGGGGTTATACACTTCTGTATGGCCATATTAATGCCCTTTGTAATATACATCGTGCATTAAATATGAGCCATACAGAAGTTATTCACTTACCTTCCCTGCGCTGGCGTCCCCGTCTCCATGGCTCCGTGTAACTTCAGCGTCTAATCGCCCGATTAGACGCGCTTGCGCAGAAGGGTCTTCTGCCTTCGGCTCGGTCTGGCACGAGCGGCGTTCTGGCTCCGCCCCCTTCTACGCGTCATCGCGTAGCTCTGCCCCGTCACGTGTGCCGATTCCAGCCAATCAGGAGGCTGGAATCGGCACACGTGATGGGGCGAAGCTACGCGATGACGCGTAGAAGGGGGCGGAGCCAGAACGCCGCTGCTGCCGGGCAGACCCGAAGGCGAAAGACCCTTCTGCGCAAGCGCGTCTAATCGGGCGATTAGACGCTGAAGTTAGACGGAGCCATGGAGACGGGGACGCCAGCGCAGGGAAGGTAAGTGAATAACTTCTGTATGGCTCATATTTAATGCACGATGTATATTACAAAGTGCATTAATATGGCCATACAGAAGTGCTTAACCCCACTTGCTTTCGCGAGACAACCCCTTTAAGCTTTTCCAGACTCGATTTATAGAATAGTTGGTGCCAAAGACAGAATAAGTCAACCACAGCCCCTGAGTTATATGAAGAAAGTTGGACCCCATCTAAAGCTTTAAAATAATTTAACACTTCATTACATGGATACAATACCAGAACTGAGCTTATTACATAGGTACAATAACAGAATCAAGCTTACTGCATAGATAAAGCACCAGAACTGAAGTTACTACATAGATACGACACCAGAACTCAGCTTATTACATAAAAACAGTACCAGAAGTGAGATTACTACATGCATTTGTAATCTAAATCATTCAACTTCAATTGCAAATTAGGTTTATTTGTCAAATTTATAAACTTTCATCTATTTGCAAATAACCAATCAAACAAGAACGGTTCAAACAGCTCAACTCATTTTGTCATGAACTCTGCCTTCTTCATGTCTTTTGGTCTAGGCGGCTCTGCTATTCTGTTTCCTGGCTCTTCTATGTCACTCACCAGTGAGCAAACAGTTAATCTCTTTGGACTCCACTACTCCTCACCTGTTTGCTGTTTTCAGTTTAGTTTCTGCTATACAACCCTGTATGTTCTCAAAGTTTGTACTTGATTTTCAAAATCTAATGTTCCTCTCTCTGTTTCTATGTCCTGGTCTCAGCCTTGTTTTGTTCCTAACCCAAGCTACCTTTGTTCCAAGTTCTGTTCCTATGTTATCCTTATTTTGAATTGAGCCTCAAATGTCAAGAATCCTGTTTGGATTAAAGTTTTCTTTTTCCAAGTATCCTGCTGCATCAGTCATTCCTGCAAGGCCTCACCCGCAAGAGGACTAAATCTTACCAAAAGGACCCTTGTCCCGTTATACATATAACAAATGGTTTCTCCAAACTCAACACAAAATGCTTTTTTAAAGCTACTGTAGTCTCAGAATTATTCAAACATGTCAACCATCTTTAGTAGTTAGCATAACACCATTTGGGTGTTATAACCTACTTGTAATGATTTCAGGCATGAGGTTGGAACCTCAGGTGTAGTAGCTGCAAGTCTGTAGAGTAATTAGGGAAGAGCCAGGGATCAGCAATGGGAGGTCTCAGTTCGCAGTACAAATGGAGGAGTCACGTAGCGTAGTCAGAAGGGAAGCCAGGGGTCAGCAACAGGAGGTCTCAGTTGAATAGTAGAGGAAGATGCAGAAGTAGAGCTTGATCAAGGCTTGGAACACAATAATTAGGTGTTGGATCTGCAGCAGAGTTAGGCTTTTATAGAAAGTCCCAATTAGTGGCAGGGAGGCAGGAATTAGACTAGCAGGAAACATAGAACAAGGCTAGAGCCATGCAGACGAACTCTCCAAGGCTGGATGGCTCAATAGGGAGAGCCACCAACTAGAACGCAAGAGGTCCCGGGTTCGATTCCTGACACTGCTACAAACATAATGCCTTGTCATGCACCAGCTTCTAATGGTGTTTCTGAGGAAACTTAGCCCATTCCTCATGGGCAATGGCATCCCATTTACGAATATTTTTAGGTTTACATACTGAAACCTCCTTCTTCAAATCCCACCAAGAATTTTCTATGAGGTTCAAGTCAGGTGACTATGATGGTCACTCCAGACCCTTCCAGGACTTTGAGGTATGCTTAGAAATATTTAAACAATTATATATATATATATATATATATATTATGCACTCAACTTTGAGAATTGCTCTACCAATTATTTAAAGATATAACTTCCAAAAATATGAGTAACTTTGTATATGCTTTTCCTTAACTGACATTCACTGGATAGACCCAGACACTACACTTCCAAGAATCTAAATGACCAGAACAAGCAGAAACTGAGCAAACTGGGAATGCCCTTAGTTTTGAGCTGTGAGACCTGTAACATCATAAATGCATATGTGGATTAATATTAGCAAAGGGACATTCTTTAATAAAAAATTGGTACAAGATAATACAATTCATTAGCAGAAATGCTCATCTCTCTGTGTGGCCTATACCCAAAGAAATGTATTATATACCCATGATAAATGCAAATATATGACAATGATTAACCGGATAAGATAGACTTTATTGTCTCCCTTTTACTTACATCATATTCCTAATCTCTGACTTGAGAAAGAAGAACAAATACCAATCTGTCCTAATGCTGACTCTGTACTTTGCCACTCCGTAATTAATCTATTGACCCAGAAGGACAATATCAAAACAAATTACTAAGACTATGTCATTTGATAAATGTCAACAAATGTCAGTGCACAATACAAGTCCCACTAAAAAGATGGTGCCATCTGACAAGAAGAAACAAAGCTCAAAAGGTCAATTAAAACATGTAGAAGTTTAAAACTTCATTAAAATTTAACAGAAGTCCTTAAAACAACTTGACGATTATGTAAGATGTTCTGCAGTCACTGCTTTAAAAAGTTAAATAAATCTGGCGAAAAGACAATACTATTCAATGCTGCAATCATACTGATTTCCTTACTCTTGGAAATATCTTACTTTTATATACAATACGGCCGGCTGCACACGAGCGTGACGGGCTCCGCCGCGGAATATTCCGCGGCGGAATATTCCGCGACGAAGCCCGTCACGGCGCCCCCCCAGAGACCCCATACTTACCAGCGGATCCATCGTTCTGGGTCCCGCATGACGTTTCCCCGCCCACCGCCGCCGCGTCACATGACACGCCCACCGCATCACATGACGCGGCCGGCCGTGTTATGTGACGCGCCGGCGGTAGGCGGGAAAGCGTTTTCACGCTATCTTCCGCTGTGTTACAGCAGGAGATAGCGTGAACGGATGGCTTCCATTGACTGCAATGGAAGCCGTCAGCGCGTACACCCGCGGCAAATAGAGCATGCCGCGGGTGAAAATGGGAGATTTCACGGTGCGGAATTCCGCGGTGGAATTCCGCACCGTGTGCCCTGAGCTATTAGGTTCAATAGAACCTAATAGCTGCGGGCAACGCAGCGGATTTTCGCCGCGAATTACGCGGCGGAAATCCGTTCGTGGGAAGGAGGCCGAAGTGTTCGGCATGTGCAGCAGGAAAGTACATAATCTAGGGGGCTTCATGCACATAGGCTATGCCAAAAAGTGTCCTTTGCGGTGCCATATGGTGAGTCGATAAACATTGTATACGTGTTTTTACAGTATAGAAAAGAGCAACCAACTGCGCTTATCTTTGTTGTGGTCATAAATCAGCTGATAAGAACATTCACGAGAGGAGAGATGAGGGCGGAAGACTTATGGGGCATTTACAAGAGACGATTATAGCTCAAAATCAACAAATTAATTGTCCCGTGTAAATGAAAAGAAAGCAAAACACTCAGTATTTGTTCGCAAGTCGTTATTACTGACTTTCATTGGATCGCTGATTTCTCTTTCCATGTAAACGCTCCCTGCTTTGCATAGAAGGTGAAGAGCTAAGCGAGAAGCCAGCAAGAACTTAGCGATCCAGCAATGAAGACAGTCTGCCTAAACGCTGTCCATGAGCGTTAACGACCTTAGCGGTGATGTCAGCACTTGTACAGTCGTTTAGCCGACTGTCATCCCGTGTAAAAGGGCCATTAGCCTTCAGTCCAGCACATAGACAGCTTTAAAGTGAGATATGTTTTGCAGCTTATTAAATACAGTGATATGTAGAAATTGCAGAAGCCAAATAGTGAAATAATTTTAAAGGAATTGGCCCATGAATAAAATATTCTTTAATCCAACCCATAATTATAAACATTTTCAGTATTTGATGATTAAGCATTCAGTTGTTGCCGACTCTGGTTCATCCTTTGGATTAACTCTCGCCATTTTCGGCTATCAAGTACAGCTTCTTTTAACTGACACATAGTCATGCCAGTGTCTGCCATGATTGTGTCTAACCAGCGAGTTCTTTGACGACCTCTTCTTCATGAACCACTGACAAATCCCAGCATAATATTCTTCTCCAGTCTATTTGCTTGCATGATGTGTCCAAAATAAGATAGCTTTTGTTTGGAAATCTTCGCCTCCAGGGACGTTTTCGACTTGATACAATCTAGTACTTCCTCGTTAGTGATTCTCGCTGTCCATGGGATCCGCAGCATTCTTCCCCAGCACCAGAATTCAAAAGCGTCTAGCTTCCTCCTGTCATCCTTTTTAAGTAACCAGCTTTCACAAGTGTAAGTTGCAAGTGGAAACATAATTGCATTTACTAGGCAGCACTTGGTACTGAAACTGATGTCTTTACTTTTCCAGATCTTGTCCATTCCTAGCCAAGCCACACGACCCAGAGCTATTCTTCGTTTAATTTCTGAACTGCATTCTCCATTGCGATTTATCTTGGACCCTAGGAATATGTAATTTGTCATGATCTTTGTCTTTTTTATGTTTAAGAGGAGACCTTCTAGCTCACTTCTTTGACTGCCATTATTAACTGTTTTAGATCATCTTGACTTTTGGCAAGAAGGGTGGTATCATCAGCGTATCGCAGATTGCTTATGTTCCGCCCTCCTAATTTCTGACTCAGCCAAGCCGATTTTCCCTTTATAACTTCCTGATTGATGTATAGTAATCTTATAAGCTCAATGAGATGTGTCAGGACACCCATTTGTTTGAGGCAAATCCAGAGCTTCTCATGGTCTACACCAGTGTTTCCCAAACTCCAGTCTTTATGGACCCTCACGGGTCATGTTTTTAAGATATCCTATAGTAAAAACTCCTGTGGTAGTAATGAGGCTCTGACAATAATTACATCACCTGTACATCAACTGAGAAAATCTAGAAAACATGACCTGTGAGGGTCCACAAAGACTTGAGTTTGGGAAACACTGGTCTACACAATCGAAAGCCTTGGTGTAGTCAATAAAACAGAGGCAGAGGTCTTCTTAGTATTATCTTGCTTTCTCTTAGTATTTACATTTATTAAAAAAATGCTTCTGTCCTTTAGGTATTCTGGTACTAATGTTAGAATAGTGCCACCTACTGTTTCTATTCTGTGTCTGATAAAAGTGGTGAGGTGGTCACAATTGCTCTATCTTACTTCACTCTCGGCTCTACTGAGTATGTAGAAGTATGCTTGGTGTGGTGAGCTACTGCTTCTGAAGTTGCTGCATCCTCCCTGATGTCAGAGGAGATGCTGAGCAAGTGATAAGAATACACGGCATTAACCCCTTAGGGACCAGGCTGTTTTCTAACTTAAGGACCAGACACTTTTTAGGGATTTGTCATGTGGTAGTTTTACTACCCTGTTTCTTTTATTTTAGCTACCAAAATTATTTTTGCTGCATTTTTTCCCCCGTGACATATAGGGCTATTTTTCAATATCTTTTTCACTGACTTTTTTTCTGTTTTTCAGTTTTATTGGGGGTAAAGAGCTAAAAAAATATGTGTTGTTTTTACATTTCTAGTTATTTTTTTTTAATTAGTATATTTACACTAAAATAAAGTATGGGAACGGTTTCCTCAATTTGTTTTGGACGTTTCGATATATAGTTTGTATGGTTGTGGATTACAGTGCGCATATAGCAACGGTTTTGGTTGGCGTCGGTTTGGGGTTATTTTCTTTCTTATGTATATACTGTTTTGTTTTGTAATTTTTTTCACTTATGTATGTAATTATGTTTTTTACTTGTCATATAAGGCCTCTGGGGAACTTTTTTTTTATACTATCCCACTGTAGCTGGGGCATCCATAGGAGCCCCAGTAACAGGGAGAAACATTCTCTTTAGTGACATCAGTCACTGGCAGAGCTGATCAGGATCTGCTACAACCCTGCAGCTCTGCTATAGCAGGGAATCCTAGCGATCACGTGACCCCCGGGCTCCCATGGTCGGAAGAAACACTTCCATTTTCACTTTTAGTACATATCGCTCATTGAGCGGTGTACTGAAGAAAGGAAGAGGCAGAAAGGGTTAAAAACCCACTTCTCCCTCCTCCTCCGGGGTATCAGCTGTGACTAACAGCTGACAACCTGTCTTGCTGCTGATTTATTACAGAAGCAGAAGGATTTAATCCCTGCTGTAATTTTACATACGGCTGGGCTTAAAGCCCAGGACCAAGTGCCGTAAAGTTACAGTGCTTGGTCCTAAATGGGTTAATATAGAAAAGTGAGACATAATAGATGTGACCACGTTAGAACAGTTACTGAGGTAGATACAGAAATATTTAATAGAAATGCAAAGTTGCACTATTCTAATATTAGTCCTGGAATATTTCGGATAGAAACATTTTTTAATACTCGAAAATACAGAAAAAAAATGTTTGGAATTATGGGCTGGGTTTAGCAATCAACAATATTCTTTATTGGCCAACCACTTTAATTAAGCCATAGTGTAAAAATGATACGCAGTCAAAAATTAATTCATATAAGTAAAAATACTGCCACCAAAAGTGTCCATAGACTTTAACCCTTTCCCGCTATAGGACATAAATTTACGTCATGCAGCGTTGGGGTATGTATGAAGAGAGATTGCGGGGGGGGGGGGACCTCTCTTCATACAGTGGGGGCATCAGCTGTTTATTATAGCTGACAACCGCAGACAATAGCTGCAATCAGCTGCGCAGCCAATCAATTCTGACAGCGGCATTTAAATCCGCAAAACGATGCCCCGTACAGTCCCCCAGGTGTCATGGCAGCTGGGGCCCTCCTGAAAGACCCCAGGGCTGTTTCACAAGACTACCTATCAAGCTATCCCCATCGGGTAGCTTGATAGACTGCCTGTCGGATTGCAGTATGATGTAATGCTATGGCATTACATCATACTGCAGGGGCCATCAAAGCATCGCATGTTGTGGTCCCCCAGGGATGTCTCACAAAAAATGAACTCTTGCACAACTACATCGATTGAAAAATAAAAAAGTATTGCACACAGAAGATGGCGGCAGAAAATAATTATAAAAAGTTAAGTGTCTTTGGAAAGTAGTGCGGCAGAAAAAAAAAACTATACAAGTTTGGCATCGTAGCAATCGTAGTGACTAGAGATGAGCGAGCACCAAAATGCTCGGGTGCTCGTTACTCGAGACGAAATTTTCGCGATGCTCGAGGGTTCGTTTCGAATAACGAACCCCATTGAAGTCAATGGGCGACCGGAGCATTTTTGTATATCGCCGATGCTCGCTAAGGTTTTCATTTGTGAAAATCTGGGCAATTCAAGAAAGTGATGGAAACGACACAGCAACGGATAGGGCAGGCGAGGGGCTACATGTTGGGCTGCATCTCAAGTTCACAGGTCCCACTATTAAGCCACAATAGCGGCAAGAGTGGGCCCCCCCCCAACAACTTTTACTTTTGAAAAGCCCTCATTAGCAATGGATACCTTAGCTAAGCACCACACTACCTCCAACAAAGCACAATCACTGCCTGCATGACACTCCGCTGCCACTTCTCCTGGGTTACATGCTGCCCAACACCCCCCCCGCACGACCCAGTGTCCACAGCGCACACCAAAGTGTCCCTGCGCAGCCTTCAGCTGCCCTCATGCCACGCCACACTCATGTCTATTTATAAGTGCGTCTGCCAGAGGAACCGCAGGCACACACTGCAGAGGGTTGGCACGGCAAGGCAGCGACCCTCTTTAAAAGGGGCGGGGCGATAGCCCACAATGCTGTACAGAAGCAATGAGAAATAGAATCCTGTGCCACCTCCATCTGGAGCTGCACAAGTGGGCATAGCAATGGGGAACCTACGTGCCACACACTATTCATTCTGTCAAGGTGTCTGCATGCCCCAGTCAGACCGCGGTTTTTTATAAATAGTCACAGGCATGTACAACACCGCAATGGGAATTCCGTGTGCACCCACAGCATGGGTGGCTCCCTGGAACCCACCCGCTGTACATAAATGTATCCCATTGCAGTGCCCTGGACAACAGAGCTAACGTCAGATGAAATGCAGGTGGGCTTCGGCCCACACTGCATGCCCCAGTCAGACTGGGGTTCTTTAGAAGTGGAAACAGATGCATTTACAACTCCCTGTGGACCCACAGCATGGGTGGGTGCCAGGAAGCAACCGGCGGTACATAAATATTTCCCATTGCATTGCCCAACACAGCTGAGGTAATAATGTCATGTTTAATGCAGGTGGGCTTCGGCCCACACTGCATGCCCCAGTCAGACTGGGGTTCTTTAGAAGTGGACACATGTAGTTACAACTCCCTGTGGACCCACAGCATGGGTGGCTCCCTGGAACCCACCGGCGGTACATAAATATATCCCATTGCAGTGCCCATCACAGCTGATGTTATGTCAGCTGTAATGCAGGTGGGCCAAAAATTTATTGGATTACACTGTAGGCGAGGGCCCACAAAAATTGGTGTACCAACAGTACTAATGTACCGGAGAAAAATTGCCCATGCCCAACCGAGAGGGCAGGTGAAACCCATTAATGGCTTTGGTTAATGTGGCTTAATTGGTAACTAGGCCTGGAGGCAGCCCAGTTAAAATAAAAATTGGTTGAGGTGAAAGTTTCAACGCTTTAATGAGCATTGAAACGTATAAAAATTGTTTAGAAAAATTATATGACTGAGCCTTGTGGGCCTAAGAAAAATTGCACGTTCGGCGTGATTACGTGAGGTTTCAGGAGGAGGAGCAGGAGGAGGAGGATGAAGCAAAAAGGTCCCCGTTTTGGATGGTCATAGAGAACGATGCTTCCATCCGCGGGTGCAGCCTACGTATTGATTAGGTATCGCTGCTGTCCGCTGGTGGAGAAGAGAAGTCTGGTGAAATCCAGGCTTTGTTCACCTTGATGAGTGTAAGGCTGTCGGCACTGTCGGTTGACAGGTGGGTACGCTTATCCGTGATGATTCCCCCAGCCACACTAAACACACTCTCTGACAAGACGCTAGCCGCAGGACAAGCAAGCACCTCCAGGGCATACAGCGCGAGTTCAGGCCACGTGTCCAGCTTCAACACCCAGTAGTTGTAGGGGGCAGAGGCGTCACCGAGGACGGTGCTGCAATCGGCTACGTACTCCCTCACCATCCTTTTACAGTGCTCCCGCCAACTCAGCCTTGACTGGGGACCGGTGACACAGTCTTGCTGGGGAGCCATAAAGCTGTCAAAGGCCTTATAGAGTGTTCCCCTGCCTGTGCTGTACATGCTGCCTGATCTCTGCGCCTCCCCTGCTACCTGGGCCGCGGAAATGTGCCTTCGGCCACTAGCGCTGTCGGATGGGAAGTTTACCATCAGTTTGTCCACCAGCGCCCTGTGGTATAGCATCATTCTCGAACCCCTTTCCTCTTCGGGAATGAGAGTGCAAAGGCTCTCCTTATACCGTGGATCGAGCAGTGTGTACACCCAGTAATCCGTAGTGGCCAGAATCCGTGTAACGCGAGGGTCACGAGAAAGGCATCCTAACATGAAGTCAGCCATGTGTGCCAGGGTACCTGTACGCAACACATGGCTGTCCTCACTCGGAAGATCACTTTCAGGATCCTCCTCCTCCTCCTCTGGCCATACACGCTGAAAGGATGACAGGCAAGCTGCATCTGTACCCTCAGCAGTGGGCCAAGCTGTCTCTTCCCCCTCCTCCTCATGCTCCTCCCCCTCCTCCTCCTCCTCCTCCTCCTCCTCTGGCCATAGACGCTGAAAGGATGAGAGACAAGCAGCATCTGTCCCCTCAGCAGTGGGCCAAGCTGTCTCTTCCCCCTCCTCCTCATGCTCCTCCCCCTCCTCCTCAACGCGCTGAGATATAGACATGAGGTTGCTCTGACTATCCAGCGACATACTGTCTTCCCCCGCCTCCGTTTCTGATTCCAAAGCGTCTGCCTGTATGCTTTGCAGGGAACTTCTCAAGAGGCATAGCAGAGGAATGGTGACGCTAATGATTGCAGCATCCCCGCTCACCATCTGGGTAGACTCCTCAAATTTTCCAAGGACCTGGCAGATGGCTGCCAACCAGGCCCACTCTTCTGTAAATAATTGAGGAGGCTGACTCCCACTGCGGCGCGCAAGTTGGAGTTGGTATTCCACTATAGCTCTACGCTGCTCATAGAGCCTGGCCAACATGTGGAGCGTAGAGTTCCACTGTGTGGGCACGTCACACAGCAGTCGGTGCACTGGCAGATTAAACCGATGTTGCAGGGTCCGCAGGGTGGCAGCATGCGTGTGGGATTTGCGGAAATGTGCGCAGAGCTGGCGCACCTTTCCGAGCAGGTATGACAAGTGGGGGTAGCTTTTCAGAAAGCGCTGAACCACCAAATTAAAGACATGGGCCAAGCATGGCACGTGCGTGAGGCTGCCGAGCTGCAGAGCCGCCACCAGGTTACGGCCGTTGTCACACACGACCATGCCCGATTGGAGGCTCAGCGGCGCAAGCCAGCGGTCGGTCTGCTCTGTCAGACCCTGCAGCAGTTCGTGGGCCGTGTGGCTCTTCTCTCCTAAGCTGAGTAGTTTCAGCACGGCCTGCTGACGCTTGCCCACCGCTGTGCTGCCACGCCGCGTGACACCAACTGCTGGCGACGTGCTGCTGCTGCTGACACATCTTGATTGCGAGACAGAGGTTGCGTAGGAGGAGGAGGAGGAGGGTTTAGTGGAGGAAGCATACACCCCTGCAGATACCACCACCGAGCTGGGGCACGCAATTCGGGGGGTGGGTAGGACGTGAGCGGTCCCAGGCTCTGACTCTGTCCCAGCCTCCACTAAATTCACCCAATGTGCCGTCAGGGAGATATAGTGGCCCTGCCCGCCTGTGCTTGTCCACGTGTCTGTTGTTAAGTGGACCTTGGCAGTAACCGCGTTGGTGAGGGCGCGTGCAATGTTGCGGGAGACGTGGTCGTGCAGGGCTGGGACGGCACATCGGGAAAAGTAGTGGCGACTGGGAACCGAGTAGCGCGGGGCAGCCGCCGCCATCATGCTTTTGAAAGCCTCCGTTTCCACAAGCCTATACGGCAGCATCTCTAGGCTGATCAATTTTGCAATGTGCACGTTTAACGCTTGAGCGTGCGGGTGCGTGGCGTCGTACTTGCGCTTGCGCTCAAACTGTGGCGCTAGCGACGTCTGGACGCTACGCTGAGAGACATTGCTGGATGGGGCCGAGGACAGCGGAGGTGAGGGTGTGGGTGCAGGCCAGGAGACGGTACTGCCTGTGTCCTCAGAGGGGGGTTGGCTCTCAGTGGCAGGTTGGGGCACAGGGGGAGAGGCAGTGGTGCAAACCGGAGGCGGTGAATGGGCATCGTCCCACCTTGTGGGGTGCTTGGCCATCATATGCCTGCGCATGCTGGTGGTGGTGCCTCCCCAGCTGATCTTGGCGCGACAAAGGTTGCACACCACAGTTTGTCGGTCGTCAGGCGTCTCTGTGAAAAACTGCCACACCGTAGAGCACCTTGACCTCTGCAGGGTGGCATGGCGCGAGGGGGCGCTTTGGGAACCAGTTGGTGGATTATTCGGTCTGGCCCTGCCTCTACCCCTGGCCACCGCACTGGCTCGGCCTGTGCCCACACCCTGACTTGGGCCTCCGCGTCCTCGCCCGCGTCCACATCCTATAGGCCTACCCCTACCCCTCAGCATGGTGTATTAGCAGTAGTGCAGAAACAGAACGCTGTAATTAAATGTGCCGCTTATTGGCCTGTGGTTGGAGGCTGACTTCGTTTACGGAACCCCAGGAAATAATTTGGCGCAAGCCTGCTGTAACACTTAGCTGGCTGCGTATTTATTTGGAGAACTACTACCCCCAGCAGACACGGACCCAGAACACTGAGCACAGTGACAGGCAGGCAAAATAGATTTTTTTTCAAGATTTTTTTCCAAAGGACCACTGCGTATATTCAATCTATAATATATGTCTTCTGTCACCTGCCTACACAATTCTGTCCCTGAACTGTGTCACGGAACTGCAGTGTTACACTGTTATTAACTGCAACAGACCGGTGATTTCAGAGCCAGGAAATAATTTGGCGCAAGCCTGCTGTAACACTTAGCTGGCTGCGTATTTATTTGGAGAACTACTACCCCCAGCAGACACGGACCCAGAACACTCAGCACAGTGACAGGCAGGCCAAATAGATTTTTTTTCAAGATTTTTTTCCAAAGGACCACTGCGTATATTCAATCTATAATATATGTCTTCTGTCACCTGCCTACACAATTCTGTCCCTGAACTGTGTCACGGAACTGCAGTGTTACACTGTTATTAACTGCAACAGACCGGTGATTTCAGAGCCAGGAAATAATTTGGCGCAAGCCTGCTGTAACACTTAGCTGGCTGCGTATTTATTTGGAGAACTACTACCCCCAGCAGACACGGACCCAGAACACTCAGCACAGTGACAGGCAGGCCAAATAGATTTTTTTTCAAGATTTTTTTCCAAAGGACCACTGCGTATATTCAATCTATAATATATGTCTTCTGTCACCTGCCTACACAATTCTGTCCCTGAACTGTGTCACGGAACTGCAGTGTTGCACTGTTATTAACTGCAACAGACCGGTGATTTCAGAGCCAGGAAATAATTTGGCGCAAGCCTGCTTTAACACTTAGCTGGCTGCTTATTTATTTGGAGAACTACTACCCCCAGCAGACACGGACCCAGAACACTGAGCACAGTGACAGGCTGGCCAAATAGATTTTTTTTCAAGATTTTTTTCCAAAGGACCACTGCGTATATTCAATCTATAATATATGTCTTCTGTCCCTGCCTACACAATTCTGTCCCTGGAGTATTACTGCAGGGCGCAATGCTCTGCACGGCCGATATACAAAAAAAAAAAAAAAGTGCAACACTGCTAAAAGCAGCCTCCACACTACTGCACACGGTTAGATGTGGCCCTAAGAAGGACCGTTGGGGTTCTTGAAGCCTACACTAACTCCTAACGCTCTCCCTGCCTCCACACTTCTGTCCCTGGACTATTACTGCAGGGCGCAATGCTCTGCACGGCCGATATACCAAAAAAAAAAAAATGTGCAACACTGCTAAAAGCAGCCTCCACACTACTGCACACGGTTAGATGTGGCCCTAAGAAGGACCGTTGGGGTTCTTGAAGCCTACACTAACTCCTAACACTCTCCCTATAGCAGCTCCGGCACCAACAGCACTGTCCCTCAGCTATCTCACAACGCATCTGAGGCGAGCCGCGGGAGGGGCCGATTTTTATACTCGGGTGACACCTGATCTCGCCAGCCACTCACTGCAGGGGGGTGGTATAGGGCTTGAACGTCGCAGGGGGAAGTTGTAATGCCTTCCCTGTCTTTCAATTGGCCAGAAAAGCGCGCTAACGTCTCAGAGATGAAAGTGAAAGTAACCCGAACATCGTGTGGTACTCGTTACGAGTAACGAGCATCCCGAACACGCTAATACTCGAACGAGTATCAAGCTCGGACGAGTACGTTCGCTCATCTCTAGTAGTGACCCATAGAATGTTGATCCATTTATGTTGCTGTTTGTGCACCAAGGAAACAAGACGCACTGAAAGATGGCAGAATTTGGTTTTTTTTTTTCATTTTACACTCCACTTAGAATTTTTTAAAAGTTTTTCAGTACATTAACTAGCACTATTGAAAAACACAACTCATCCCGCAAAAAGCGAGCCTTCATACAGCGACGTTGATAGATAAATACAGGAGATACAGTTTTTAAAGGAGGGAGGAAAAAACGAAAATGGGGAAAAAAAGGGCCCGGTCATTAAGAGGTTAAGGGAGTATTCTGAAAACTGGACATCTTTTTTTAATTTTCACACATCCACTGATTAGGTGAAAACTGATAGATCAATAGTGATCTGACGCCCTTCTCCTGAAGAGGAGATTGGATGAAGCAGTGATCATAGTATCACACCATTCATTTTCAAATGAGTATTTCCATAAAATTTTGTAACTTTTTTTTCTTTCTGAGCTTGCCCCATTACGTTTTGAAAGGTGGGTGGGGCTTGTAATGAGGAGGCATTGCTGCCCTTGATCTGATGATTTATGTATAGTTTAAGCCAGACACTGTGCAACGGGACAGACCTGGTATACATTTGGTGCAGGGAGCTCCCGGAGATGCACCTCTTCATCTATTAGGGTGCGTTCACACGAGCGTGTTTTTGTGCGTACTTAGGTGCGTACATACGTCAGCACCCAGGTACGAGCAAAAACATGCGTGAACACAGCTGCGTGCTTGTTGTCAATGGAGCCGCGGCTGTCTGCCGGCCCCCTGCATTCTTTTTAAGGGAAGGGCTTTACATCTAAGCCCATCCCCGAAAAAGAAACATTTTAGTGCAAAAAAAAAAACAACTTACCTCTCCGCCGCTGCCGTGACCCCCGTGGGCATGAAGAACACATCTGCTGCATGCGGCTGATGTTTCCTTCACCCCTGCTAGTTAAAAGAATTCCCTGCTGCTACATCTGCCACATCTGTGGCAGATGCAGCAGAGGAATTCTTTAATTCTCAACTGCAGCTGTTACACAAGACAGCTGCGGTAGAGAATCCTGCTGCCGGCATCCCCTGCAATGGCTTTTCAGGGAAGGGCTTCATAAGCCCTTCCCTAAAAAAGCCATTTAAAAAGGTTAATAAAAAAATCAATACTCACCTCCTTTCAGCTGCCGGGGCTCAGCCGCGACTTCTGCCGCTGTCCCCGGCTCCGTAGTTCTGAGCTATCAGCAGCCAGGGATTTAAAATCCCCGCCTGCTGGTAGCTCTGATTGTGATTGGCTGAATTGCTTCAGCCAATCATAATCAGAGCTACCAGCAGGCGGGGATTTTAAATCCCAGCATGCTGCTAGCTGAGAACTATAGAGCCGGGGACAGCGGCAGAAGTCGCCGCTGAGCCCGGGCAGCCGTCAATGGCTTTTCAGGGAAGGGCTTCATAAGCTCTTCCCTGAAAAGCCTTTTAATTTAGAGTGGGAAAAAAAAAGATCTATACTTACCTGCCGGGGCTCAGCCGCGACTTCTGCCGCTGTCCCTGGCTCTGTAGTACTGAGCTATCAGCAGCCGGGGATTTAAAATCACCGCCTGCTGGTAGCTCTGATTGTGATTGGCTGAGCAGTTCAGCCAATCACAATCAGCGCTACCAGCAGGCAGGGATTTAAAATCCCCGGCTGCTGATAGCTCAGAAGCGCTACAGAGTAGAGGACAGCGGCAGAAGTCGCCGCTGAGCCCCGGCAACCGTCAATGGCTTTTCAGGGAAGGGCTTTATAAGCCCTTCCCTGAAAAGCCTTTCAAAATAGTGTGAAAAACAAATAAAAAATACCCACCTGTCGGGGCTCAGCCAATTCAGCCAATCACAATTAAAGCTACCAGCAGGTGGGGATTTTAAATCCCAGCTGCTGATAGCTCAAAACTACAGAGACGGGGGCAGTGCCAGAAGTCGCGGCTGAGCCCCGGCAGCTTAACCCCTTAATGACATGGCCTATTTTGGGCTTAAGGACGCAACAATTTTTGGTGGATTTTCTTTTCTGTTTACCAAAAGCCACAACTTTTTTATTTTTCCGTCGACGCGGCCGTATGAGGGCTTGTTTTTTGCGTGGCAAACTGTAGCTTTTATCAGTGCCACTTTTGGGTACATTGACTATATTGTAAAACTTTTTTTTTTTTTTTTTTTAATGATAGCAGGTAGAGAAAACGCATCAATTCTGCCATAGATTTTTTTTATTTTTATTTTTTACAGCGTTAATCATGCAGCATAAATGAGACATTCCATTTTTTCTGCGGGTCGGTATGGTTACGATACCAAAATTCTTACATTTTTTTTAGGTTTTCCCACTTTTCTGCAATAAAAACCCTTTTTTTTGGAAATCTTTTTTTCTATTCTAAATCATTGCATTCAAAGTCCTGTAACTTTTTTATTTTTTGATGTACGGAGCTCTGTGAGGGCTTATTTTTTGCGAGATGAGCTGTAGTTTTTACTGGTACCATTTTGGGGTACATACGGCTTTTTTGATCACTTTTATTGCGTTTTTAGTGAGGCAAAATGCTAAAAATTAGCATTTTGCCTCAGTTTTTTAGTGTTTTTTTAAGCATTTTTTTCCGTGCACAGTCAAAAGCATGTGCAACTTATTGTACGCGTCGTTACGGATGCGACAATACCAAAGATGTGGGGTTAAATTTTTTTTACCTTTTTTTATGCTAATCTGAGAAAAAGCATAAAAAAATGTTTTTTTTTACTCTTTTTTTACATTTTTTTTTTAATTCATTTTTTTAATCTTTTTTTTTTTACAACATTTATGTCCCCCTGGGGGACTTGAACCACTGCCCTAATGATCGCTGTCATAAGGCATGGCAGAGCTACTGCTCTGCCATGCCTTATCGCTTATGCAGCGATCATAGGCATAGGCAATACAGGACGCCAGTGTCTGGCGTCCTGTTACCATGGTGACAGGCCGGGCTCTCGCGATGTTATTGCGAGAGCCAGCCGGAGACACAGAGGGAGTCCGCTCCCTCTGTGAACTCTTTCTCTGCCGCGATCTACTTAGATCGCGGCAGGGAAGAGGTTAACAGCGGAACGCCGGCTGTGACTGACAGCCAGCTCCCGCTGCAGGATAGCACGGGATCATATGTGATCCTGCACTATCTCCAGGACGTAAGTTTACGTCCTGTTGCGGGAAGTACCAGGCTCCCAGGACGTAAACCTACGCCCTGCAGCGGGAAGGGGTTAAGGGAGGTGAGTATTGTCTTTTTCTTTTTTATACACTTTTTAAAATGGCTTTTCAGGGAAGGGCATATGAAGCCCTTCCCTGAAAAGCCATTGACAGATGTGGCAGATGTAGCAGCAGGGAATTCTTTTAACTAGCGGGGGTGAAGGAAACATCTGCCGCACGCGGCAGATGTGTTCTTCATGCCCGCGGGGGTCACAGCAGCGGCGGAGAGGTAATTTTTTTTTTTTGCACTAAAATGTTTCTTTTTCAGGGAAGGGCTTATATATAAAGCCCTTTCCTGAAAAAGAATGCAGGGAGCCGGCAGAGCATTGTCTTCAAAGGAGCCGCCGGCAGCAGCCGCGGCTCCATTGAAAACAATGTGTGCATTCCCAATGGTGCACGCATGTCCTATCTTTGGAGGTACACACCTGTAAAGCACGGACATGTGAGCACACCATAGGGAATGCATTGTTGTAAATACAAGCGTGTTTTTGTGCGTGCGTATGCATGCACAAAAACACACTCGTGTGAACGCACCCTTAGTGCATCGTGCCCTAGGGAAAATAATACTAAGCTTGGTGTCACATATAAGGGGCTTAATAAATCTCCCTCTTTGTTTATTTTGTTCCTCAAGTTCTTTAATTGTACAGTAATTACTTTGAATGAATTATTTATATGTTTGAAAGTTGTTAAAGTTATTAAAAGAGTTCTAAAGAAAAGGAGAAAAATACCAAAGAAAAAAAACACTATTTATATGGTAATGTAATATCTCAAATCTATAGACTAGAAAAAGTACAACTTGAGCAGTCAGCAACTTTGGTACTATTTTTAATTATGAGCTGTGGAAAAAAATACAGAATTTTACTTCAATTCCTTCCCCATGATAGCCGTTCACGTACATCTTTTGTGTAGCTATACTATTTAATCATCAATCCTTAAAGGCTATACACACCTTTGCACTCCTTTTTTTTCCTTTAATGAATGTGTTTTTGGAAATGAACAATTTTTGTAATGAGGACTGATAGATTAGCATAATCCCTCAGTGAGAGTAAATTGAGGACTTCTTCTAAGACCTGCCCCTAGCCTGCTCAGAGAGAACTATCATGCTGTGACCCCCTCACATAATATCATATTACACAATGAGGGATTTGTGAGAAATGACCACTCAGGGGCTTTTTGCATTGACAGGAAGAAATTAGCACATAGCTATTTGTAAGTTCATGTGAGTCTTCTACACAGGGAAGTGCAGTCTATGGAAAGCTTACATCTCATTGTGTATTACATTCACTCCAAGTAATAAAAGAGGATAAACAACCTGTGATATGTCTGGAGGGAGAAACCTTATTACAGAGGGCTGTATGATAGTATTTGGAGATGTGGGAAAATTCATCAAACCAGTAACTATACTCTAGCATGATGCACCTTATGGTATGACTATTTTATCATGCTTTGCTATTCGTCCAGATCATCTGCCCCCCCCCCCCATCCCACCCACCTGCCCATTATACAATTGAGGGCCATTTACTCCTGACAATTATCGTGCAAACTTTGTTTAAATGAACGAAAATACGCAATAATCACTTTGTCTAAGTGCAAAGCCATCGTGCACTATTCATTTACTTTTCATTTGTCGCTCACTTTCAACCAGCATAGAAATCAGCGCTAATAACTAGAAGTGATGTCACCCGCTCATTCAGATCGTTTAACTGACAGGTGTCCCGTGTAATTGGGGTATTAAGGCTCATTTTCATGCAAAGACAATCTTTCAAATGAATGAAAGATGGACAATTCTAGCAATCATTTTGCATAAATGCCCATTTGCACTTTATCAGCTTAATTTGCATGTAAATGAGCCTTCAGCAGCTGTTTACAAATCCCAGCATGTGGTCTGGACTTTGCACTCAGCTGCATTGTCTTCACAGGGGCTGCCCTGAGCTGTCAGCTGAATACAATGTAATCATTTGCTCCTGCTGAGAACACAGCATGCAGTCTCTGCTATCTTTCTCCAGCTGAAAGATGGATTTTATGCTCACCTAAAAATGATCGTTCAGCCAAAGAGTGAAAGATGAAAACGTTTACATGCAACGATTATCACTCAAAAGCCATCGTTTAAACGAATTTTGAGCGATAATCGTTGCATGTAAATGGGACTTTAGGATCCCTTTTTAGCCCAGCTTATCTTCCACCACCGTGACTTTTGATCTAGAGATCAGCATTGTAATCAGCTACACTTATCTGCTTCTCTAACTGCTCCTCCACCAACAATCTCTCTCTTACCTGCGAATAGAGAGATAGCAATGTGTAGTATTGATTGGGATGGATACACAGCCTCTGATAAAGGAGTGGGAGCTGAGCTTGTGCTGATCAGTGCTGGAACGCCCCTCAGCCACAAATTTCAATGCAGGATTTAAGGGGTTGTAAGAATAAAGGCCCATTTACATGCAATGATAATTTTTCAGGCAATTAAAAGATTTTGTGATCTATTTGCATAAAGTGTTAAAGTAATAAACTGGCCACTAATTGCCATTAACACTTTATCATCTTCATTTGCTTGTAAAAAAAAACCTCCAGGAGCTGTTTGCAGAGCTCAGCATGTGATTAATCCCACACCCAACTGTGCACACAGCTGCATTGTTCATTTAGGGCTGCCGGCAGGTCTGGTCTCTGGGCTCCAGTGGATGACACAGCATGCGGTCTATCAAGAGACACTTTATCTCTCTGCGGCTGAATGGATTTTAATTTCACCTTAAATTCATTGTTCAGATGAAAAGTGCCTGATACCCGCGTTTACATGTAACGATTATTGCTCATTTCCGGTCGTTTGAATGAATTGTGAGTGATAACCGTTACATGTAAATGGGCTTTTCAGGCGCAGGATAAGGAAGACTCAATGCAAAAAAAACAGATAAGTACATCACTTTTTTCTGCAGGGACTTAGTAAGATACTGTGTGTGTGTACTGATTTTTCCTGCATAAAGGTTTCCATGGCCTTTAAAGAATTCGGGCACTATATATATGATGTATCCTACACAACATGCCCGCTGCCTTGGGGTCATATTTGATTCTGATCTCTCTTTTACCCCCTACATCCAATCTCTCGCCCGAACATGTCAGCTGCACCTCAAGAACATCACAAGAATCCGCTCTTTTCTCACTGTGGACATGTTAAAAATGCTTACTGTTGCCCTCATCCACTCACGGCTTGATTATTGCAACTCATTGCTGATCGGCCTCCCCTGCACCAGACTCTACCCTCTCCAATCCATCCTGAATGCGGCAGCAAGGCTCATCTTCCTGTCCAGCCGCTACTCGGACGCCTCTGCCCTGTGCCAGTCACTGCACTGGCTGCCTGTTAAATACAGAATTCAATTTAATCTCGCTACCTTCATCCACAAAGCCCTCCACAGTGCAGCGCCCCCCTATATTGCTTCCCTCATCTCAATCCATCACCCAGCCCGGGCTCTCCGCTCTGCTAACGAAACCAGACTGAGTGCCCCTTTAATTCGAACTTCTCATTCCCGCCTCCAAGACTTCTCCAGAGCAGCACCTGTCCTCTGGAACGCACTACCAAAGGCTACCCGGGCAATCCAGGACTCACAAAACTTCAGGCGTGCTCTAAAAACGCTCCTCTTCAGGGAGGCATACCGCATTCCCTAAACAAACCCCTCTGTACTCCGCCTGATAACATGCTCCCTGACCTACTGACTGCAATCCCTGCTAGCCATCATAAACCGCTCCTGCAGTCATACTGTTTCTGCCGTCACACGGCTAAATGTCTGACCATTGTCTATGTGTATATCACCCCTCACTCTCCACCTCGCCATACCGTGCACATCTCCAGCCCCTTTACCTTCCATATCACCCCCTATTCGTAGTATGTAAGCTCGTTGGAGCAGGACCCGCACCCCTATTGTTTCCATCAGCTGATTACTATGTAACCGTGGTTCTGTAATTTTTGTACTTTTGTCTCTCTGTATTCCCCGTCTATGTAAACGCTGCAGAATATGTTGGCGCTATACAAATAAAGTTTATTATTATTATTCGAAGCTCTCTGCAGTGAAAAGCTGCAGCAAATATGCACCAACTCCCCAGTGGCCAAATGCACAACTAAATGGTGCAGATCTGGTGGTGCTTTTAATTTCAGACCTGCTGCAGGATTTAACTTCCATTTCAGGGATTCAATTCCGCAGCATAAATAGACGGGCGTCATATTCAGAATCCGCAGTGTTTTTTAAAAACACTGTGAATTTGTTGTACAAAATTTCCTCACTATATAGAGGACATTTCTGAAATCCCTTCCAAATGGCTCATACCGTAAATGTTATGTTTTGCGTCTTTAATTAATGTTAACTATTTGCAGTGTTGTAAAACACAAACCACGTGCATCTTTCAAAAACACGTGCGTGTTTCCAAGTGCATTTTTGAACACAGACACAAACATTGGCATGTGACAGCAGCCTAACCTATAATATTCCACTAATCTGCAGCAAAATAGTAAAAACCAGAAATTTGCACTATAAAAAGACTCCATGTAGCCTATATAGACTCCTACATAGATACTGCATATGTATAACCTAATGTAGTTCTGTTATTGGAATGACCCCCTTTAATTTGGAAACCGTGCTGATATTGCGTACAAGCGCATGATGGGGAGGGTCTCATTAGCATCGCGGCAGCACCTCAGCTGCACTGTGCCCTAAATGTTTGTCAGTCTTTTAATAAATATAACTTTATAGCGGCTTTCAGGAATGAGATGTGACAATGTAGCTTTCAACCCTTTCCAATCCACTGTTTGACGACTGAAGACATGCTGATTGAAGGCTGTGCAGCTCCAATGACGAAAGACGTCCGGCCAGGTATTCTTACTGTATATTACTGTCCGTTCTGTTGCCGGGGGCCTCTCCGGTTTGTCCCATACCGCAATACTGGCTCTAGCCAGCAGATGGTGGCATTGTATAATGGCAGAAAGAGAAAGCCCCCTAGGAAACCCTGAATCCAAAAATGGATTGCAAAGGGTTAAACCAAAAATCAAAGATGCTTTTCTACTGGTATATCAATCGTTCATTAAGAGCTCCTTCGCACCGCCACAAACCGTATCAATCAGAACCCATTAGTTATAATAGGTTCCCTCACATGGAGCATTTTTTGCAGCTGGATTTCCATTGGGAGAAAATATATGCGACATGCTTTATTTTTTTGTGTGCATTCGTGTACCCTAGACTCAATAGGAGTTTATGGGGAGCTCAAATGCACACCCTGTCTGGACAAAATCGTGCACTAAATGCCGCAATTTTGCGGGGAAGACTGTATGCACATGGAACTAAGTAGGCTGGCGGCATGCTCTATTGTGTGTGCATTTGCACATCCGCAAGGCATGTTTATTTGTGCTTGGCAAACAAAGACGCGCCGATTAAAATGTTTAATTAGTAGAGATGAGCAAGCATACTCACTAAGGACAATTACTCGATCGAGCATTGTCCTTAACGAGTATCTGCCCGCTCGAAAGAAAAGGTTCGGCTGCCGGCGCGGGTGACAGGTGAGTTGCAGCTATGAGCAGGGGGGAGCGGGGGGAGAGAAAGATCTCCCCTCCGTTCCTCCCCGCTCTCCCTCGCCGCTCCCCGCACGCCGCCGGCAGCCGAATCTTTGCTCCCGAGCGGGCAGGTACTCGCTAAGGGCAATGCTCGATTGAGTAATTGTCCTTAGAGAGTATGCTCGCTCATCTCTATTAATTAGTCTTTATGAGTTCCAAATATATTCTTTTTCCAGTGGAATTACTAGTGTTCCACGCATCTCCCTGCGTATTGCGCACGCATTTACACCCCCCATTGACCTCTATGGGGACCTTTGCTTAGCAAATACGCAGAAAAATAGAGCATACTTTATATATTTTTTTGCACGACCCAACTGTGCATGCCAAATACAGAAATGTAAAAGAACGATTGAAATCAATGGGTCCTGTGCCCGGCGTCATCTGAATGACACACTCATGAGAAAGCCGCTGCACTAATTCTGTATTAACAAATGAAGAGTTCATATTTCCCAATTCCGCAGAGCAGTGAGGTGGTTTCAATATAAAATTAAATAAAGCAAGATGAAGAAATAAAAGCTGAGCTGCTTCTGTCTGCGGCGCTCATTTTCCTTTATTCTTCAATGCACAGATCTGATTCTCTTTCAGAAGAAATAAACCACAAATCACTGCTTCTTTTCAGGAGCGGAAAGCGAATGTGTTTCCAGGGGATGAAGAAATGATTTCTTCTAAGCTCCAGGAACCAATCAGGATGCAGTCATTATCCCGCACCAGCATGTGTTACTTAAATGAAACATTTTCTCTTGGATTTGATTACCAGGGAACAATAGAATGTGACACATTTTTCAGGCCTGATGCACACAAGAACAGACTGGTAACTAATTTAGCCATGACTGATATTGTCACTGAGGTCCTGGTTGTGGCAGACACACACTCTATGTATGTAATTGTTGCTATTTCGATGTCAGGATAAATAGGTTATTATTTGAATGTATCAAGATGTTGCATTGTTGTGACTATACTAGCACAGAAGTAAAAAAAAATATGAGCAGAGCGTCACAAGTTGTGATGATTGGACTTAGAAACTGGGATATTTTGTCCATATCTAAAAACTGTTGCAAACCCTCTGAATTTAACCCCTTAACAACCACGCATATGTCTTTTGACATCAGCCGTTAAGGGGCTTTAATCTGCAGCGCCGTCAAAAAATGGTGCTGCATTGGAAGCCGTTGCAGGCCTCCTATGGGGGGAGCAGGTGCTTTGTTGTTAGATGACAGCTGGATTCTTGCTTTAATAGTGGGAAGCAAAGAGACCTTTGATTTCTGGTGTTTAACCCTTTACGTGCTGCAGTCAGTGCAACCGCCTCATGTAAAAAAACAAACAGAGGGAGTGGGCTCCTCCTGTCTCCCATTAGACTCCCACAATTTTATCACAATGGGTTGCTATGGCACCCGAAGGCTTGACTATAGTCTTCGAGTCTACCGGATACGATGGCCTGTGAGACTCAGTCTGTGGCTGATCTAATAGGCTTTCTAATGCACTATTATACTAATGTATAGTAGTGTATTAGAAGAATGAAAAAGTTGCACGTATCAAAATACCCTAGTGCGACAAAAATAAAAAGTTACAAAAGTGTAAAAAAAAAAATTAAATACATAAATAAAAATGATAAATTCTACCTTTCCCCATTTACTATGTAAAAAAACAAACAAACAGTAAAAACAGGCTTTATTGCTAAGAGGTTAAGGGATGACCTTCATGTAAGGAAAACAGGTCCTTGTATAGATCAGTAATTTATTTGCTGAATTCTGATATGCTAATTTACTAACAGCCCTATTTCAAAAGAAGTAGTTGTTTCTTCGAGGGTCACAGTAGTGAAAAACACCATATTCCTTAATAAAGCTGGAAATGGTTTGCAAAATAGAGAAAGTAAAAAAATTAAACAGGGCTGTGTCGGGGTCATGCCCGCAAGTCTTTAGGGGCATAGAATACAAACCGCGAGATCGGTATTGTCGGGATAAATGATCTAGTCAGTAGAGGTTTGAAATGTCATTTCATAATTCTAAACACATTTCTGTATCTTCCAAACAAAGTGGATGAACAACGGGTCTGTGATGTGAGAAGCAACAGACATAAGGTAAGAGATCGACAATTATGTTTTTTCACCCAGAGTCGTGGAAGATCCCATGGGTAGATAATCTACATTAAAATGTGTTTTCATAAAGTTTAAAGCGTGTAAAAGTTCAGTTTGATATCATTATTAAAATGTTCCAACTAATATGATGTATGGACTTTCATGTTTTTACTGCTTTTCTTTGTAGTCACAAAGTAAAGGCCCTTTTACACGCAATGATTATCATTTGAACTTATGAGCGACTGAATGAATTAATGACATTTTTGCATAAAATGCGGAATATTTAAATATACAAATAAGTGCGTGAAATCCTCTCCATTTCCCTCATTAGCTAAAGTAAGCACTGTATATGTTATTTGATCAGGTGGGAGTGTTTATGCGAGGAAACTCTGGCCAGGAGAATTTTAATTAGTGTGAAGATAAGCCATTGTCCTCTGCAGCAGGAGTAAACAAGTAGTCATTGTATTTAGCATATCAGTCAACCCTCTCCTAAAGTCATTCAGTCATTCAAAAAGTGAATGAATTGCATTTAAATTAAACAAATAGCGAACTACCTAACCTCTTTTTTTATGCAGGTTGAAATTCAGCGATAAGCGACAAGTAAACAAATGTGCATGATGACGGCGTGTTTACACGATTATCACTCACTTTTGCTCATTTTAATGAATTTTGAGCAATAATCGTTACATGTAAATAGGCCTTAAGTCATCATTCCCCGAAGAGCATCATTTCTAAATCAGAGCTGGATATGCTCAACTTTGAGACGCTCCCAATAAGCCTTTTGAAGTTCGGCATTAGTGATTTTAGACGTTTTATAATTCTCACAAGCTCTTCCATCCTCTCAAATGCGTTTCCAATCACTTTAAAGCCATTTATTAGCCATATTTTGTGACATTCTGTGAAAAAAAATATTTTTTGCACGTCTTCGCACCACAATTTTTTCAATATGTTCACTATTTGCTTTTTTTTGCTGCATACTTGTAGAACTGAGACTAATCAAGCTACACCTCACACAGCATGATAGCAAGCTAGAGTCCAGGGCTCCACTAATGTTGAGCCACACGGCCTTAAGATAGCGGCACTATTATATCACCAGATAACGTCATACCGAGGTCAGACTCTTGCTTCTAGGTACGTTGATCCTTCCTCCAATGAGATATTTAACACTGTCATCATACGTGATGTCTAGAATTTATTTTGATTTTAAAACTGTCATGCTTTTTAACCCTCACTGTCCTGAGTACGGCTCTGAAAGTATAGATGTATTCTACGTGAAATATAAAGACTATGTTGAAAAAATCATCTAGTTCACTAGCTGTTTTTGGTTTCAATTTTCAGTCAAAAGTAAGGAACTTGGGTGAATTCATTAATTATTGACTTTGTAGGTAAAATTGGAAAATAGAAAACAGAGGGAACATGATCCTAGAAAAAGGGGATAGGGGAGCACAGAAAGCAGAGCTCCATTGTGTATCATGTGAGTGGCATGTGTATGATCGTAAAGTGCTTTTTATGACAATGTCCCTGTATCTGCTTGGTTGAAGTCTGGATGAAGTCTAGCAGAGTCGATGAAATGAAGGGCAGAAAACCAAGTGCTACTTTAAGAGCCCCTTACTCTCAACCTTTCATTTCCGCTATGAATACAGGAATGATATGCAAGGTGTGTAGGTTTGATTATTTTCACATAGTTACATTTATCTATTGCCAACTGCCCATGGCAAACAATGGAAAACACTCTTCTACCTCTTACATATCTTGGGTAGAAGACTTGCATGCACTTATCCAATGCTGATGCTTTGTAAATTGTCATGTACTGATTAAAAGACTATGATGAAAACATTTACCTTGCAGTCTGCCAATACATTTACAAATGGCTCACAGAAGACATTCTTGTGACTGGTTAAATAACAGCCGTAACTATTGATTTATCCGTGTTAAATGGCCAGCACATGGTGCCAGGTAAAGAACATCTGTATAAATGATTTTCAATGACTAATTTGAACTATACGCAACATGAAGTCATCTTTAATCAGCGGGAACTGAAAATGCTTTTCTCAGCATCCATCTCATACATCTTTCATAACGAGCTTATTCGGTATATGTGTAAACACATAATGCATAAATCCACAGGAATCTGACAGAACATCCCCTTCATTACTGTCCACTTGTTGTCACGTATTATGTAGACAAATGAAATAACACCGTACATGTACTGAGGCTTTATTTTATCAGAACAGCTGCACAAACCAAAGAATGTTCTATGAGAAAAATAAATAAAAAATATTCTTCTTATAGATATGACCGGCAGAATTTTCTAGAGTTTGTTACAGAATATAAATAAAAATTCCAATAGTTAACATATCTCTGCTTTACCAGATAAGAAAAGTTTAAAAAATAGGCACAGCTTGATAGGCACTCTGCATAGGCAGCCCTGTCAACAGCGGTATTTAAAGAGTTAAGGAACGGAACCTGTTCATAAGTAGGGGATAATCTGTATATCATAGTTCTAAAAAGAAAACTTCACTCTATTAAAGTTTTTTTTTGGGGGGGGGGGGGGAGCTTTTACTACTGATAGCCAATCCTCAGGACAGGTCATCAGTAGTTGATTGGCAGGAATCTGCCGCTCTGGATCCCTGATGATCAGTTGATCGTCCAGCCCACTATCATTGCAGATAGTGCTGGAATTAGATAGAGCTGTGAACATTTCAATGGCATAATTTGATACTACAGGAACAGCTATCATTGAATTCAATGCACTGCTGCGATATGGAGCACATATGGAGGCCAGCAATCAGATGATTAGCAGGGATCATAAGCTGCAGCTCCCCACCAATCAATTATTGATGTCCTAACCTAAAGATAGGTCATCGATAGTAAAAGTCCCGGACAACTTTTTAAACTCTAGATAAGAGTGTTTTAAAATGTATTTTTGAACAATGGAACCACTTTCACGCTCTGTTCTGGAAATAGTATTATGTGAATGCCTTAAGATAAATCTCATTATTACAGTTATTTTCCCAGCCGCAGAGAAATAAAGCCATGGAATGTCTCCTCTAGTCTTCTACCTCGGTTCCCAAAAGACACTGGCCATTACTATAATTAATTCCTGGTTACTAAAGAAATGAGCCAGGACAAAAAATGGGTGTAGGTATGACATTTTTGTGATAAAAAGACACCAAACATCAGGATAGTAAGATCCACTTCTCCATTTTATTAAACCAGCATGAATAGACGCGTTTCAGGGCTTTGGAGCCCCTTTCCTCAGTTTTTGCTGGGAACACACTTTGAGTAGTTAGCAATTATTATCCCAAATTCTGTATTCAGATTTATGTGCCTACGAGTAGACCTTACAGTTCTTATAATTTCTGTATAGTTGCAGGAAGATATAATAACTGTAAGGTCTACTCGCAGGTGCCTAAATCTAAATACAGAGTTTGGGAGAATAATTACTAATTGCTAGAAAAGTGTGTGTGCAGCAAATACTGAGGAAGAGACTCCAAAGTCCCGAAACGCGTCTATTCATGCTGGTTTAATAAAATGGAGAAGTTGAACTTACTATCTTGATGTTTTGTGCCACTTTACCATAAACAGGTCACACACTCATTTCTTTCCACAGCTAAATATACCACACACTTGTCTTCTCTTTTGGGCTGAGACGATCATTGGTTTTTCTGAACCTGTTAGAGGTGTCCATGAACCGCCTTGGGAAGAGAAAAAAGGCATGTGCATGTAGATATGTCTATATATGTATCCACGGGTGCCTGCATCTACGTATACATAAATAAGGTTCTTGTTCACAACAAATGAATCTGCTTGCCTCCTACTGAAGATTGCTCCATCCTCCGCTTTTATTCGCTCTTCTCTGACATGTTTACACGTGAAGAATCGAAAGTGTCTTCTGCCCTGCAAATTGCGTCATAATAATGCTTATTGTCAGGAACCTTGATTTGTCAACCTCTAAATACAACCCAGATGTTCCAGTAAAAGGAAACTGCAGATCATCTTGAAAGTTTCTTCACACTATGGAATATCTCTCCAGATTTCGCATTTTCTCTATGTATAAAGGCACTTTTACAATTCTGTCTGCAGCGGGAACAGATTTAGGTCACAGAGCTTGAAGAAATGACATAGACTTGGGACAAGAAGAAGACATAAATGCATAGTTTAAAAACTTTAACTTGTCAAGTGCATTATTGTTGGACTGATAGCGGAAAAAAAAATTAAAACAAGAACTACAGCACAGATTTATAAAAAAATATTTTAAAATTAAAGATTTAAAAAGAAATGGATGTTTTCCAAAAACATAAACATTTCTGTCTATTGGTACATAATAAGAGCAATAGTTAGGTAATTAGTAGGGATGAGCGAGCACGCTCGCTTAAAGCTGCTACTCGATCGAGTAGCAGTCTTAGCGAGCAACTGTGTACTTGCCCAAACAGCATGCGGGGGGGGGGGGGGGAGCGGGGAAGAATGAGAGATCTCTCTCTCTCCCCCCCCCCCCCCCCGCATGCTGTTTGGGCAAGTACACAGTTACTCGCTAAGACTGCTACTCAATCGTGCTCGCTCATCTCTTGCAATTAGGTGTGTTTTATCAAGTCCATTGGCATGTTGCTGTCTTGGAGTTATTACTAAGACATCGGTTAGTGGTGTGTAATTAAACTGGTTTAGATTTGAATGTTTTGTGTGACAGTCGCCTTTTGCAGAAGTGAAGTGCAGCCATATAGCTTGTTATTTTTGAATTAGCACCTTAAAAGCTACTGATCTACAGTTCTGTCACTTTGTCAGCATTATCAAACCATACGAGTGACATGCCATCAGTAGTAGATAACGTAAAAGTGACAAACAATATGACAAACTTTCTGATAGCAAATAGATGACTGCATTTGTCTAATAATAGAAAACGTGATTTAATAGTAACTACAGTTTAGAAGGATATTTTCAACATTTCCGAACAGAAAAATAACCGCGGAGGAAAGCATCAGTGATTGAGCGTGTACAAAAAAGAATATCTCTTTGAAATGTCAACACAAGCTATTATCATAAACGAATAAATTACAATAATAAAAGAGAGTACTTCTATATAACACTTCACACGAGTCTATCATTAAAACAACTGCCTGCACCAGCATTCCATCATCCTGATATTAACTTGTTTACTTGATGCCTGCACTTAGAAAACTTTTCGAAGTTAGTTTGTGTAAATGTTATCAGGATCCGGCGAGTTTTACGGGTTCTGTCATCGAGTAGGCAAGATCACCGGGCTCTGCAAAGAAAAGTTCTCCCAAAACCAAACTTCGACAAATAAGCTCATTTTGTCTGCTGACAACATTTAGTTTGTGATGTGCTGTTGTTCTAAGTGGAAGCAGCTCTATATTCATATCACGTCTACCACCTAGTTTTCCTTGTCTTAGAAAATCAATTAATGAGCTGTCTGTTTGCCTCCACTGCTGTAGTTTGAGCTGCAATCTGTTTTAATAGGATTTTATCAACCTCACAAAAAATAAATTAAATAGATTAATAAAATGATGCGTCTTTCTCCTCCCCTCTTAAATTAAAAAAAGTAAAGTTATTGGGGGCATATATCAGTTAATGTTAATTTGCTGTGGGCACTCAAGACATTACCTATCTGGTGGTAATAATAAATGTACTTAATTTAAGGACAATGATGGCGTTTTATACGAGTTTATCTTTTATGGGCTCCTGTACTGTGATATTTGCCAATTTTGCTCATGTTTTCTGTTCGAGACACTGAAAAAGGTCGAGAATATAAAGTGCAATGGTTAAGGGGAAAGGAAAAGGTTGTCCACATAAGACACTAGCTCTTTGAAGAAGGAAGCCATTGAGGTACCAGAAGTCTTCTCATGGGATATCTTATATTATTATGACACATTTCAGATCAGGACGTGGGTATTCCCCAGACAAACACAGTGCTGTGCTCCAAAATGTGTCAGACTAATAAGAGTCATCCCAAGAGAAGACTTCTGGTGCTCTAGTTTCTTATTTGAAGAAGGAAAGCCTTAGGTGGACAACCTTTTGTCTTCTTTTACCAAAGACTAATCCAATTGGGTATAGAGATGAGTCCAGGGCAACAGCTTCCCATCCTCAGCTTAAAAGTCAAGTCAATCATGTTGTTGGGCATGCAGCACAACATAAGTACCTGCATTTTTATTTTTAAGGTATCCAGACTTAATGCCTAGGAACAATCATGCTTTGTTTGTCTTTTAAAGACTACTAGATTGACCCGATGTTCGCTACCTGAACATAAATGTTTTAAAAGTGATGGTTATGAATTTCTAAATCAGCATGATTAGGTGATTATTTAGAGTGTCACTTTGTATTTGGAGCAGATATCTAATATAAAAAAGCCTACAGATCTCTCTCTGTTTGACTGTCTTTCTGTCTGTTGCTCTCTGTCTCTTTCATTGTCTGTCTCTCTCATTGTCTGTTTATGTCTGTCTATCTCTCTATCTCAGTATTGCTCTGTCTTTCTCTGTGTCTTTCATTCTCTTTCTGCCTCTTGCTCTCTCTATTGCTCTCTCTTTCTGTCTCTATTGCTCTCTCTATGTCTCTTGATCGCTCTGTCTATGTCTCTCGATCGCTTTCTCTATGTCTCCCTAACGCTCTCTCTCTGTCTTTATTTTGCTCTCTCTCTCTGTCTATCACTCTCTTTCTCTGTCTATTATTTTCTCTGTCTATTGCTCTTTTTCTGCTTGTTTCTATCTGTCTGTCTATTGCTATCACTCTCTGTCTTTCTATTGCTCTCTGTGTCTCTACACTCTGTTTCTCTGTCTCTCTATCGCTCTCTCTCTGTCTCTCTATCACTATCTCTGTCTCTGTATTGTTCTCTCTTTCTGTCTGTCTCTTTATTGCCCTCTCTCTGTTTCTATATCACTCTCCCTCTGTCTGTTTCTCTATTGCTCTCTTTCTATCTGTTTCCCTATTGCTCTCTCACTCTGTCTCTCTATTGCTCTTTCACTCTGTCTCTCTATTTCTCTCTCCAGCTTGTTTACTACTCCAGGTTCTTGGCTAAGATGACTAATACTGTTCATGGTGCATGAGTACATTGGAGCTCCTGGGCTCCAATGTGAAATTTGCAACAGTACACCCTTGCTTACCATGTGCTTTATATAGTACTGGTGTCACCTTATGTAGCAGAGGAGTCTTGGCCCTTGGGATGAGACAGACTTGCGGAGGAAAGACTTTCATCTGGTGAATTTATTCAATGTTTTTTTTAATATGTGAAATGCAAACCAATATTGTTTGTGTTAGTTGTGTACCACCCAGTGCGGAAATGACTTGACTTGGTAGGCTAGCATGTGTGTACTTTTATAGACTTGCGCTTATCAATTTCTCTATGTTCTATCACTCTGTTAAAAATAGAGATTTCTAAAACTGCTCCTATACATTCAACAACTGTCAGACAAATGATCAGTTGTCCAATAGATATTTCCCTGGTTGCCCTGTAGACATGAATGTTTGGCTCAGTTGAACATTCATGTGTTTAGGGAAGTAAGTCGCTGACAGACAGCTCTGGCACCACCCTATTTCCGAGGGACACATCAGAGAGTTATCTGGCCATGCTATTATCAGCTGGTGAAGGCAACTAGACTCTAATGTGTATTGGGCACCTTTAGTTTGTCTTCCCTACAATACATTGGTACACTCACTGGACAACTGATTATCCTTGTTGATATGCAGCAAAAAGTTACAGAGACTTTAAGGTAATGTCACACCAAAGGAAAAAAAAAACTGCTTTTCTCAATGAGGAAGAAATCTGTGTATGAAACCTCACTCAAATATGGCTATCCAGTAAACGAATTTCTGACGCACGCTATCCAGGGTGCTCACCATAGGCTGCCTGCACCAAGCAGGCTGCCCGCACCGTGGATGTGTGAACGGGGTGCCCCGCAGAGCTAGGGGAATCCCTGTTCATGTGCAAAATTCCCTGCATGTCAGCAGCATGTAAACCACGCTCATCTGACCGCAGCCTTAATGTGAATTAAGCATGAATTGGGGTTTAGCCAAACCCCTTTACTGATTTGCAGATACATTTGGAGATCAAAGGAGCTTTTGTTTGATAAACGCTTATCTTCAATCCACAGGATAATTGATAAGTGTCTGATTGTTATTGGAACCTGTATTGATCACAAGAATGGAGTCTTATGTCCCCCATTTGAAACAAATGATAATTGGGTATGCATGCTGCTGTCCATTCAGACTCTATGGGACTGACTGGGGAAGGTAGCCAAGTGTAGAGTTCCATTTAACAGAGCTCCCATCCTTGACCTATATTACCTTGTTGGAAAATCAAAAAACTTAATGTTCTTAGAAAGTAAAATACCCAATTGTAATCCATGAATATAGGTAATAGAAAGATCTAAATAGCTAAACTAACATGACAGTTCTCTACCCTGTAGATTTAGGTCTTCTTCTTTGTATTAGTAGAACTAGTCTGAATGCTGTCTAAATATGTGGAGCTACGTAAAATAAATGAAAGTTATGATTCTATTCCTCAAGAACCCAACAGTATCATGTATGATCCGTTTTCGTGTTCAAAATAATTTTCTGGTACTATGATTTTAAGACAGAATTCAAGAAGACTCTGAAATGTAATCGGTTTACCATTGCCTTAAGGCCTTAGTCACACGGGCGTTTTTCGCGCGATTTGCGCATCGCGTGACGGATGCGCATGCGCAAATCACGTGACCGGCGCCGAAAAATCGGCCCAAAAATCGCCCGAAAATCTGCTCCTAGCCGCGTTTCATTAGAAACGGGCTGGAGCTGTCCAGCGCATTGCATTCAATGGAGACGGCAATACAGCCGTCTCCATTGAAAGCAATGCGCTGCGGGCGAGTGTGGGATGAATTGTCGGGAAGGGCTTAAATATATAAGCCCTTCCCTGCAATTCATCCAGAAAAGTGTTAAAATAAAAAAAATATATGTACTCACCTGCTCCCAGCAGCCGGAGATCCGCACGGCCGTCCTGCAGTGGGTGTGAAGGAGGTGTGACTCAGACTTGCCCCTGATTGGCTCAGCGCTGAGCCAATCAGAGGCAAGTCTCAGTCACACCCATTCATGAATTCATCCAGCGCTGTCCAGCAGCCCATTGCTTTCAATGGAGACGGCTGTATTGCCGGCTCCATTGAATTCAATGGGCAAACATCGTTCTTCTCTGTCACAGCTGTTACAGCTGTGGCACAGAAGAATGATTTGTCTTCTATATGTTCTCAATGGGGTCGGCGCTGCTGCCGCCGGCCCCATTGAGCGCATATAGAGAAGAGAACAGGAATCGCAGATCGCAGATAGGTGCGATCTGCGATTTCTGTTCTATAATTTATCGGACAAGCGCATAAAAAGCGCTCATGTGTCCGATACCATTGCAAAGCAATGGTTTTATAAAATCGCCGGACGCATGCGCATGCACAAATCGCGGCTAAAAACGCCCATCTGACTAAGGCCTTACTAGGAAAAGAGGCACTTACCCTCAAAGATAGTTCCATTTATTCGAGCTGCCTACTCCTGCCTGGGATCCTAAATACATCTATACACGTACAGTATTATTTCCTTTTTATTTTGATAAGTCTCCCTGCCAATTAGTTCTTTATTAACACATAAAACTGTAATGAAGCCATTGAAAAAACTAATAATAAAGGATGAATGACACTTCTCTCTTTGAAGAGAACTATGTGGCCAATTCATTCCTGGGACATATGCACTAATGGATGTAAAAGCTCGGCAAATCAGAAGGCAACTCAATCATAAAAGTTTAGTGTATGTTTTATTTCAGACAGTTGGAAGGCAGATGGCTCATAAAAGTACTGCGTTAACTCCAGTCTGTAAGAGCTTCAATAAAGCACAAAGAACCATAATGCTGGAAGATTTTCCCAGACTTAAAAGCAGTCCATCTTCCATATTCTTAACCTTACAAGAAATACAGCAGACATTAGTTGAAGCTTGAGAAGCAAAAGTATGCAATGCAATAGATAAACTCTAAACCAAAAATAATATGGTGTAACGTACAGTAACACACCATCGATTTTCTACAAGGATGAAGCCCCAGGAAAATCAGATGCTAACGGAGGGAAGATAATTGGAAGCAATCAGTAATATGATATAGACAGATAGATATGAGATAGACAAATAGATAGATAGATATGAGATAGATATGGGATAGATAGATAGATAGATAGATAGATAGATAGATAGATATGAGATAGATAGATATGAGATAGATAGATATGGGATAGATAGATATGAGATAGATAGATATGAGATAGATAGATATGAGATAGACAGATAGATAGATAGATATGAGATAGATATGGGATAGATAGATAGATAGATAGATAGATAGATAGATAGATAGATAGATAGATAGATAGATATGAGATAGATATGAGATAGATAGATATGAGATAGATATGAGATAGATAGATAACCCGGACCATTTCTATGTGTGAGGATAGCAGCAGGGCACGCGGCTCCCGTATACAGTGACAGCAAGAGCAGCAGGATGATGACATCATCATCCTACTCCTCTCCAATCTGTGCTGTGCCATGCGTATGCCTCTCTCCTCCTCCCTCCTCTTCCCCTCCTTCTTCTTCTCTGCTTCGGCTTCCTGTTCGGCTCGCATCGTCAGCCACACTAAACCAATCACATGGCTGGCAGTGGTAATGCACTGAATGTGCATTTGTATATGGTGGAGGGCAGCCTCTAGGCCCGCTCAGCGCAGTATGTACCCCATACAGTACAACTACGAGTGATGGCTCTCACATTGAAGTAGTTGTTTATGATAAGAACACCAGTTTGATTCCAGTGAATCCATTTATTCTCCGGTCATATATTATCATTATTCATAGTGTTGTAGAGTTTTACTGACCTTAATTAAAATATAAAATTTCCTAGTAGGCACAACTTTATTCATTGCATAAACTGTGACAACACTGTGCTGATTTCCAGAACAAACAAAATAAAAAAAAAATACAATATCTCAATATTGATAAATGTTTATACGAGACAAAAAAGTAAAATCACCTCAAATTGCCAAACATTAGATACTTATTATCTTTTTCCTTTTTTCTACCTGTTAATTAGCAAAACAAGTGGATTGCCTTCAATAATGCAAAATTTTAGCAGTAACACTTTCATTCACTTTAAAGCTATTGAAAGTGTGAAAGCTGAATCACTGTAAACTCTGCATATGAATTAGGCAGCACAGTGAAGAATAACATATGAGCAAATATAGCACTATTTACCTGGCTGGAAGCTGTTGTGACCTCTTTGTTAGGGAGAGAAATACACTTGCTAAAAGTAAGAATTAGCACAATGAAAGTAGGTTAAATAAGAGCCTTTCGCTGTGTTATATATCACAATGTTCTATAGAAAATGTACCATCAATAAGAAACCATTAATTTGCAAGACAAGAGAAACCATGTTTAAATGTCAAAAACTAGTGAAGACCAGTAACAGGTAATTTAAATGCCCAACAGCCGTCCCACCAATTATTACTCCTATGGTTTCACAGAAATAGTTGTTCATAGAATGGAGGCGGAGCACCCCGACACCCAACTGCATTCACCGCAAACAGGAAGTTGTTGGTAGACGAATGACTGCCTGTTTACTCAGGTTGATAGTCACTTGGTTTTAGGTGAGCTAAAAACCAAGCAACTCTCACAAGTAAGCAATTTCTTATTCAGTGACATGTCAGTGACTGTATGTACATAGTAACGTAGTATGTAAGGCCGAAAAAGACATATGCCTATCCAGTTCAGCCTATTACCCTCCGTAGTTGATCCAGAGTAAGGCAAAAAAACACCAATGGTGTAGAAAGGATGACAATCACCCAAATTTGCTATTTCCAGTGATTATTCGGACAATAATCACCCAGTGAAAAAGTAACTTTAGGCAGTGGCAGATTAAGATTAGGTGGCAGCCCATGTGTAATTTGTTTTGGTGCCCCACCCCTCTCCTTTATTAGCATAAGAAAAAATGATATGTATTGTACGGTTAGGCGGTCCAGTCTGCCTATATTTTGCTTCTGCAGAAAGCAGCAAGATAGTACCAGAATCAAGCTCATAGCATAAATTCAGCACCAGAACCAGACCCATAAGTACAGCACAAATCAACCTCAGCACATAGGTACACTACCAAAACTAAGCTCATAAATATAACTCAGAACTATGCAGTAGTGTTGTAGGGGCTGACAGCGATGCCTCAGAACAACAGAAGGAAGAAGACAGAGCCAGGAGGAGAATGATTCATGTTGCTCAACAAGATGCTACTGCAAGGAGGAAGGAGATTATCTGGCCAGGTGGACCTAAGGGGGGTGAGTGAATCTAAAAAGGAGGGTTATGTAAATAGATAAAGGTATAAGGATGTTTTTAGATGTGGCAGAAAAGTCTACATACAGATAAATCCGCACCAAAATCCACATTTCTTACATGCGAATTTTGACATGGATTTACAGTAGAATTGCTTTGGATTTGCTTAAGGCAAAATCCTCAGCTATTAGGCTGCAAAGTCACATTAAAATCTTCATGTAAGATTGAATTTTTGGGGTGGATTTGTCTATGCCGGAATTTTCGACAAGTATAAAACCCTCTGAGGCTGAGGTATACTGTATGAAAACCTGATCAGACCCCTTTAGACAAAACCCTTATAGACAAGTGGGGACCACTACCACCATAAAAAATTGCAGTTCCCCTATTGTTACTTTATTGTATGATTTTCATGTCTCACCACTGCAAGTGGATTTCGAGAGAACAGATATTGTCACACCATTAAGAAAATTACTGGAAATTCCTCAAACGGGATCTCTGCCATGAGAGCCTAATTTACATTACGTATCATTATGTTTTGTACACGTGCCGTAAAAAACTTGGTGTATGTCAAAGGAGTGTCCTTTGGCCCAATGTTGGGAAGGTATGCATCAGATGGATGACCTGTGACGCTGTATGCCTGTACGGTAGCATTTGTCATAGCCTTCCATTGGACGTTTGCATCGGAAAGCACTTCAGACCGACCTTAGATGGAAAGTTGACATGTCATGTGCATAGGGCCTTACCTTCTGGGCAGCAAGGGGTTTGCATATAGTTCTAGCACAGAGATCTTCTGCTGTCTGTCAACAGACCTGATAGTTGGGGAAAATATGATTTGATCTGCTTTATTCAGTGAAAGAAGAAAATGTTTCCTTTAAAGTATTTTCCTGAATCCTGTGACTTGATTTAGAAGAAGCATATGGCTAGGATAAAACTTGTCAGTAACGCTACGGAGCAGACCTTGAATATGTGCAGATTTCTTATCCTCATACTCTCCTGCATTTTGTATATTTGTAGCACTTTAGTTTCACCCTGCTGGTTAGGTTAATAAATGCTAATTTAATTTATATGTAAATATTCCTTAAGACGCCTTTCAAACAGGCTGAAGTTTGGATACAACATGCAGCACAAAACAAAGCTGAATCTGCCGCTGCGAAATTACGCATTAAAACCAGCACGTTAATGTGGATTCTGATGCAGAATTACTGGCAGAATTAAGCAAACTTCAATTCTGCATCAAAATCCATGCAGAGGCATGGAAATGTTGGCGCAGAATTCCATGTATTATTGTGCGTCTTGCAGCCAAATTCCACCCATGTGAACGCATCCTAAAGAGGGACGGCCATTAGATTTTACCATATTAAGTCATGGGTGTGGTGGGAGAAAACATTTTAACAATTTTCCAACAATGTCCTTCATAAACCCATAAGGTTAGGCTTTTTCAAAAACAACAAGTTTAATCAAGGGATGCTGTATGTGCTAGTTATATAGTTGGAGTCAGCGGACCGTTGCAGCGGTGCCAAGTCATGGACTATCAGCTGGTGCCATGAGCTGACGAAGCTGAACTGTATATTTCTTAGCTCACTGTACATGATTTCAGCCACTACTGTTGTCATCAAGTATGTATATAGTAACATAGTATGCTAGGCTGAAATAAGACAAATGTCCATCCAGTTCAGCCTGTTTCCACCCCCCCCACCCCCCAACCCCTTCCCTTGTTGATCCAGGGGAAGGCAAAAAAACCCCAATAAGACAGTGACAGGGATAAGTGTAAGACCACAGGCGGGTTGGATTCCGCATGCAGAATCCCGCAGTGGAATCCGTCCCTTGCAGCAGCGGCATCTGCGCGTACTTGCTTTCATTTTCTTCTTTCTGTGCTGCGGATGGTCCGCGCGGCTCGTCTTCGGACCTGCACAATACAGATTTTTATTTTTTAAACTCTTGCTTTTCCTGTGGAATTCGAGGACCGTCCACAATTGGCCACGGGTCAGGCGGCTTCCATTGACTTCAATGGAAGCTGTCCATACGGACGTCGCAGGAAAATTGAGCATGTTGCGATTTTTCATCCACGAGTGGAAACTGCAATTGGTTTCCACTTGTGTCCATGAAGAATCATTTTGCATTGCAGGCTATGAGCACTCTGGATTCCGCAATTCAAATCCGCCCGTGTGCATTCACTCTAAATCACACAGCAATGGGTGTGATTCCCAGAATATGACTCCATGACTCAGCACTACTGTTCCTGCCCTAATAACTTCTAGTTAGTATACAGCACAGGACTTGATTAAACTTACTGTATTTTCCTTGAAAATCCCCCAAGCTGATGAGTTTACAAAGCGTACGGTTGGAATAATGACCAAAAGTCCTATTCTACCATGGCCTTGGTTTAATATGGTAAAAGCTAATGAAAGGTTGCCTTTAAGAGCTTGTTCACCTTGGTACTTCTGGATTATGTTTTCCTGCTCCATTATGATGGGAGCTGGAAATTGGAACCTAGTAGCCGAACAGAACCATCCTATATCATAGAAAAGAAAAACCCCACTGACTTATAATGGAGTCATTCAGTTTCCAGCTGAGCTTCCAGAATTCTACAGGATGAAATTGCACACCATGCTCTTTGTGTTTCTTCAAGGAATTCAGCAATGAAGAGGATGGATGGATGGATGGATGGATGGATGGATGGATGGATAGATAGATAGATAGATAGATAGATAGACAGATAGATAAGACAGATAGATAGATAGAAGATAGATAGAAGATATATAGATAGATAGAAGATAGATAGATATGAGATAGATAGATAGATATGAGCTAGATAGATAAGAGATAGATTGATAGAAGATAGATAGACAGATATATATAAGATAGATAGATATGAGATAGATAGATAGATATGAGGTAGATAGAAGATAGATAGATAGATAAATAAATAGATATAAGATAGATAGATAGATAGATATGGGATAGATAGATATAAGATAGACAGATAACAGATAGATAGATATGAGATAGATAGATATAAGATAGATAGATATGAGGTAGATAGAAGATAGATATAAGATAGATATGAGGTAGATAGAAGATAGATATAAGATAGATAGATATGAGATAGATAGATAGATAGATAGATAGATAGATAGATATGAGGTAGATAGATAGATAGATAGATAGATAGATAGATAGATATGAGGTAGATAGATAGATATGGGATAGATACATATGGGATAGATAGATATGAGATAGATCGAGATGAGCGAGCGTACTCGGTAAAGACAGCAAAGATTCGGGTGCCGGCGGGGAGCGTCAGGAGAGATATCTCTTTCCCCCGGCTCCCTCCTGCTCACTTCCGAAACACAGCGCTCACCCCCGCCGGCACCCGAATCTTTGCAGGCGAGCAGGCAGTAACTCGGTAAGGACGATACTCGCTCAAGTATCTGTCCTTACTGAGTACCCTCGCTCATCTCTAGAGATAGATGATAGATAGATATGAGATAGATGATAGATAGATAGATAGATTATATATATATATATATATATATATATAATGAGATAGATAGAAAGATAGATATTAGACAGATAGATAGATAGATAGATAGATATGAGATAGATAGATATGAGATAGATAGATATGAGATAGATATTGGATAGATATATAGATATATATGAGTTAAATAGATGGCTATATAGATTGATTGATAGATAGATATTAGATAGATAGATATGAGTTAGATAGATGGCTGTATATAGATAGCTATATAGATTGGTTGATAGATATTAGATAGATAGATATGAGATAGATATTGGATAGATATATAGATAGAAATTAGATAGATATCAGATAGATAGATAGATAGATAGATCTGCTAGTTACCTATCACCACATCTTAATTCTCTATAATGAAGTTTATGTGTATAGCTTAAATAATCCTTATTAGAGCACTCGGCATAATACCAAGGAAGAGAATGTAGTTACATCATGATTACAGAAACAAATAGCAATGAGTTTCACCTAAACAAAGATGCATGAGAGCATGTTACACATGTAATAAAATAACAAGCAGGACAAGGGAGTTTGGGGGTGGTGAACAAATCCCATAGGTAATTAACTTGTAAATAATGTAAGGTCTTTAACAAAGCCTAGGTATCATACCATATGAGTTGTCTACTGACTTTGAGAGACATTCCTCACTCATCTGCATCTGCACTAATGGCCTAATATCAAAGCAAGAAGATCCTCTAAATTGACTCAGGCAACCAAGACAGTCAGAAATGCATCCAATCTGTTCTTTTCTACATCTGTCCAGTTTTGCATGCATATTATCATGGTCTGGCTCACTGCATAACCACATCTCAAGAGAGAGATTGGAATAGCAGTTGCTATGGGTTATGATAATGAACAAACTACATATAAAGTACAGAACAGGAAGTCAATGTTTTCTAATGAAGGCCTAATTACAGGGTCATAATAAAGGCCCCTTTAGATGCTGAATAAACGACTGACGATCAGCTGATCGCTCATCTCTCAGTGTAAATAGCAACAGTTCAGTAATATGAAGTCAATGGAGAGGGGCGGCGGAGCGCAAGGAGAGAAATCTCCTCCTGCCGCCCCGCTGTGAGACAGTGATACTAGCTCCTGTGCAGCAGCATGAGAGCGAGTATGTGCGGGGACAAGTGTCGGACATCGTTTACCCGACACTCATCCCGTCTAAATGGGCCTTTAATAGGATAAATCAACAAACAGAGAGTGCAGAAGAAAAAAGAAAAAGTGTGTATAAACAGCTTCAAAGTTGAAGGAGAAATAAAAAGAAAACTGAAGTGAATGGCCCAAAGAAGGTGCAAGCCTGGCAGCGAAACACGCTGCATCTATTTCTACACCTACCTTATGGAATAAATTTGGGTTTTCTGGACTGGCACCTACAGCTTCTGCTTTGAATGAATGGATATTGATATCTGGTGAGCCACTCAGGATGTTGGGAGGTTGAGTGAGTTTCATCAACCCCCTGTGGAGTAAATCTGGATTTTAATAATCTTATTCACTTTAGTTTAATACTTATTTCTCCTACACCTTTGAGCGATTGGATATATACTCTGTTTATTTTTCACCAAAGCCATTTACGATCTTTGGGGAGTACACTGAGTGCTCTTCCATTGTGGATGTCCATCAGCTGGGACAGGGTGTCCAATCTGAAACTTGATCTAGATAAGTTTGAACTAACAGAATGGTATTTAACAGGGAGAAATACGTCACCCGGGCAAGAAAAATGAAAAAAGCAGATACAAAATGGGAGGAATTGAGCGAAGCAGCAGCACATGCTAAAAAGACTTGGGTATACTAATAGATCACAGACTGAACTGAGTCAACAAAGTGATGCAGCAGCAAAAAAGGTAAGCACAATTCTAGGATGTATTAAGAGAAGCATAGAGTCTAATCTTGGAATAGCAAGGGGTTGGTATGTAATCTAGAACAGCCAGGTCTAGCAGAGACATAGAGTTCAACAGCAGGAGTAGCAAAACTGTTTTTGATAAGTGGACAAGTTGAGGTTCTGGCTTCAGATTTATACCCCAAGGACCTCTTTCCTTTGAATTAGCAAGCACAAAAGGGTAAGTTAAAAATGTGGGTTCTGCCCAAGCTCAAGATATAGAGTACAGGTTGTGAATGCAGGGTACAGGCCCTAAGTACAGGATGTAAGATATATCAAGATGATTCAGGATGTAGACCAAGTGTAGGTGTTACAATATGCTAAGGAGGCAGTGGAGGTGAAACTGCGGCAAACAGTAGGGTCTTAGCAGGTTCATCCTCATGGAACAAGAGCACAGGCTAAGAAGCATGGGTTTCACATTTGGGGTACAAGAGCAGAATACAGATTCAGGGTTCAGGATACATACTGAGGCACAGATTTTAGCGTTTTAGGATATAGGCACAGGATTCAGGGTTCACAGGCTCAGGTTAATGAAGTAGGGTACAAAATGCAAATTCAGAATTCAGTTACAGGTAACAAGCAACTAAGAGAGCTTTCACATGGGCGAATATTTCTGCAACATGCAGCGGAATTTGTCATATAGAAAATTCTGCACCAAATTCTGCATGTTTAAATGCAGATTTTGATGTGGAATTGCTTGCAAAGTTCTGCAATTTTTAATTCCGCACCAAAATCCGTGTTTTAGTCATGCAGATTTTTGGTGTAGAATTTTCTGAAAATTCCACAGTGGTATTGCAGAAATATTCCACCCATGTGAAAGAGATGCATACAGCAAACCTATCCTGAGGTTCTGGCACAGAGGTTGGTGATTCAAACACCTACCTGCACCACGCTGTTAGGAGTTCAATGTAAACTCCTTGCAGCATTGTTACATACTGTATATTACGTGTTCCACAGTTCAAACCCATTGAGTCCTTGACGGTGGAGAACACAATGTCTATGGTCTTGGAGTAACAATTGTTACAACCATTATAATAATGTGCCTCAAAAGACGATAGTTGAGGCCATGGAGCCTGGGAGCATGAATAATAAGGTGAGTTTGGGTGTTTCATTATAATACAGTACTACACTTGTGGGAATCAAGTGCTACCGGTAGCTTATTTTAATACTTTGCTTGACATTGCAAGACCTGAGCTGCATGTACAGATTTTACATGCCATAAAGCATATAGCCCATAGCAGGTCATATCAGCACCTTCACATAGCCTATAGAGAATATTTCTATTATCAGATCACTAAGTGTTATTGCCCTACTGAAAGGCATGTTACCGAAGTGAGCCATCTCAATGGTCGAAATGCTCACTTTTCAGATGTCTATACAAAGTTGTAACAAGGGAATGGTGAAAAATCCTAAATTTAAGAATAATGTTGCATTATTTTTAATTTTTATTCACAGAGTCTAGTTGTTTTTTTTTAATTCATAGATAGCCCTTTTGAGATCAACCCTTTAAAGGGTGCAGCACTTTTTTTTTTCATCTTTGTTTTTTCCTCCCCACTTTAAAAAAAACCATATCTCTTTTATTTATCCATCACTATAGCTTTCTGAAGGCCTGGTTTTGCGGGCCGAGTTGTATTTTACTATGTAATGTACCATATAATATACTAAAAAGCGTTTTAAAAATTCTACCAAGAGTGAAATGGGGAAAAAAACACACAATTCCACCATCTTTGGGGGGGGGGGGGGTCTTGTTTCTACGGGTTACATAGTGAAGCAAAACTGACATGATAACTTTATCCTGTGGGTCAGTATGATTACGATGACATTTACATTTTTTTTTTGTTGTACTACTTTTAAAAAGTAAAATATCTTTGGAAAAAAATAAAATTATTTTCTCCCGCCATCTTCTGACAGTCATAATTTTTTGATTTTGTCATCAACATAGTTGTATGAGGGCTTGTTTTTTGCGGCACACCCTGTAGTTTCTATTGGTATCATTTTGGAGCAAATATGACTTTTTGATTGCTTTTTATAATTTTTTTTCTTGGAGACGGGGTGACCAAGCAAGCGCATTTCTGACATTGTGTATTTTTTTATGACAATGTTCACCGTGCGGGGTAAATAATGCGTTACTTTAGTATATCGAAAATTTTATGGATATGGCAATGCCCAATATGTTTTTATTTTTGTACTTTGATTTTTTTTATTAATTAATGCAACATTTTAAAACCGATTTTTACAGTGTTTTTAGCCCCCGTAGTGGACAAGAACTTCTGAAGATTGTTCCTGCCGTATGATGTAATACTGTAGTACACTACAATCTGACAGGCAGTCTATTAAGCCATGCCACAATGACAGCCCTGGAGGCTTTGAGAAGGCCTCCGGATGTAATGGCAACCAAATAGCACTCCACGATCGCATCACAGTGGTCTATTAGGGTCCCCCGAACTCCGATCGCGGCATTTAAATGCCGCTGTCAAAATTGATGGTGGATTTAAAGGGTTAACATCCCTAATCAAAGGGAGTGCTTATTGCAGCTGTAGCAGATGGGTGTAGGCAGTAAGAAACAGCCGACACAGCATTGTATGGAGTGGGATCAGCTCCTGATCCCCCAACATACAAACCCCGGATCTCCATAACGTAACTGTACATCATAGAGCCTTAAGGGTTTATGAGACTTGGATATTGATAAGTTACTGCAGCCTCTACAGTGTATATCAGACACAGCGCCATTCATTTCATAGCAGCAGTGCCTGGTACTGCAGCTCAATCCCATTCACTTGAACATAGGGCTAAGTTGCGCAAAGGCCACGTGACCAATGAATGTGACATCACAGACCAAGGAAGAGGCAGTGCTTCCTCTTCAAATAGCTGGTCAGCGGGGTGCTGAGAGTCCGCCTCCCTCTTAGAATGATATTCGTTACCTAACTTAAGGAAAACACCTTTAACTTTTCATGTGACCAAACTGTATCAAATATGAATTTTGATGCTGATTTTTCTAAACGTCTTCATCTTTGAATTTCATTCGGTGTATCGCAAAGCCATCCCACATATGTCCCATATTAAGCACCCTACGATCAGAAAATCCCCCGTATACCTTAAATGTATTCAGATTTTATTCTGTAACCTGTGAATGCGGTTTTTCATCGCGGTGAAAGGACTGTTACCTAGACGATAATGAGTTTTCAGTTTGATGATTGAACGACTTTATAAACTCAGCAACCTCCTAGATTAAACCCTTCTCTGTTGGGGACAATAAACCCTCTGCTCCCCTTGCCAACTTACAGCTTGCCAGATGTTATGTAAGTGATACTATATACGAACTCTTGTAGCATATTTTTTCTGTCTTTCGTTGATTCTTTGTATTTTCTTCCTTTGTTATTTCCAGATCATAGGATTCTGTGTTAATGTCATCACAGAGGTCAGTATCACTCCTCTGCCCTCATGCTTCATCGAAGCTAATGGCTCCTCTGTATTTTAGATGCTTACCTAGAGAATTAAACTAAAGCAGTTCTGTGTCTAAAAATCTCAATTTTCTATATTTTGTTGAGCAGATTGAAGCTTAAAAATCTCAATTTTCTATATTTTGTTGAGCAGATTGAAGCTTAATGTAACCCTTCGTCATTTTATGTTATGCCCCAAAAATAGAAATGATTGTATTTATTGGAAGCTGACTGTCCATGAAAATTTTGCAGTACATCACCCAAATCTCCCAGACTCTAGCACTTTAAATGTCTTCATCGTATAAGTTATGATTCAACTAGGAGTTAAAGCTAACTATATAAAATAACATATTCCTGAAACTTCTCAACAGTGTGGTAAATCATGGCTCACAGGTTACCAACAAAACTGGTTATTGCTGTTTATTGATTTTGCTTGCAGCTTTTACCATCCTCTGAAGTTTATCTTCAAAGTTTCACTTCCTGAACTCATTCACTTTCATCATCAACAATCTGATGAATTTCAAGAATGCCACATATTAAAGTGATATCCTGAGTCTGAACAAAGATAGAGCTAGATACAGAACAGATCAGAAGATCACAGTAGCACGCACTATATTGATTTCATCATACAACACAGCTAAAAGGAAAGTTTGGGCAAACCTAAATTAATGCATTTGCTTCTAGGGTATTACTTTTGATCCACTCTAACAGTTAAACAATAGAAAGAACCAGTTGCCACAAAATAATTCTAACCCAGGGTAAGACTCCAACATTGGTACCACGTTAATTTGTCACAGACATATGGAACCTACATAGTGTAGTAAAAACGCAGGTTCAAAATTCGTGTAGTTTCTATACATTAAAGAGGGCTGCTTTCATACCGGCGTTAGGGTCACTTCAGGGTTTCCATCTCTCTGCTCCATTTTTGGAAGAGAGGAACTAAAAAAAAACAGGTCAGCTTTTTCTCCATTGATTTCAATAGGGTTTCAAATAATGGAAAGCAAATGGAAAGGATATAGTTCTGTTATGGGAGCAGGAAAGGGGAATCCCCTGGTTGAATGGATGCGTCTTACAATGGGACCAAACAACGTCAAACTAATTCCATTGGCAATAATGGGGTCTGCTCAGTTTCAGTTCAGCTGACCGGCATTTTACTGGACAAAAAAGTTCTACATCCAGGACTTTTTAGTCTGGTACTTTGTGCTGCATCTATGACGGAACCTCAGAATAGAGGCTCCAGCACAGATGTGAAAGCAGCCTAATCCATGACACTAGCATTGGCGTATTATTTATATGCGTCTACGCTCTTGGAGGTGGCAATGCCGGCTGATTCCAGACCCGGGGACAAATGTGTTAATAACGATATCATCTAAATGAATGGTGCAGCCCCGGACTATGGTCATGATTTCAGGGTATGTATTCATGGATCGGGGTGAAGTCCCCGATGTGCCTTGGTGTCAACCTTGCACAACACAGCTATAATAAACATGTAATTAAAGATTCAGACTCTGTAATATTTATATATGTGTGCCTCCTTCCCATTTAGCACTTCTTTACAGCCGTGTAAGCGCGTTTGTGAGTGCCTCAGCGCTACTTTTTTGCACACTTAATGAGGCTGTTTTGCCCGTGTGTCCTACTGTACTTTTTCCACCCATAAAGGATGTTCGTTGGCGCACAGGAAACAAGACAACTCTTGAAATGGCAAAATGAGTCAAATGAGTTCCAGACGTGTTCTTTTTCCAGCGACATTACGCTGCATATTATACATCTCCTTGCAAATTGGCACACATTTGCGTACTCCCCATTGACATCTATGGTGCACAAGTGCACAGAAAGGTAGAGCATGCTACGTTTTTTTATGTGCAACCGAATTGGAAATATAAACTAACCCATTGAAATAAACTGGTTCTATTCTCTGCGTATTGCACATGTAAATATGCCCAGCTGAAGAAGCCCTTAGACTCATTTTGATTTATTAAAACATTGGCTTCAGCATCAGCAATGTTTATTGAAGTTAATGTATAACTGATACATAAAAGAAAGTGTCATGGCTCCTGTTTGTAAGCTTGAACTTTCAATCTTCTGCTGACTTACAGCAAAAACACACAGCCGAGGCGCAACTATGTTCCATACCTGAACGTGGGGAGTTTCTTCTCCTTTGCTGGCTTTTCAATCTCTGTGCCAGAGCTAAGGAGTTTGAAAATAACTGGGGGAAGATAGTGGCTGCCTGATCTTCCCCGCACCATGTATTCACTACATGCAGAGAGGATAGGGCAGGTCCCATCTTTTCTTGTCCGTTCAATTAACAGCTAAAAAATCCCTTTAGTGAAAACAAAACCACTGAACTCCCATTGAAATCAGTGGTATTGTTTGGTCCCGTTGTATGGCTGTGATTATCACGGCCCTGTAAGGGGAGAAAAATGCACGTGTTTTTGCCCTTACAGTATAATGGGGTCCACTAGATTTTCATTGAGGATCCAGTATTTTCTACGTCAAAAATAGTGCGGCAAACAGCACTACTCCTGCCACCAAAGAATATCACAATTCCTGACTTAGTTGAAAAAATGTAAGTGTGATACAGAGGCGTAACTTTAAGCCTCTGGGCCCCAATGCAAAATCTGTAACAGGGCACCCAACTATAATGCTTTATTCATAGTATTGGGCAGGGGTGTAACTATAGAGAATGCAGGGGATGCGATTGCACCCAGGCCCAGGAGCCTTAGGGGGCCCATAAGGCCTATATTCTCAATATAGGGAGGCTAGTAGTATGAATAAGGCCTCATGTCCACGGGGAAAATCGGGCCCGCTACGGATTCTACATGTAGAATCTGCAGCGGGTCCCTCCTGCCCCGCGGACATGAGCGCTGAAAATAGGAATTTATAAGAATTTACCTATCCGTAGCGGCCGGCGAAGCTCTGCTCTTCCTCACGGCCGGATCTTCTTTTTCGGCCGGCGGATGAATTCCTCACGCCGGCGGCACGTCGCCGACGTGCCGCGCGCATGCGCCAGGCACATCCGCCTAGCCGAAGCAAGAAAGATCCGGCCGTGAGGAATAGAAGACCTTCGCGGTCCGCTCCGGATGGGTAAATACTTTTAAATTCCTATTTTAGGTCTCCCGCGGATCCGGACGGCTTCCATAGGCTTCAACAGAAGCCCGCGGGAGCCGTCCCCGCGGGAGACCCGCACGAAAATGGAGCATGGTCCAGATTTTTTCATGCTCCATTTTTAAAAAAATCCCTTTTATTGACCATCCGTGGGTATTTATCTACCCGCGGGTGGTCAATGCATCCCTATGGGATGCGGATCCACATGCGGGAGATCCGCTGCGGATCTTAAATCATATTTTGCCCGTGGACATGAGGCCTAAAGCATTATAGTTGGAGGGCCCTGTTACAAATTTTGTATTGGGGCCCCGAATATTCAAGTTACGCCTCTGGTACTGAGCTCCATATATGGAACGAGAGGCCTTATGGAACCCCTAAAGTGCCTGGGCCTTTGTGCAACCGCATCCCCTGACTGTGTAAACATAGAATGCACAAACCTGACTTTGCATACTCTACTATGCAAGCGGTGCATGGTTCACTATTGTAGGGGCTACTTGACATACAAATAATGCAGAAATCATTAGTTTACAATCATGTTTGTTACTGTAATATGCTACTGCCCAAACAGCATGTTCTGCCTCCAAGGAATTTCTAAATAGTGAAACACGCCTTATCTTCAGGAGCAGAATGTGTTATTTACATATACTGGCATATCCCAGGATTCAGGCACTGCAAATAAGCCAGCAGGAGGCTAACAGTACAACTACACATAGTCAAACACTAATAAATGTATTCTGCTACAGCACAGATTTGGTTTTACATTATCTTCTCTTCCTACCTGTTGTAGAGTAATTTCCAGCCTGAAGGAATGTAAATGGTTTTGGGCTGTTTGCCAAGCTGCCAGATTTATCTCACTCTTTCCAATGTCTCTGTTTCATGATATCTGCTCCTTTAATGCTTTGCTCAAAGCACTTTCACAAACCATCCAAATGATACTGTAGCATATTATTTATTCTTTGATATTAAATTACATACCGGCTTATTGAGCTAACCTCTGTCATTATGAGGGCTAAATTGGATGTTAAAGTTGGAAAAACTGTTATAATGTATCTGTGTGGTGTGTGGAAAATGATATATGTATTACTAGTATGCAATGCACACACACTGTAATATATATATATATATATACATACACATACTAAGGCCTTAGTCAGACGGGCGTTTTTTTCGCGCGATTTGCGGATCGCATGACGGATGCGCATCCGCAAATCGCGTGACCGGTGCGCGCAAGTCGCCCGCAAATCGCCCGAAAATCTGCTCCTAACCGCGTTTCATTAGAAACGGGCCGGAGCTGTCCAGCACATTGCATTCAATGGAGACGGCAATAGAGCCGGCTCCATTTAAAGCAATGCGCTGCGGGCGAGCCCGGGATGAATTGTCGGTAAGGGCTTAAATATATAAGCCCTGCCCTGCAATTCATCCTAAAATGTGTTAAAATACAAAAAAATTGTATACTCACCTTCTCCCGGCAGCCGAAGCTCCGCGCGGCCGTCCTGCAGTGGGTGTGAAGGGGGTGTGTCAGACCTGCCCCCTGATTGGCTCAGCGCTGAGCCAATCAGAGGCATGCCTCACTCACACCCATTCATGAATTCATGAATGGATGTGAGTCAGACCTGCCCCTGATTGGCTCAGCGCTGAGAGGCAGCAGTCACTCACCCATTCATGAATTCATGAATGGGTGTGTGAGTGAAACCTGCCTCTGATTGGTCAGGGCTGTGACCAATCAGAGGCAGATCATTCAGCAGGCGGGGATTTTAAAGCCCCGCCGGCTGAATAGTGCCGAGAAGCAGTTCAGGAGAACTGACAGCGGCCGCGGCTGGACTCCGGCTGCAGCGGAAAGGTGAGTATACAATTTTTTTTTATTTTAACACATTTTAGGATGAATTGCAGGGAAGGGCTTATATATTTAACCCCTTCCCGACAATTCACCCCGCGCACGCCGGCAGCCCATTGCTTTCAATGGAGCGGCTGTATTGCCAGCTCCATTGAATTCAATGGGCAAACATCGTTCTTCTCTGTCACAGCTGTTACAGCTGTGGCAGAGAAGAATGATTTGTCTTCTATATGTTCTCAATGGGGTCGGCGCTGCTGCCGCCGGCCCCATTGAGCGCATATAGAGAAGAGAACAGGAATCGCAGATCGCAGATAGGTGCGATCTGCGATTTTTTGTTCTATAATTTATCGGACGAGCGCATAAAAAGCGCTCATGTGTCCGATACCATTGCAAAGCAATGGTTTTATAAAATCGCCGGACGCATGCGCATGCGCAAATCGCGGCTAAAAACGCCCGTCTGACTAAGGCCTTATATATATATATACTTATATATATATATATGCACAAATATATATATGCACAAATATATATATGTGTGTGTGTGTGTGTGTGTGTGTGTACACACACGCACAGACATATACAAGCACACTTGTGCATACATACTACCAATCAGCCATAACATTATGCCACTATTAAAATATTGTGTAGGTCCCATTTGTTGCCAAAACAACTCTGACCCTGCAAGGAATGGACATCACAAGACCTCGTACCTCCTGGTGACCACCTTGTGACATCTATTCCCTGGGTAAGATACGCGCAAACACCCTAAAAGTCCACATAACGTAAGAAAAAAACATATTTCATCACACCAGGCCTTCTTCTTCCCTTTGTCTGTGTCTAAAGTTGATGAATACATGTCCATTGTAGGTTCTTTCGGTACTGGAAAGAATGAGTATTCTGACTAGTCTGTAATCATGCAGGCTCATATCCATCAAGTTACTGTACTTTGGACTGTGTTTTCCACCACCTTTTGTAAGGAAAAGTGTTGTTTCTCCTTAGGGAGAGCACTTAGAAGGTGTGTGAGGAGACTTTTGGGGCCATGCATGCTCCTCTGGGAAATATGCAAATGAAAGGATGGAGCAAAACCTCTGCAGTGACACCCACTGGAAGGCAGCATTCCTGCAAGTCAATGTCAGATTTTTAAAACAAGCTATGTGACAATGACTGGTAATTGTGAACCAAAGCCCACATCTATAGGCCTCTCACTAGCCAAGCCAGAAACTTACTGCACACTGATGAGGGGCAATCACCCCGAAACAGCTGTTTGTGTATGGTATTCTGGCTTTGGTTCACAATTCCCAGTCATTGTTCCAAGGCTTGTTTAAAAAGCCTGACATTGACTTGCAGGGATGCTGCCTTCCATTAGGTGGCGCTGCAGAGGTATTGTTCCATCTTTCCATTTCTAACATCTTTCTCATAGCAAACATTAATTTATTTTCAGCTTGTGCTATAGTGACTCTTCTGTAGGATTGGACTAGACTTCACTTTCCATGTGTTTCCATACATTTGGACACCCATGACCCTGGTTGTCCTTCCTTGGACTTCTTTTTGTAGGTACTAATCACTACATACTGGGAACACCCACAAGACTTGTCATTTTGGAGTTGCTCTGACTCAATCATCTAGTACTCACAATGTGGCCTTTGTCAAAGACATTTAGATCTTTACCTCTTGCCTTTTTTCCTGCTGGTCTTTTTTACTTTCTGAAGATCCATTGACTTTTTTGCTTGTCAGAGGACATGTCAAGCAAGTGATAAGAGATAGAATAAAGGCTATTTTGTATGGAACGAATATCGCTCAAAAATCATTTAAATTAGCAAAAATGAATGATAATTGTTCAGTGTAAACGCAGCCAGTGATGGAATGATGATTGGTAAATAGAGATGAGTGAGCACCAAAATGCTTGAGTCCTCGTTATTCGAGTCCAGCTTTTCGTTAAATTTTAGAGCTATATTCGAGTAACGAACCCCATTGACTTTAATGGGAGACTCGAGCATTTTTGTATGTGACCCGAAGGTTGCCGAGCTTTTTTTCTCTCTCTCTCTCTCTCTCTCTCTCTCTCTCTCTCTCTCCCCCAAGCCAGCCACAAACTAGCGTTGACGTGCGCAGCGGGGAGGGGTCAAATCTGACACATCAGCAGCGAGGATGGGCCAAAACTGGGGCGAGGTTGAACGCGGCATGATGCTCGCTCGAGTAGTGAGCACCATCGAATATGCTAATACTCGAACGAGCATCAAGCTCGGAAGAGTACGTTCGCTTAACTCGATCGGTAAACCATTCACTATTTGCTCATCATTCATTTTATGCAGGCATAAAAATCATTGTTGGGTCGTTCACTTATCGTTCAGTTAAAATACCGATCGTTCAGTCGTTCTCATTCACTTACACAGCGAATGTGAATGACTGAACAATTTCTTATTTGAAAGAGCCAATTATGTATCTGCTGTATAAATAGGCTGCACAATCGAATGAGAAAACTTTGACATCTTTCGCTCATTCAAACAATAATGATTTGGTGTTAAGAGACCCCCAGGGCTCCTCCAGATGAATGTAGGCATAGGTACACTTGCAATAGCGTGGCATAATTGTACTATTAACCCCTTAGTGACCGGGCTTTTTTGCTTTTTTCCATTTTTGTTTTTTTCCTACTCCCTTTTTAAAAAATCGTAGCTCCTTTATGTATCCATCGACGTCACTGTATGTGGGCTTGTTTTTTGCGGGATGAGTTGTATTTTTCAATGGCACTATTTATTGTACCATATAATGTACTGAAAAACTTTTAAAAAATTCTTAGCGGAGAGAAATGGAAAAAAAAACGACATTCCACCATCTTTCAGTGCGTCCTGTTTCTACGACGCACAAACTGCAACAAAAACTACCTGATATTTTTATTCTATGGGTCAGTACGATTACTACGATACCAAACTTATATAGTATTGTTTTTGCTGTAGTACTTGTGGGTTTTTTTTAAGATATTAAATTTTTTTCAATTATTTTCTGCAGTCATTTTGTGCGCGCGATAACTTTTTTATTTTTCCGTCGACGTAGTTGAGCAAGGGCTCATTTTTTGCGGGATGTCCTGTAGTTTCCGATAATATCAATTTGGAATACATATGACTTTTTGATCGCTTTTTATTGCGTTTTTTCTGGGAGACAGGGTAACTAAAAAAATGCATTTCTGGCGTTCTTTATTTTTTTTTCGGACGATGTTCACCGTGCAGAAAAAGTAATGCACTACTTTTATAGATTGGACTTTTACGGATGCGGCGATATCAAATACATATTTTTATTTTAGGATTTAGATTTTTTAATAATAGATATGGCAAAAGGGGGGTGATTTAAACTTTTATAACTTTTTTTTTTTTACAATTTAAAAAACTTTATTGATCTTTTTTTTACTTTACTTTGAAGTCCCCCTGGGGGACTTTAACATGCAATGCTTTGATCGCTCCTGCAGTATGACGTAATGCTATAGCTTTACGTCATACTGCTTTTTTACAGGCAGTCTTTCAAGCCACCCTGTGTGGATGGCTTGATAGGCAGTCTGCTAAGGCAGCCCTGGGGCCATTCATTAGGCCCCCAGCTGCCATGACACCTGCACGGCTCCCCCGATCTCACCGCGGGGGGGGCCGTGCGGGACTCCCAAACAGCGCTCGGGGGATTTAAATGCCGCTGTCAGAATTGACAGCGGCATTTAAAGGGTTAATAGCCGCGATCGGCCGAACGGCCGAGCGTGGCTATTGCCCGCGGGTGTCAGCTATAATAAACAGCTGACGCCTGCGCTGTATGGAGGGAGATAGCGGCGCTACCTCCCTCCATACACGTCCTGCAGCTGCAGGACGTAAAAACACTATGACCCGGTCGTTAAGGGGTTAAGGGAACGCTATCAAGGGTTATCCTGCTCATATCTTCGCATTCTACTGTACTTTTCTGCACTGCCAGGATCATTCACATCAGAGAGGCACACCCCAGCGTTGTGATTAAACAGTCTGTGCAGCCTAATTAGTCCCCGATGTTATTGATTTCCCCACGAAATCGCACAGTTCAATACGTGATTTCTTGTGAATTAAGCATGCTTCAAAAGCAGCTGGCTCACCACAGCAGGGGTATTCCCACATACCCAGTTGAGTAGAGAGAGAAACAAAACTGAGAATATCTAACCATTTTGGAGCATTTACTGAAGTGGACGCAGAATAGAAACAGCAGGTGGCACTATTATAACATTAGTATTAGAGTATCTGGGGTACAAACAGAGAAGTCCTGAATCGTATAAGACCTAATATATTGCTGGAGGACAAGATGACTGGGCTCAGGCTCACAGAGGACAAGATGACCGGGCTCAGGCTCACGTATTTTGGCCATGTAATGCAAGCAGAGTCGCTAGAAAAATCAATAATGTTTGAACAGATCAGTGGCAAAAGAAGACCTGGCCACAAAGAACACGATGACTGATACTGTTAAAGCTGATACTGGCATGGATATCACACAACTGAAAGAAACGGTGCACAACTGAAAAACATGGAGGTAACTCGCCTTTAGGGTCACCGAGGGTCGTGAATGGCTAAGCGGCTAACAACATTCGGGGTATAAAAGATGTTTATAATTATGGGCTATATTTAACTGTGAACAATATTTTCCGTGCAACAACCTCTTTAAAGAACCCCCTCCTATAACACCCTAAAACATATGGATAGGGATTGCTGTGGAAAGATAATCCAATTTAAGAGCAATTGGAAGCTCCAAAAACTGTCAAAATAATCTTCCGGGATAGATATGTTGATAATGCAAGCTTTTAGTTAACGTGGCTGTGCCATCGTTGGGGTTGTTGTGCTGCTATGGGATCAAGAGGTTTTGCCACCATCGCTGCTAATATCAAATCTGGACCAGGAAAAGAACAGGTGAATTTCAGACAAGTACTGATAATTCCAACACACCAAGACAGTCACCCTAAACACTGATGTATTGTTCTCCGCTCTTTCTGTACATTGGTTACTGTTAGTCAGTACTGTAAGTTGTAGTAAATGAAACCTTACAGTACAATGATTCTCCATCAGATAATATTAACTGAACATTTACTTTTCAATGCAAAATAATTGAACTTTTGCCATTCTGCATACTTTATAAAAGTATAAGCCATTTCTTCCTAAAAGTTACAGCAGAGGATTCCCCTGGAGTATTGTTTTATACAGAAAAGCTGCAATAAAAGGAATTTCTTTTTACCCTCGAGTTATTTCAACATTCATATTTCTTCAGTTTCAATCTAATAACAAGTATGCAACATCCCCTGGACAATTTCTTCAGATTAATTCCATTTTATTATTAATCTTGTCTTGGGTGGCCAATGACAATTTCTTAGCCTAATAGTCTTTAATCCATCTAAGGAAAATAAATGCCATAATTACTTTTTATTTAAAGTCCTACATTAATGACCACTAATGTTTTATTATGAGATTCAATCCTTTTAGCTCAGATCTAATTGGTTTTACTTATCAATCTGTTATTGTCCAATTACATGAAATAACCATATCTGTGGCTGTGATTTATGGACAAGTGTCTATGAGATATAGACTGTGGACCAGAATACTAAAATAATCATTTACATATCCCAATTAAATGCTTATTAACCTTATGTACAAAGCAAAATTAACACCATTTAATCAACTACAACACAAACTCATTTGCATATTTAGATTTCTAACACTCTAATGACACCGTTATAATTTGTATCGAAAAAAATAATGGGTCAGATTTACTAATACTATTTAATAGTTAGCAAAAACCCAGACGAGGCAGTCAGATGATGTCCCAAATTGATCACATTATGGATGCACATTGTGTGATGACTTTGGCACATGTTAGGCTCTTGCCCTTTTTATACCTTCTCTTTTGTTGTATATTTTAGACTAGTTGTTTTGCACCAGAAGTGGAGAGCATGGCATTAATAAACTTGCTCATTTTTCAACTTGACATGGCCCATTTTCTAGACTCTGTCTATGAAGGTGCAGAAATATCTAAAACAGGTAATAGATGTGGTGCATGTCATGCCAGCTGATTTTTTATGTAAATAAGGGAGATGGAATAATATGTCTTCAGCTCCACCTATAGGAAGGAAGCATTCCTGCAAGTCAATGTTAGACTCTTTATACAAGCCTTGCAACAATGACTGGGAATTGAAAGCCAAGTCAGAATCCATACACAGCTGTTTCAGGGTGTTTGCCCCTCATCAGTGCAAATAAGGAAAATGGACTTTCAGGAATGCTGCCTTCCAGCAGGTGGCGCTGCAAAGGTATTGTACCATCATCCTTATTTGCACATAACCCAGAGGAGAATAAATGGACTTATAAGTCTCCTCACTCACTCACCTTCTAGGTGCTCTCCCTAAGGAGAAAAGATAGCGTTCCTAACCCACATCACAGTCCTCCCGCCAGCCAAGCCAGAAACCTACTGCACACTGATTAGGGGCAAACACCACAAAACAGTTGTCTGTGCATGGATTCTGGCTTGGCTTTCAATTCCCAGTTATTGTTACAAGGCCTGTATAAAGAGTTTAACACTGACTTGCAGGAATGCTGCTTTCCAATAGTTGGTGCTGTGGAGGTATTGTTCCAACTACCTTATTTGCATATAACCCAGAGGAGCAGAAATGACCTTATACGTTTCCTCACTCACCTTCTAGATGCTCTCCTTGAGGAGAAAAAATAGTGCTCCTGAGTCAATTTTTTAGCACATTTAAAGCCAGAATTCTTGTGCATTTGAACTGGTATATCCACCCTTTTGACCTTTTACTTTTTAAAAGGGATCTGCAAATTTTGGGCTATTACAGTACATTGGTAATAAATTTAACTCCTTAAGGACATGGTATTTTTTAAAATCTTTGTTTTTTACCTTCCTGCTTTCAAAAAATCATAAGTTAATTATAAGTCAAACCTGGTATGCAACTGAACATCCTGGGCGTCAATGGGTTAATAAGCGCTTCCACTCAATATGTATTTGATATGCATGTGATCATCACTCAACACCAGAGCCAATTCAACAAACCAAAATGACAATATATCTATATTAGTTTTCTGTTGGTCAAGAAGATGCCAGGAGATTTGTGGCAGGGTTTGTAGCCTGGACTGGTTTAGAAAGATGAATGTTATCCGCCCTCCAAATGTATTACTTAGAGATGGAAACAAACCCTTCCCATGCACTTTTCCATTCTTCACCTCGACCATCTGTTGTTGTGGTTACATTATTTTTTTTCCTGAAGGGACAGCCATGAACTTATGTACCTCAGTAGAGAATTATTGTAAGCGTGATATGGATTTTTCTTTTCACTCCACCATTGATATCTTTTAAATGGTTTGACCTTGTAAGTAGTATACTTGTGAAAACAATATTTCTGATAGTTGCGTCCATGTTGTATATTTTCACAGAGTGAATCATTATATTTTAAAGTGACCCTCCCCCTTACTTAAAGCTCTTTTATATGGCTCAATTATTATGCAAGAGTGCCCATCAAAATGTTCGTTAGCCCGATTATTGCACCATATAAAAGAGACACCAATCAGCCAGTGAAAGAGCAAACACAACTCACCATGTGAATAAGGAGATGTACAGCTTCCCTACGGGGACTAACAATCATAATTACGATCATCCCCATGAGGCAATTTTAGGCTTGTGTAAAATGAAATTAAAAGAGTGCTGATCAACATGCAAGTCAATTGGTGCTCATTACATCAAGCCAGTGAAAAAGAACCTTAAGGACACGGCCTATTTTGGGCTTCAGGACGCAACGATTTTTGGCGGATTTTCATCTCCATTTTTCAAAAGTCGTAACGTTTTTACTTTTCCGTCGACGCGGCCGTATAAGGGCTTGTTTTTTGCGTAGTGAACTGTAGTTTTTGATGGTGCCTTTTTTGGGTACATAAACCATATTGTAAAACTTTTATAATTTTTTTTATGGTAACAGGGAGAGAAAACGAATCAATTCTGCCATAGGTTTTTGGGGTTTTTTTACGCTTTTTGCCGTGCAGAATAAAAGGCATGTTCAACTTATTGCATGCGTCATTACAGATGCGTCGATACCAAATATGTGCCATTTATTTAATTTTTTACCTTTTTTTATGCTAATATAAGAAAAAGCACAAAAAAAGATTTTTTTCTTACATTTTTTAAAATTTTTCTTTTTTGTACATTTTTATTATCTTTTTTTACACTATTTGTGTCCCTCTGAGGGAAGACTTAAAGCACAGCACTGATGATCGCTGTGATAAGGCATCGCAGGACTTCTGGCCTGCCATGCTTTATTGCTTATACAGTGATCCCAGGCACTGGCAACACAGGACGCTGGTATCTGGCATCCTGTTGTCATGGCAACAGGCCGGGCTCTCTGCGACAGTATCGCGAGAGCCGGCAACTTCACAGAGGGAGAGCGCTCCCTCTGGGAACCCTTCCTATGCCGCAATCTACATAGGGAAAGGTGAGTATATGTTATGCTAGTGCATGAGAAACTGGTTTACAGAAAAGCTAGAACTCGTAAAATCCCTTTGAGTCTCATTTGTCTCAGTATGGATCAATTACTTGATGATCATTGTTTACTCTTTGGTAATTTAGTAATCTGTGCGTAATAACCATTATGCCCTTGCTACAATACAATCTCTTAGTCCTCCCTGCACTGGCTTCCTGCTGAGCCAGTGATAGACCTGTGTTTATACAAAGCAGCCAATCAGAGGAGGCAGAGCAGTAGCCTGCGCCAACCATGACAAGATGTGTGTTTCAGACTACCTCAGACACCCTGTAAACAATGTAGATGAACTGTAGTCGCAGATCTCAGCTCTTCATGGAACTGAGGTAAAAATCAGTCAAGGAGCAAGGCAAAATAAATAAAAGGTACCTACTGACTTCATGTTGTTTTTGAGCTCCTAACATGAGCGTTGCTTTAACATTTTAAAGGTAAAATGAACTTGTGAGGATCCATATGATCAATTAAATTTATTAAAACATAAACACTCTGATTTAGTTGTCTAATAAATTATGTGGTAGATACATAGAGAATATTGATTTTAGAAAAAGTATATCACATGTTGCAGAAGTCTTGGCATCCCTATGATAGAGTTCTGTGCCACATCAGAATGTTAAAGGGGTTGTCTAATGAAAACAATACTTGTCAATATACCCTATTAGTGTACAAGAACATCACAGACCTCAATGAGCCAATGAGAAGAGCCTCTCTGCAATTACATAGATGGTCATTTATCCGACTGGTCACCATGTCATATTATAGTTCCGAAGGGAAAATATCTGGTTGGCGTTTGCAAAGTACTTGAAATATCCAGGGTTGGGCTGCTATTGACAATAACAAGAACATAGCTTAAATACCCTGTTTCTTTGGGATGAATAATTTCATTAGTAGCACAAACCCTGCTTTTATTTCAATTAAATAGTTGAATGCTAAAATGGCCTTCGGTGATGAAGCATATTGAAGTAGCAGTGGATCACAGTGGATGTAAGAATTATACAGTATAGTCACATTCAAGTCAACACACACACTCACACAAATACAAACTTCCATACTCCATATTTTCCTTCATTATATACATTTGGTGGGCATCTAAGGATGGTGTTTGGTAGGTAGGGGAAATCAAAATTACACGGTCATATGACAGCATAAAGATCATGTTGTTCCCATTCCCTAAAAACATGATCCATAGATTTTATAATCTGTGGATCCTTCTAGAGGAGATGGAAGTTCCACACAATAACTCTTGAGAAGTAGGTGGCAGCTGACCAGCACACGTGGGCTCATTTTTAGTGCTGGACTGTACTAACTAAATTGTCACCTCTTCAGCCCTGATGGTAGCCTTACTCACATCTTGGTCTTGCAGCACTACATACTAGATCATAGTCAATTATACTGAGCTGCACTCTTACTAAACCATGGCTATTTTACCATAGTTTTATCAGACCACTTTCTAAACCAATGTTTTCATTTGCTTAAAATTAAGTCTCTTTTCATCTAGCCATTAAGGCCTGTAGAGAAAAATTTGGCTTTTTGAATATTGTTTTTAAACAATAAATACCATTAACAATGCAAATAATGAAAAGAGCCCGATTACTAAACAGACCCTGAAAAATGTCTTATAAATTTTAGTGTGGTTTACAGTTTTTCGAGTGTTTACCAAACATTTCTTGAAATATTAACTTAAATCGTTAGAGTTTTCCTACCCCTATTCATTTTGTTTCTTTGAACTTTCCTATTGAACTCATGCATGAAGCCTTAACAAGAATGTCATCTTTTGATAATGGCACCCCTGGGGCTTTATAGTGCATCTCTTAATGCTACATTGCTAGAATGCCGTTCTTTCTCGGAATACACAGTGTTCCCATTATACCGCAAAATATGTTGCCTTCGGAAGACACTGCTTTTCATTAATAACAAATACAAAACACCATAATTTAAAGCATTTTTCAAAACACAGTTGGGAAGACGAGGTAAAAACATTACTGCATGTGAATAGTCAAAGAAAAACAGCTTTCTTAATATTTACATTGGGAGATTATTCGATATTATCCCAATGTATCCTCCTTAAAAAAGTCATCTGGAATTTTGCACTTGGCTCTATGATATATACTCCATTAGTTCAAAGACTAATTCAATCAAACTTCTAACAGTATTAGCAGTATAAATAACCCATCAAGAACAGCTTATTTATTACATGACAGCAATAGGATTATTACATTCCACTGACGTGTAACACAAGTTTCATTATATGTTAAATCATCTGTATTTATAATATATCTTCAGTTCGCTATATATATTTTACTGTACGTACATAAGGTAAAATATTTCTGGATCTCACATAATATTTTTAGTTCCGTTCCCTGTTGCTGTGATGGAAAGAGACACTTTCACAGACGCTACAGTTGGCCCACTAACCAGAACTCGTTTGTCTTCATTAGGGTGATAACAAGTAGGTACCTAGGGCGTGATTGTGTTGTTGTTCATATGAAACACTATGGCCCTGATTTATTGAGATACTTGCATTGGTTTTCTGTTTTTTCTGGCAAATTTTGGTGCATGGTGCTTTGCACAAACCCATGAGATTTTTTTTTTACTTTTATGCCATGTTTGTCACTTTTAAAGGTGAGTGTAGCTTAAGAGGAGGGGTGGTCTCCTGCAATATACAGGTTTATTACAAATGATCATCCCACTTTAAAACACTCATAATTCACGTTTAATGACACACAGATACATAAATTTAATTGGAAATAGGAACTCAAAATTTTTCATTTAGCTAAACTGTCTAACAGTAAGACTGTCCTTGTTGCCCATAGCAGCCAATCACAGCACATCTTTCATTTTTTAAGCTACAGAAATCACATTGTTACTGCTTACTTTTTCTGTACACTGTCCTACAACATGATTTTATCTCTCTGTGTGTGCACCTGTTACAGATATATAGAGAGCAGGAGCTATAGTTCTCTGTGTAGAGTCTATAGAACACAACACAGCAGCAGGCTCCTCTAAGTAGTCCTGAGAGGATTGATACTCAAATGTACACCTTGCAGAGGGGGAAACTGAGAAAAATACAGGATGCAAGCCATAGAATGGATAGAAATAGTATTAGTTCTCATGGCAACTTATTCTGAAAAGTAATCTGAAAATGTTGGTATGCTTTAAGAAAAAACATTAAAGAGCCATCCCTTATTTATTTAACATAGCCATTTAACATAGCCATATGAGGACTAGTTTTTCTGGAACACATTGTATTTTTAATGGCACCATTCAACGTACTGTACAATATATTGAAAAAAAAATGTTACCTTTTTTTGTGGAGTGGATTAAAAAAAACTGCATTGTGAAATATTTTGGAACTGTTTTTTGGGCTTGATTTTTATGGTGCTGATTGTACAGAAAAATGACGTGTTAACATGCTGTTACATTCGTCCTGGACTGCTAACTAAGCCATGCAGAGAATTGGCACTGGAGTAGTCAGAACTGATGTGTTAGCTTGCTACGTGCGTGGCTAGAAGCAGGAGCAGACAGAAATGGGACTGTGATCAGAGCAGGGTAATCTGACCCCCTCCAACAGAACCCACTTTGCAGTGGAGGGACCTGTCTCGAAAGGGATGACCCTACTACTTTCAAGAAGACAGGTCCCAGGTCAGAGGGGAACCAGAGTACAGTAAACCAGAGGCAACCAGAAACTGACCATAAATAAAAGATGAGAACCAAAACTACTAGACAAACAGATACCCAGAGGACAAACCAGAACACAGAAGCCAGACACCAGACAGAAGCACTAAGCAAGCTGACTAGAACAGGAACACAGAAAATAACCGGCAACTCGCAGCTAGGAAGAGCTAGGTTATATAGAGAATGGGAAGAGACCGATATGCTGACAGAGCTGTCAATCACCAGCCACCACCTCAGCTAACAGCTGCAGGACTAATTAACCTTAACTAGCCAGGAGAGTAGATATTAACCCTAGTTAGTCAAGATAGAACCCACAGTAGTGAAGGTGTGCTGGCAGTGACGTGACACAAGCCAAATTTATATAATTTTGTTTGAATTTGCAACTTTTACAAAATAAAAAACTTTGCTTTATGTCATCATTATCTGAGTCCCATTACTTTTCCATTTTTTTGCTGATGAAGTTCTGTAAGATATTTTTTTGTCTGGGTGAGCTGTAGTTTTTATTGGCACCATTTTGGGATACATACAACTTTTTGAACACTATTCCATTTTTTGGGGAGGTGATATGACTAGAGATGAGCGAGCACCAAAATGCTCGGGTGCTCGTTACTCGGGACGAAATTATCGTGATGCTCGAGGGTTCGTTTCGAGTAACGAACCCCATTGAAGTCAATGGGCGACTCGAGCATTTTTGTATATCGCCGATGCTCGCTAAGGTTTCCATTTGTGAAAATCTGGGCAATTCAAGAAAGTGATGGGAACGACAAAGCAACGGATAGGGCAGGCGAGGGGCTACATGTTGGGCTGCATCTCAAGTTCCCAGGTCCCACTATTAAGCCACAATAGCGGCAAGAGTGGGCCTTCCCCCTCCCAACAACTTTTACTTCTGAAAAGCCCTCATTAGCAATGCATACCTTAGCTAAGCACCACACTACCTCCAACAAAGCACAATCACTGCCTGCATTACACTCCGCTGCCACTTCTCCTGGGTTACATGCTGCCCAACATTCCCCCCCCCCGCGCACGACGCAGTGTCCACAGCGCACACCAAAGTGTCCCTGCGCAGCCTTCAGCTGTCCTCATGCCACACCACCCTCATGTCTATTTATAAGTGCGTCTGCCATGAGGAGGAACCGCAGGCACACACTGCAGAGGGTTGGCACGGCTAGGCAGCAACCCTCTTTAAAAGGGGCGGGGCGATAGCCACAATGCTGTACAGAAGCAATGAGAAATATAATCCTGTGCCACCGCCATCAGGAGCTGCACACGTGGGCATAGCAATGGGGAACCTATGTGCCACACACTATTCATTCTGTCAAGGTGTCTGCATGCCCCAGTCAGACCGCGTTTTTTTCTAAATAGTCACAGGCAGGTACAACTCCGCAATGGGAATTCCGTGTGCACCCACAGCATGGGTGGCTCCCTGGAACCCACCGTCGGTACATAAATGTATCCCATTGCAGTGCCCAGCACAGCTGAGGCAACGTCAGCTTTATTGCAGGTGGGCCAAAAATTTATTGGATTACACTGTAGGCGAGGGCCCCCAAAAATTGGTGTACCAACAGTACTAATGTACCTCAGAAAAATTGCCCATGCCCAACCAAGAGGGCAGGTGAAACCCATTAATCGCTTTGGTTAATGTGGCTTAATTTGTAACTAGGCCTGGAGGCAGCCCAGTTAAAATAAAAATTGGTTCAGGTGCAAGTTTTAACGCTTTAATGAGCATTGAAACGTATAAAAATTGTTTACAAAAATTTTATGACTGAGCCTTGTGGGCCTAAGAAAAAATTGCCCGTTCGGCGTGATTACGTGAGGTTTCAAAAGGAGGAGCAGGAGGAGGAGCATGAATATTATACACAGATTGATGAAGCAAAAATGTCCCCGTTTTTGATGGTGATAGAGAACGATGCTTCCATCCGCGGGTGCAGCCTACGTATTGCTTAGGTATCGCTGCTGTCCGCTGGTGGAGAAGAGAAGTCTGGGGAAATCCAGGCTTTGTTCATCTTGATGAGTGTAAGCCTGTCGGCACTGTCGGTTGACAGGCGGGTACGCTTATCTGTGATGATTCCCCCAGCCGCACTAAACACCCTCTCTGACAAGACGCTAGCCGCAGGACAAGCAAGCACCTCCAGGGCATACAGCGCGAGTTCAGGCCACGTGTCCAGCTTCGACACCCAGTAGTTTTAGGGGGCAGAGGCGTCACAGAGGACGGTCTTGCAATCGGCTACGTACTCCCTCACCATCCTTTTACAGTGCTCCCGCCGACTCAGCCTTGACTGGAGAGCGGTGACACAGTCTTGCTGGGGAGCCAGAAAGCTGTCAAAGGCCTTAGAGAGTGTTCCCCTGCCTGTGCTGTACATGCTGCCTGATCTCTGCGCCTCCCATGCTACCTGGCCCTCGGAACTGCGCCTTCTGCCACTAGCGCTGTTGGATGGGAATTTTACCATCAGCTTGTCCGCCAGGGTCCTGTGGTATAGCATCACTCTCGAACCCCTTTCCTCTTCGGGTATGAGAGTGGAAAGGTTCTCCTTATACCGTGGGTCGAGCAGTGTGTACACCCAGTAATCCATAGTGGCCAGAATGCATGTAACTCGAGGGTCACGAGAAAGGCATCCTAACATCAAGTCCGCCATGTGTGCCAGGGTACCTGTACGCAACACATGGCTGTCCTCACTAGGAAGATCACTTTCAGGATCCTCCTCCTCCTCCTCAGGCCATACACGCTGAAAGGATGACAGGCAAGCAGCATGGGTACCCTCAGCAGTGGGCCAAGCTGTCTGTTCCCCCTCCTCCTCATCCTCCTCATGCTCCTCCTCCTCCTCCTCCTCAATGCGCTGAGATATAGACAGGAGGGTGCACTGACTATCCAGCGACATACTGTCTTCCCCCGGCTCTGTTTCCGAGCGCAAAGCGTCTGCCTTTATGCTTTGCAGGGAACTTCTCAAGAGGCATAGCAGAGGAATGGTGACGCTAATGATTGCAGCATCCCCGCTCACCATCTGGGTAGACTCCTCAAAGTTTCCAAGGACTTGGCAGATGTCTGCCAACCAGGCCCACTCTTCTGTAAAGAATTGAGGAGGCTGACTCCCACTGCGCCGCCCATGTTGGAGTTGGTATTCCACTATAGCTCTACGCTGCTCATAGAGCCTGGCCAATATGTGGAGCGTAGAGTTCCACCGTGTGGGCACGTCGCACAGCAGTCGGTGCGCTGGCAGATTAAACCGATGTTGCAGGGTGCGCAGGGTGGCAGCGTCCGTGTGGGACTTGCGGAAATGTGCGCAGAGCCGGCGCACCTTTCCGAGCAGGTCTGACAAGCGTGGGTAGCTTTTCAGAAAGTGCTGAACCACCAAATTAAAGACATGGGCCAGCCATGGCACGTGCGTGAGGCTGCCGAGCTGCAGAGCCGCCACCAGGTTATGGCCGTTGTCACACACGACCATGCCCGGTTGGAGGCTCAACGGCGCAAGCCAGCGGTCGGTCTGCTCTGTCAGACCCTGCAGCAGTTCGTGGGCCGTGTGCCTCTTATCTCCTAAGCTGAGTAGTTTCAGCACGGCCTGCTGACGCTTGCCCACCGCTGTGCTGCCACGCCGCGCGACAACGACTGCTGCCGACGTGCTGCTGCTGACACATCTTGATTGCGAGACAGAGGTTGCGGAGGAGGAGGAGGAGGGTGGTTTAGTGGAGAAAGCATACACCGCCGCAGATACCACCACCGAGCTGGGGCACGCAATTCGGGGGGTGGGTAGGACGTGAGCGGTCCCAGGCTCTGACTCTGTCCCAGCCTCCACTAAATTCACCCAATGTGCCGTCAGGGAGATATAGTGGCCCTGCCCGCCTGTGCTTGTCCACGTGTCCGTTGTTAAGTGGACCTTGGCAGTAACCGCATTGGTGAGGGCGCGTACAATGTTGCGGGAGACGTGGTCGTGCAGGGCTGGGACGGCACATCGGGAAAAGTAGTGGTGACTGGGAACTGAGTAGTGCAGGGCCGCCGCCGCCATCATACCTTTGAAAGCCTCCATTTCCACAACCCTATACGGCAGCATCTCCAGGCTGATAAATTTGGCTATGTGCACGTTTAACGCTTGAGCGTGCGGGTGCGTGGCGGCGTACTTGCGCTTGCGCTCCAACACTTGCGCTAGCGACGGCTGGACGGTGCACTGAGAGACATTGGTGGATGGGGCCGAGGTCAGCGGAGGTGAGGGTGTGGGTGCAGGCCAGGAGACGGTAGTACCTGTGTCCTGAGAGGGGGGTTGGATCTCAGTGGCAGGTTGGGGCACAGGGGGAGAGGCAGCGGTGCAAACCGGAGGCGGTGAACGGCCTTCGTCCCACCTTGTGGGGTGCTTGGCCATCATATGTCTGCGCATGCTGGTGGTGGTGAGGCTGGTGGTGGTGGCTCCCCGGCGGATCTTGGCGCGACACAGGTTGCACACCACTGTTCATCGGTCGTCTGCACTCTCAGTGAAAAACTGCCAGACCTTTGAGCACCTCGGCCTCTGCAGGGTGGCATGGAGCAAGGGGGCGCTTTGGGAAACAATTGGTGGATTATTCGGTCTGGCCCTGCCTCTACCCCTGGCCACCGCACTGCCTCTTCCAACCTGCCCTGCTGCTGCCCTTGCCTCCCCCTCTGAAGACCTGTCCTCAGTAGGCGTAGCAAACCAGGTGGGGTCAGTCACCTCATCGTCCTGCTGCTCTTCCTCCGAATCCTCTGTGCGCTCCTCCCTCGGACTTACTGCCCTTACTACTACCTCACTGATTGACAACTGTGTCTCATCGTCATCGTCCTCCTCACCCACTGAAAGCTCTTGAGACAGTTGCCGGAAGTCCCCAGCCTCATGGGCATCGGTCACGACAAACTCCTCAAGTGGGAGAGGATTCGGAACCATTGCTGCCCATTCTGGGCAGGGGCCCGAGAACAGTTCCTGGGAGTCTGCCTGCTCCTCAGAATGTGTCATTGTAATGGAGTGAGGAGGCTGGGAGGAAGGAGGAGCAGCAGCCAGAGGATTCAGAGTTGCAGCAGTGGACGGCGCAGAAGTCTGGGTGGTCGATAGATTGCTGGATGCACTTTCTGCCATCCACGACAGGACCTGCTCACACTGCTTATTTTCTAATAAAGGTCTACCGCGTGCACCCATTAATTGTGAGATGAATGTGGGGACGCCAGAAACGTGCCTCTCTCCTAATCCTGCAGCAGTCGGCTGCGATACACCTGGATCAGGAGCTCGGTCTGTGCCCACACCCTGACTTGGGCCTCCGCGTCCTCGGCCGCGTCCACGTCCTCTAGGCCTACCCCTACCCCTCAGTATGGTGTATTAACAGTAGTGCAGAAACAGAACGCTGTAATTAAATGTGCCGCTTATTGGCCTGTGATTGGAGGCTGACTTCGCTTACGGAACGCACAGGAAAGAATTTTGCGCAAGCCTGCTGTAACACTTAGCTGGCTGCGTATGAATTAGGACAACTACCCCCAGCAGAGACCCAGTACACTGAGGACGCTCACAGGCAGCCCAAATAGATTTTTTTTCCCAAATGTTTTTGGAAAGGCCCACTGCCTATATACACTAAATATGTCTTCTGTCCCTGCCTCACCACTACTGGCCCTGGACAATGTAAAATTACTGCAGACTGTTTCACTGTGGATAGGAATACAGCAGTGATGTAACAGGCAACACAGAGTCAGGAAAGAATTTTGCGCAAGCCTGCTGTAACACTTAGCTGGCTGCGTATGAATTAGGACAACTACCCCCAGCAGAGACCCAGTACACTGAGGACGGTCACAGGCAGCCCAAATAGATTTTTTTCCCCAAATGTTTTTGGAAAGGCCCACTGCCTATATACACTAAATATGTCTTCTGTCCCTGCCTCACCACTACTGGCCCTGGACAATGTAAAATTACTGCAGGACGCAATGCTCTGCATGGCCGATATACAAAAAAAAAAAAAAAGTGCAACACTGCAAAAAGCAGCCTCCAGACTACTGCACACGGTTAGATGTGGCCCTAAGAAGGACCGTTGGGGTTCTTGAAGCCTAAAATAACTCCTAACACTCTCCCTATAGCAACTCCAACAAGACAGCACTTTCCCTGAACTATGTCAGAACGCATCTGTGGCGAGCCGTGGGAGGGGCCGATTTATATACTCGGGTGACACCTGATCTCGCCAGCCACTCACTGCAGGGGGGTGGTATAGGGCTTGAACGTCGCAGGGGGAAGTTGTAATGCCTTCCCTGTCTTTCTATTGGCCAGAAAAGCGCACTAACGTCTCAGAGATGAAAGTGAAAGTAACTTGAACATCGCGTGGTACTCATCTAGAGTAACGAGCATCTTGAACACGCTAATACTCGAAAGAGTATCAAGCTCGGACGAGTACGTTCGCTCATCTCTAGATATGACCAAAAGGGTGTTTTCACACTCAGGTTTGTTTTTGTAGTCTTTGTGGTGTTTTTTCATGCAGTACTTTTAAGCTGAAGTCAAAAATGGGAGATACAAAGTAAGAAATTATATTTTTCTTTCCTGCTGGATCCATTTCTGACTATAGGGCTAACACCTGCTGCCTATAGAGTGGGCTTAGTTCTTGAGCCTGATTCATAATAATCTCCACAACATCTGCCATATGGAAGGTGATGTAAAGAGCCTTTCCTTATATTATTCTGGTAGGTCTCATTTAAGGTTGCCATAATTTTTATGATTTGTCTACTAAGATATATTTAAAATAAACCATGTTAGAGAAGTAAATTTTTTTTAAAAACATATATATATATATATATATATTTTTTTAATATAATGTATCTTCTCATCCATGAAGCCTAATAATAACATTGATGGCCCCGTTCTGCCGTCTATGATCTGCAGTAACAAATGAACACAACTTTAAGCTACTTGGAAGTGAATTTCTTCCGGATTTCTGCCTACATGTCTTAAACTCACTTGAAGCTTCATGAGACATAATAACATATGGCTGTTTACAGAGATGTAATTAGCACACTTACCTAAATACGCTTTCATGCTTCCTAAGGCATTAAAATGAAAATGCTAATTGCAACATTTGTGCTGAAAGTTTCAAAAAAGAAAACATTTCAACTAAGTAAATTCCAAGATTCCACTTTTGTTTTTTTCACTTTGTAACTATATTGAGGAAATAAGATGGAAGCGCATTATTATTCCTTTTCATGTTACCCATTATTCTTGTTTTTTGAAGACTTTTTAAATTGAAATTTGCCATCAATTATTTTAGACCATAATGACCGCTACCAACTGGTTAGTTTTTGTGCATTGAACATAATCTAAAAATAATTTTAATTGTAGCCTTTGCTTGCCTACATCTCATCCATGGTAAGAGAAGCCCTAGATCTGCTGGTATAGGATAGGGTAGCCTGTCTGAAATGTAGTAGGCTTGTATGGTCACAAAAACTTTCTTATTGCAGAAAAATTACTTTTCTCCACTTATCAGATTTCCCTTCTCCTCCCATTGCTTCCTCCACTGATTACTCACTCACTGATAAAAATCAGTGCACAGGAGGTAATGAGGAGATGGCTTTTCAGCTTCAATGAGAGATCATGTTACAGATACTGTCAATAGAAGTCTATTGATAGGAAACGGGAAGAATGAGGACTCGGAAGCTGTAGAGAGAGAGAGAGAGAGAGAGAAGCAGGTACGCAGATTCACTGCAGCTTCTGCTAGAAAGTGTTCTTTCTCAACTCAGTGCTTGAATCAAATCTATACAGTCCAGTACTGCTGTATAATGTCCTTCATGCTGCTGCTTACAGTGGTAGAGATGAAGATAAAGGACAGGATCTAATAGGTTTACATATATGGCAGATCCCAGGAGCATTCTTAGGCCATTAACTGCCATAGCAATTCATTGGCACTAGAGAAGAGCGAACGTACTCGTCCGAGCTTGATACTCGTTCGAGTATTAGCGTGTTCGAGATGCTCGTTACTCGTGACGAGTACCACGCGATGTTCGGGTTACTTTCACTTTCATCTCTGAGACGTTAGCGCGCTTTTCTGGCCAATAGAAAGACAGGAAAGGCATTACAACTTCCCCCTGCGACGTTCAAGCCCTATACCACCCCCCTGCAGTGAGTGGCTGGCGAGATCAGGTGTCACCCGAGTATAAAAATCGGCCCCTCCCGCGGCTCGCCACAGATGCGTTCTGACATAGAGGAGGGAAAGTGCTGTTGGTGCCGGAGCTGCTATAGGGAGAGTGTTAGGAGTATTTTAGGCTTCAAGAACCCCAACGGTCCTTCTTAGGGCCACATCTAACCGTGTGCAGTACTGTGGAGGCTGCTTTTTGCAGTGTTGCACTTTTTTTTTTGGTATATCGGCCGTGCAGAGCATTGCGCCCTGCAGTAATACTCCAGGGCCAGAAGTGGTGGTTAGGCAGGGATAGAAGACATATTGATTGAATATAGGCAGTGGGCCTTTGCAAAAACATTTGGGGAAAAAAATCTATTTGGGCTGCCTGTGACTGTCCTCAGTGTTCTGGGTCTCTGCTGGGTGTAGTAGTTCTCCAAATTCATACGCAGCCAGCTAAGTGTTACAGCAGGCTTGCGCAAAATTATTTCCTGGCTCTGTCTGGGCTGTTAAATCACCGCTGTATTGCAGTGCACAGTGCAACACTCTGCAGTTCTTTGACATACTCCAGGGCCAGAAGCGGTTAGGCAGGGACAGAAGACATATTGATTGAATATAGGCAGTGGGCCTTTGCAAAAACATTTGGGGAAAAAAATCTATTTGGGCTGCCTGTGACTGTCCTCAGTGTTCTGGGTCTCTGCTGGGTGTAGTAGTTCTCCAAATTCATACACAGCCAGCTAAGTGTTACAGCAGGCTTGCGAAAAATTATTTCCTGGCGATCCGTAAGCGAAGTCAGCCTCCAACCACAGGCCAATAAGCGGCACATTTAATTACAGAGTTCTGTTTCTGCACTACTGGTAATACACCATGCTGAGGGGTAGGGGTAGGCCTAGAGGACGTGGACGCGGGCGAGGACGCGGAGGCCCAAGTCAGGGTGTGGGCACAGGCCGAGCCAGTGCGGTGGCCAGGGGTAGAGGCAGGGCCAGACCGAATAATCCACCAACTGTTTCCCAAAGCGCCCCCTCGCGCTATGCCACCATGCAGAGGTCAAGGTGCTCTACGGTGTGGCAGTTTTTCACAGAGACGCCTGACGACCGACGAACAGTGGTGTGCAACCTTTGTCGCGCCAAGATCAGCTGGGGAGGCACCCCCACCAGCATGCGCAGGCATATGATGGCCAAGCACCCCACAAGGTGGGACGAAGGCCGTTCACCGCCTCCAGTTTGCACCACTGCCTCTCCCACTGTGCCCCAACCTGCCACTGAGATCCAACCCCCCTCTGAGGATACAGGCACTACGGTCTCCTGGCCTGTACCCACACCCTCACCTCCACTGTCCTCGGCCCCATCCAGCAATGTCTCTCAGCGCAGCGTCCAGACGTCGCTAGCGCCACTGTTTGAGCGCGAGCGCAAGTACGCCGCCACGCACCCGCACGCTCAAGCGTTAAACGTGCACATTGCCAAATTGATCAGCCTGGAGATGCTGCCGTATAGGCTTGTGGAAATGGAGGCTTTCAAAAGCATGATGGCGGCGGCGGCCCCGCGCTACTCGGTTCCCAGTCGCCACTACTTTTCCCGATGTGCCGTCCCAGCCCTGCACGACCACGTCTCCCGCAACATTGTACGCGCCCTCACCAACGCGGTTACTGCCAGGGTCCACTTAACAACAGACACGTGGACAAGCACAGGCGGGCAGGGCCACTATATCTCCCTGACGGCACATTGGGTGAATTTAGTGGAGGCTGGGACAGAGTCAGAGCCTGGGACCGCTCACGTCCTACCCACCCCCCGAATTGCGTGCCCCAGCTCGGTGGTGGTATCTGCGGCGGTGTATGCTTCCTCCACTAAACCACCCTCCTCCTCCTCCTACGCAACCTCTGTCTCGCAGCAGCAGCACGTCGCCAGCAGTCAGTGTCGCGCGGCATGGCAGCACAGCGGTGGGCAAGCGTCAGCAGGCCGTGCTGAAACTACTCAGCTTAGGAGAGAAGAGGCAGACAGCCCATGAACTGCTGCAGGGTCTGACAGAGCAGACCGACGGCTGGCTTGCGCCGCTGAGCCTCCAACCGGGCATGGTCGTGTGTGACAATGGTCGTAACCTGGTGGCGGCTCTGCAGCTCGGCAGCCTCACGCACGTGCCATGCCTGGCCCATGTCTTTAATTTGGTGGTTCAGCGCTTTCTGAAAAGCTACCCACACTTGTCATACCTGCTCGGAAAGATGCGCCGGGTCAGCGCACATTTCCGCAACTCCAAGACGGACGCTGCCACCCTGCGGACCCTGCAACATCGGTTTCATCTGCCAGTGCACCGATTGCTGTGCGACGTGCCCACACAGTGGAACTCTACGCTCCACATGTTGGCCAGGCTCTATGAGCAGCGTAGAGCTATTGCGGAATACCAACTCCAACATGGGCGGCGTAGTGGGAGTCAGCCTCCTCAAGTATTTACAGAAGAGTGGGCCTGGTTGGCAGCCATCTGCCAGGTCCTTGGAAACTTTGAGGAGTCTACCCAGATGCTGAGCGGGGATGCTGCAATCATTAGCGTCACCATTCCTCTGCTATGCCTCTTGAGAAGTTCCCTGCAAAGCATAAAGGCAGACGCTTTGCACTCGGAAACGGAGGCGGGGGAAGACAGTATGTCGCTGGATAGTCAGAGCACCCTCATGTCTATATCTCAGCGCGTTGAGGAGGAGGAGGGAGAGGAGCATGAGGAGGAGGGGGAAGAGACAGCTTGGCCCACTGCTGAGGGTACACATGCTGCTTGCCTGTCATCCTTTCAGCGTGTATGGCCAGAGGAGGAGGAGGGGGAGGAGCATGAGGAGGAGGGGGTAGAGACAGCTTGGCCCACTGCTGAGGGTACACATGCTGCTTGCCTGTCATCCTTTCAGCGTGTATGGCCAGAGGAGGAGGAGGAGGAGGAGGATCCTGAAAGTGATCTTCCTAGTGAGGACAGCCATGTGTTGCGTACAGGTACCCTGGCACACATGGCTGACTTCATGTTAGGATGCCTTTCTCGTGACCCTCGCGTTACACGCATTCTGGCCACTACGGATTACTGGGTGTACACACTGCTCGACCCACGGTATAAGGAGAACCTTTCCACTCTCATTCCCGAAGAGGAAAGGGGTTCCAGAATGATGCTATACCACAGGGCGCTGGTGGACAAACTGATGGTAAACTTCCCATCCGACAGCGCTAGTGGCCGAAGGCGCATTTCCGAGGGCCAGGTAGCAGGGGAGGCGCAGAGATCAGGCAGCATGTACAGCGCAGGCAGGGGACCATTCTCCAAGGCCTTTGCCAGCTTTCTGGCTCCCCAGCAAGACTGTGTCACCGGTCCCCAGTCAAGGCTGAGTTGGCGGGAGCACTGTAAAAGGATGGTGAGGGAGTACGTAGCCGATTGCACGACCATCCTCGGTGATGCCTCTGCCCCCTACAACTACTGGGTGTCGAAGCTGGACACGTGGCCTGAACTCGCGCTGTATGCCCTGGAGGTGCTTGCTTGTCCTGCAGCTAGCGTCTTGTCAGAGAGTGTGTTTAGTGTGGCTGGGGGAATCATCACGGATAAGCGTACCCACCTGTCAACCGACAGTGCCGACAGGCTTACACTCATCAAGATGAACAAAGCCTGGATTTCCCCAGACTTCTCTTCTTCACCAGTGGACAGCAGCGATACCTAAACAATACGTAGGCTGCACCCGCGGATGGAAGCATCGTTCTCTATCACCATCAAAAACGGGGACCTTTTTGCTTCATCAATCTGTGTATAATATTCCTCCTCCTCCTCCTGCTCCTCCTCCTGAAACCTCACATAATCACGCCGAACGAGCAGTTTTTCTTAGGCCCACAAGGCTCAGTCATATAATTTTTCTAAACAATTTTTATACGTTTCAATGCTCATTAAAGCGTTGAAACTTTCACCTCAACCAATTTTTATTTTAACTGGGCTGCCTCCAGGCCTAGTTACCAATTAAGCCACATTAACCAAAGCGATTAATGGATTTCACCTGCCCTCTTGGTTGGGCATGGGCAATTTTTCTCAGGTACATTAGTACTGTTGGTACACCAATTTTTGGGGGCCCTCGCCTACAGTGTAATCAAATGAATTTTTAGCCCACCTGCATTACAGCTGACGTTACATCAGCTGTGTTGGGCACTGCAATGGGATATATTTATGTACCACCGGTGGGTTCCAGGGAGTGACCCATGCTGTGGGTCCACAGGGAGATGTAACTGCATGTGTCCACTTCTAAAGAACCCCAGTCTGACGGGGGCATGCAGTGTGGGCCGAAGCCCACCTGCATTAAGCACGACATTACCTCAGCTGTGTTGGGCACTGCAATGGGATATATTTATGTACCGCCGGTGGGTTCCAGGGAGCCACCCATGCTGTGGGTCCACAGGGAGTTGTAACTGCATGTGTCCACTTCTAAAGAACCCCAGTCTGACTGGGGCTTGCAGTGTGGGCCGAAGCCCGCCTGCATTAAGCACGACATTACCTCAGCTGTGTTGGGCACTGCAATGGGATATATTTATGTACCGCCGGTGGCTTCCTGGCACCCACCCATGCTGTCGGTCCACAGGTACTTCACAATAGGGAGTTGTACCTGCCTGTGTCTATGAATTAAAAACCCCGGTCAGGTTGGGGCATGCAGTGTGGGCCGAAGCCCACCTGCATTTCATCTGACGTTAGCTCAGCTGTGATGGGCACTGCAATGGGATACATTTATGTACAGCCGGTGGGTTCCAGGGAGCCACCCATGCTGTGGGTGCACACAGAATTCCCATTGCGGAGTTGTACCTGCCTGTCACTATTTATAAAAAAACGCGGTCTGACTGGGGCATGCAGACACCTTGACAGAATGAATAGTGTGTGGCACATACGTTCCCCATTGCTATGCCCACGTGTGCAGCTCCAGATGGAGGTGGCACAGGATTGGATTTCTCATTGCTTCTGTACAGCATTGTGGACTATCGCCCCGCCCCTTTTAAAGAGGGTCGCTGCCTAGCCGTGCCAACCCTCTGCAGTGTGTGCCTGCTTTTCCTCTGGCAGACGCACTTATAAATAGACATGAGTATGGCGTGGCATGAGGGCCGCTGAAGGCTGGGCAGGGACAGTTTGGTGTGCGCTGTGGACACTGGGTCGTGCGGGGGGGGGGGGGCAGCATGTAACCCAAGAGAAGTGGCAGCAGAGTGTCATGCAGGCAGTGATTGTGCTTTGTTGGAGGTAGTGTGGTGCTTAGCTAAGGTATGCATTGCTAATGAGGGCTTTTCAGAAGTAAAAGTTGTTGGGAGGGGGGGGGGGCCCACTCTTGCCGCTATTGTGGCTTAATAGTGGGACCTGGGAACTTCAGATGCAGCCCAACATGTAGCCCGTCGCCTGCCCTATCCGTTTCTGTGTCGTTCATATCACTTTCTTGAATTGCCCAGATTTTCACAAATGAAAACCTTAGCGAGCATCGGCGATATACAAAAATGCTCAGGTCGACCATTGACTTCAATGGGGTTCGTTACTCGAAACGAACCCTCGAGCATCGCGATAATTTCGTCCCGAGTAACGAGCACCCGAGCATTTTGGTGCTCGCTCATCTCTAATTGGCACCCCACAAATGTGTTGCAAGGAGCTGATAGAGGGACGGGGCTCCCTATGTCACCCTAACAGTTTAGTGGTCGCTATTGTCTTTGGGATTTAAGATATTAAATTGCTGAAACAGCTGGTGCTTGATGCTGAAAGCACAGTGCTATCTACATGTTCTGCTGCACTTATTCAGCAGACTGCATTAAAGGGGTGGTCTCGCGAAACAAAGTGGGGTTATACACTTCCGTATGGCCATATTAATGCACTTTGTAATATACATCGTGCATTAAATATGAGCCATACAGAAGTTATTCCACTTACCTGCTCCGTTGCTAGCGTCCTCGTCTCCATGGTTCCGTCTAAATTCGCTGGCAGCTTGCTTTTTTAGACGCGCTTGCGCAGTCCGGTCTTCTCTATTCAGCACGAGCCGCTTCAGTGTGCTCCCCGCTACAGCTCTTCTGCGCATGCGCAGACGAGCTGTCACTGCTCGGGAGCGCGCTGCAGCGGCCATTCTGCACCTTCCTCTGTTAGAGGAAGGTGCAGAAACTGGAGCTGCCCAGCGGAGAAGCCCAGCCCAGCCCAGCAGCCCCGAGAAGCGTCCCAGGTAAGTGATGGGTCGGGGGGGAACTAGCGCTGCGACGGGGGGGCTAGCGCTGCGCCGGGGGGGCTGTCGCTGCGCCGGGGGGGCTGTCGCTGCCGCTGTGATGGGGGAACTAGCGCTAGGCCGGGGGGGGCTGCCGCTGCGATGGGGGGGCTGTCGCTAGGCCGGGGGGGGCTGCCGCTGTGATGGGGGAACTAGCGCTAGGCCGGGGGGGCTGTCGCTGCGCCGGGGGGGCTGTCGCTGCCGCTGTGATGGGGGAACTAGCGCTAGGCCGGGGGGGCTGCCGCTGCGATGGGGGGGCTGTCGCTAGGCCGGGGGGGGCTGCCGCTGTGATGGGGGAACTAGCGCTAGGCCGGGGGGGCTGTCGCTAGGCCGGGGGGGGCTGTCGCTAGGCCGGGGGGGGCTGCCGCTAGGCCGGGGGGGCTGCCGCTAGGCCGGGGGGGGCTGCCGCTAGGCCGGGGGAACTAGCGCTGGGCTCCGGAACCTAGCGCTGGGCTCCGGGGCCTTCACCTGGGCTGAGGGTCTAGCGCTGGGGAGCCGGGGGCTAGCGCCTTACCTGCTGCCTGGCGGTGGGCGTCTGGTCGGCGGCTGCGGGGCGTCTGGTCGGCGGCTGCGATGCGTCCGGTTGCCATGGAGACACAGCTGGCGGCGTCTCGGGAGCGCGCACGTCGGGCTGCAGCGAGCGACGGGGAAAGAGCCGGCGGCCATCTTGAGAAAACTTTATAAGTTGCTGAAACGCTGGAACGGTAAGTACGAACCAGCTAGAAATGTCATTTACAGGGGGGCTTAGTAATGTGTACTTAATGGGGGGGACTGGGCAAAAAAAAAATTTAACTGCTTCCTCGAGACATCTCCTTTAACATTTTGGTAGCAGCATTTACATATATGGTGGATGTAGTCAAGGGTTAAGGTTGGGTGATGTCCCTGATTTTAGCATCTGCATACAATGAAATGTGTATGACAGTTATTGGAGGAAATGAGTATTGGGTTGGATTTCAGAACATATCTCTTTTTTGTCAGTTGCTGGTTATACATATACTTAGAGCCAGGTAACTTGTTGAACATTTCCCTTAGTAATGAACCAAAAGAAACTCTGTATGTATACAGTAGTACTTGAAAGTTTGTGAGCCCTAATTTCCCATTATTCTGTTTATATTTTTTTCTTAAAATAATATCAATTTTTCACACAAGTCCTAAAAGTAGATAAATGGAACCAAATCAAACAAATGAGTCAAACATTTATGAGTGGCAAAAGTATGTGATATGGGATCATAATCTATATATATAAAATTGAATGTATGCGTATGTGTCTGTCTGCGTTTCTGTCTGTGTGTCTGTCTGTTTGTCCTTTATGCGCTACTACACCATTCATCCGATCGCCATGAAACTTTGGGAAGTTGTTGAGTACACTCCTGGGAAGATTATAGGCATAGTACATTTATGCTATGATAAATGGCGCGCGTGCGAACGTCGTCGACAGTTACGACCCCACGTAGATCGTTCGATTTCCATCATTGCCACTAATTCTCTCACTTCCCGATGTTGTAGAAACATGAAATTTGGCACGAGCATTGATTATGTCATAAATAGGAAAAGGTAATGGGTCCCAACTCGATTATTCAATTCTAAGCGCCAAAAAATTAGCGTCCAAATTTTACGTACGATATCTAATTTTCTCGCTTCCCAATGTCATAGAAACTTTAAATTTGGCACAAGCATTGATTATGTCATAAATAGGAAAAGTTAATGGGTCCCAACTCGATTATTCAATTGTAAGCGCTAAAGAATTAGCGTCCAAATTTTACGCACGGAATCTAATTTTCTCGCTTCCCAATGTCATAGAAACTTGAAATTTGGCACGAGCATTGATTATGTCATAAATAGAAAACGCTAATAGGTCCCAACTCGATTATTCAATTCTAAGCACCAAAGAATTAGCGTCCAAATTTTACGTACGGAATGTAATTCTCTCACTTCCTTATATATATAAATGAATGTATGTCTATCTGTCTGTCCTTTATGCATTACTACACCATTCATCCAATTGCCATGAGACTTTGGGAAGTTGTTGAGTACACTCCTGGGAAGATTATAGGCATAGTACAACTATCCTGCGATAGGTGGCGCGCGCGAGCGTCGTCGACAGTTATGCCCCCAGACAAAGATCGTTTGATTTCCATCTCAAGCACGAAAGCAAAAGGCATTACGAGCAACGGGATGAGTGTTCAACTACAAAATGATGCATCCGCCGAACGCTTCGCAAGACAATTGCTGGATATTGAGAATGCTGAGGTAAAATGAAAGCTGTGCTGTGATTGGTTGCTATTTCTTATACTGCTGAAGTAACATGAAAGCTGCGCTGTGATTGGTTGTTATTTCTCTTACTGCTGAGGTAACATGAAAGCTGTGCTGTGATTGGTTGCTATTTCTTATACTGCTGAGGTAACATGAAAGCTTTGCTGTGATTGGTGGCTACTTCTTATACTACTGAGGTTGCATGAAAGCTGTGCTGCGATTCGTTGTTATATAGTATACCACTAAGGTAACATGAAAGCTGCGCTGTGATTGGTTGCTATATATAATACCGCAGAGGTAACATGAAAGCTGCGCTGTGATTGGTTGCTATCTTTTATATTGCTGAGGCAGAATAAAAGTTGCGCTGTGATTGGTTGTTATTTCTCTTACTGCTGAGGTAACATGAAAGCTGCGCTGTGATTGGTTGTTATATTTTATACTGCTAAGGTAACATGAAAGCTGTGCTGTGATTGGTTGTTATATATTTTACCACTGAGGTAACATGAAAGCTGCGCTGTGATTGGTTGTTATCTAGATATATAAAAACGAATGAATGTATGTCTGTCTGTCTTCGCAGCAACGCGCGACGGGTAAGCTAGTCTATATATATAAAATTGAATGTATGCGTATGTGTCTGTCTGCGTGCGTGTCTGTCTGTTTGTCCTTTATGCGCTACTACACCATTCATCCGATCGCCATGAAACTTTGGGAAGTTGTTCAGTACACTCCTGGGAAGATTATAGGCATAGTACAATTATGCTATGATAAATGGCGCGCGTGCAAGCATCGTCGACAGTTACGCCCCCCCCCACGTAGATCGTTTGATTTCCATCACTGCCACTAATTCTCTCACTTCGCGATGTCGTAGAAACATGAAATTTGGCACGAGCATTGATTATGTCATAAATAGGAAAAGTTAATGGGTCCCAACTCGATTATTCAATTCTAAGCGCCAAAGAATTAGCGTCCAAATTTTACGTACGGAATCTAATTCTCTCACTTCCCAATGTCATAGAAACTTGAAATTTGGCACGAGCCATGATTATGTCATAACAAGGAAAAGCTAATGAGTCCAAACCTGATTATTGAATTCTAAGCGCCAAAGAATTAGCATCCAAATTTTACATATGGAATCTAATTCTCTCACTTCCCAATGTCATAGAAACTTGAAATTTAGAACGAGCATTGATTATGTCATAATTAGGAAAAGATAATGGGTCCCAACTCAATTATTTGATTCTAAGCGCAAAAGAATTAGCGTCCAAATTTTACATACGGAATCTAATTTTCTCACTTCCTAATGTCATAGGAACATGAAATTTGGCACGAGCATTGATTATGTCATAAATAGCAAACCTTTAAGTGTCCCAGCTCGATTATTCAATTCTAAGCACCAAAGAATTAGCGTCCAAATTTTACGTACGGAATCTAATTTTCTCCCTTTCCAATCTCATAGAAACTTGAAATTTGGAACGAGCATTGATTATGTCATAATTAGGAAAAGCTAATGGGTACCAACTCGATTATTCAATTCTAAGCGCAAAATATTTAGCGTCCAAATTTTATGCACGGAATCTAATTTTCTCACTTCCCAATGTCATAGAAACTTGAAATTTGGCATGAGCATTGATTATGTCATAAATAGGAAAAGTTAATGGGTCCTAACTCGATTATTCAATTCTAAGCGCCAAAGAATTAGCGTCCAAATTTTACGTACGGAATCTAATTTTCTCGCTTCCCAATATCATAGAAACTTGAAATTTGGCATGAGCATTGATTATGTCATAAATAGGAAAAGTTAATAGGTCCCAACTCAATTATTCAATTCTAAGCGCAAAATAATTAGCGTCCAAATTTTACGTACGGAATCTAATGTTCTCACTTCCTGATGTCATCTATATATATAAAAAGGAATGTATGTCTGTCTGTCTGTCCTTTTTGCGCTACTACACCATTCATCTAATCGCCATGAAACTTTGGGAAGTTGTTGAATACACTCCTGGGAAGATTACTGGCATAGGACACCTATCCTGCGAGCATCGTCGACAGTTATGCCCCCCAGACAAAGATCGTTTGATTTCCATCTCAAGCACAAAAGCAAAAGGCATTACGAGCAACGGGATGCGTGTTCAACTACAAAATGATGCATCCGCCGAACGCTTCGCAAGACAATTGCTGGATATTGAGAATGCTGAGGTAAAATGAAAGCTGTGCTGTGATTGGTTGCAATTTCTTATACTGCTGAGGTAAAATGAAAGCTGTGCTCTGATTGGTTGCTGTTTCTTATACTGCTGAGGTAACATGAAAGCTGTGCTGTGATTGGTTGCTATATATTATACTGCTGAGGTAACATGAAAGCTGCTGTGCTGTGATTGGTTGTTATATATTATACCGCTGAGGTAACTTGAAAGCTGCGCTGTGATTGGTTGTTATCTAGATATATAAAAACGAATGTATGTATGTATGTCTGTCTTCGCGGCAACGCATACGCTAGTCTATCTATATATATAAAATTGAATGTATGTCTGTGTGTCTGTCTGTCTGTCCTTTATGCGCTACTACACCATTCATCCGATCGCCATGAAACTTTGGGAAGTTGTTGAGTACAATCCTGGGAAGATTATAGGCATAGTACATTTATGCTACGATAAATGGCGTGCGTGCGAGCGTCGTCGACAGTTACGCCCCCCCCCCACATAGATCGTTTGATTTCCATCATTGCCACTAATTCTCTCATTTCCTGATGTCATAGATAGATAGATAGATAGACTGTATGCAATAACCCTGATAGATAGATAGATAGATAGATAGATAGATAGACTGTATGCAATAACCCAGATAGATAGATAGATAGACAGACTGTATGCAATGACACGTACAGCTTGGAACCATAAATACTAGAGCACGCCAGCCATTTACAGTCAGTCTCCATTGGAGTTGGAAGTGGGCAAACATGTACTAGGCTATCTTCCCAAGAAGCCACAGCAGCCGGATAAATTGGATGTTCCACACAACGGCTATTTTATTCAGCCTGCAAGGGGGAAGCAGCGGCCTAGAAAACCTCAGTGGTCGCTGCTGCCGTCATCTAGATATATAAAAACGAATGTATGTATGTCTGTCTGTCTTCGCAGCAACGCGCGACGGGTACGCTAGTATATATATAAAATTGAATGCATGTCTGTGTGTCTGTCTGTCTGTCCTTTATGCGCTACTACACCATTCATCCGATCGCCATGAAACTTTAGGAAGTTGTTGAGTACAATCCTGGGAAGATTATAGGCATAGTACATTTATGCTACGATAAATGGCGTGCGTGCGAGCGTCGTCGACAGTTACGCCCCCCCCCACATAGATCGTTTGATTTCCATCATTGCCACTAATTCTCTCACTTCCCGATGTCGTAGAAACATGAAATTTGGCATGAGCATTGATTATGTCCTAAATAGAAAAAGCTACTCGATTACTCAATTCTAAGTGCAAAAGAATTAGCGTCCAAATTTTACATACGGAATCTAATTCTCTCACTTCCCGATGTCATAGAAACTTGAAATTTGGCACGAGCATTGATTATGTCAAAAATAGGAAAAGTTAATGGGTCCCAACTCGATTATTCAATTCTAAGCGCCAAAGAATTAGCGTCCAAATTTTACGTACGGAATCAAATTCTCTCACTTTCCAATGTCGTAGAAACTTGAAATTTGGCACGAGCATTGAATATGTCATAAATAGGAAAAGGTAATCGGTCCCAACTCGATTATTCAATTCTAAGTGCAAAAGAATTAGCTACCAAATTTTACGTACGGAATCTAATTTTCTCACTTCCCAATGTGATTATTCAATTCTAAGCGCAAAATAATTAGCGTCCAAATTTTACGTACGGAATCTAATTTTCTCATTTCCCAATGTCATAGAAACTTGAAATTTGGCATGAGCATTGATTATGTCAAAAATAGCAAAAATTAATGGGTCCCAACTCGATTATTCAATTCTAAGCGCAAAAGAATTAGCGTCCAAATTTTACGTACGGAATCTAATTCTCTCACTTTCCAATGTCGTAGAAACATGAAATTTGGCATGAGCATTGAATATGTCATAAATAGGAAAAGGTAATCGGTGCCAACTCGATTATTCAATTCTAAGCGCAAAAGAATTAGCGTCCAAATTTTACGTACGGAATCTAATTTTCTCACTTCCCAATGTCATAGAAACTTGCAATTTGGCACGAGCACTGATTATGTCATAAATAGGAAAAGTTAATGGGTCCTAACTTGATTATTCAATTCTAAGCGCAAAAGAATTAGCGTCCAAATTTTAAGTATGGAATCTAATTCTCTCACTTCCTAATGTCATAGAAACTTGAAATTTGGCACGAGCATTGATTATGTCATAAATAGGAAAAGCTAATGGGTCTCAACTCCATTTTTTAATTCTAAGCGCAAAATAATTAGAGTCCAAATTTTACGTACGGAATCTAATTCTCTCCCTTCCCGATGTAATTTGGCACGAGCATTGATAATAGCATAAATAGGAAAAGTTAATGAGTCCCAACCTGATTATTCAATTCTAAGCGCCAAAGAATTAGCGTCCAAATTTTACGTATGGAATCTAATTCTCTTACTTCCCAATGTCATAGAAACATGAAATTTGGCACGAGCATTGATTATGTCATAAATAGGAAAAGTTCAAGGGTCCCAACTCGATTATTCAATTCTAAGTGCCATAGAATTAGCGTTCAAATTTTACATACGGAATCTAATTTTCTCACTTCCCAATGTCATAGAAACTTGAAATTTGGCACGAGCATGGATTATGTTATAAATCGGAAAAGCTAATGGGTCCCAACTCGATTATTCAATTCTAAGCACCAAAGAATTAGCGTCCAAATTTTACGTACGGAATCTAATTCTCTGACTTCCTGATGTCATCTATATATAAAAATGAATGTATGTCTGTCTGTCTGTCCGTCCTTTATGCATTACTACACTAGATATATAAAAACGAATGTATGTATGTATGTCTGTCTTCACAGCAACGCGCGACAGGTAAGCTAGTGATAAATAAATGATCAAGTCTAATATGTTTGACTCATTTGTTTGATTTGGTTCCCTCCTTTTAGGAGTGGCGTGAAAAATTGATGTTATTTTACTTTATGGGAAAAGTATGGCAAATTATCAGCAGATGATTGGAAGGTGAAAATAGAGTCAGGTGTCTTTCATCAATGGGAAGACAATCAGGTGTGAGTGGGTATCCTGTTATATTTAAAGAACAGGGACTTATCAAAGTTTGACCTTTGCAACTTGTTTGTGAAAGTGTATCATAGCATGGATAAAGAAAATTTCCGAGGACCTCAGAAGAAGAGTTGTTGATGCTCATCAAGCTGGAAAAGATTACAAAACCATATCCAAAGAGTTTGGACTCCACCAATCCACAGTCAGACAGATTGTGTACAAATAGGGGAAATTCAAGACCATTACTCTTCCCAGAACCAACAAGGATCATACCAAGAGCAAGGGGTATAATAGTCTACGAGGTCACAAAAGAACCCAAAGTAACTTCTAAGCAACTAAAGGCCTTTTTCACATGAACCAATATTAATGATGACAAATCCACCATCAGGAGGACATTAAACAACAATGATGTGCATGGAAGGATTGCAAGGGGAAAGCTGCTGCTCTCCAAAAAGAACATTGGAAAAGCCAGAAGACTATTCGAACAATGCTTCGTGGATGTATGGCACCAAAATAGAGCTTTTGGATACAATAAGAAGTGCTATGTTTGGGAAAGAAAAACACTGCTATACAGCACAAAAACCTCATATCATTTGTGGTGGTAGTATCATGGTTTGAGCCTGTTTTGCCGCATCTGGGCCAGATGACTTGCCAACATCGATAAAACAATCAATTCTGAATTACACCAGCAAATTCTAAAGGAAAATGTTAGGACATCTGTCTGTGAGCAGACTCTCAAGAGAACTTGGGTCATGCAGCAAGACAACAACCCAAATCTATTATTTAAAAAAAGCCTACATGCTTTTTCTTGTACCACACTTTGACCAGTCTGCCTCACCATAGGAGGATGATTTTGATGTCCTTCAATTCCTTAGATGCTGACCACCACTGTAAAATCCCCAAATTTGAGGTAGGTACATTCAGTGAACCGTCAGGCCCTATCAAAGTTCTCCATGTTAAGTATAGCAGCGCTTTAGCCAGCAGAGCCATTATGCAGATTCAAGCATTGCTAAGCGGCGTTCATAGTCTCGCGACGTCTCTCTCTGAGGAGACTTTGAATGTCCCTGCTGGCTGGAGCACTGCAATGAAAGAAGCAACACACACATACAGAGGCACACAGACACACACACACACAGATACACAGACGCACACACAACACCCCACTGTCTTACCTCTGGGCCAGAGCACAGCTTGGAGCTGACAGGACTGAACAAGCATTGCTAAGTGATGTTCATAGTCTCGCGACGTCTCTCTCCCTCATCGTCGCATTACTATTAACGTCGCTGCTGGCTGAAATGCCGGAGAAAGACAGAAGTGACAGTGAGAGAGAGAAGCCCCGGCGAGACATACAGACATACACAGAGACACACCCTGGAGGGGGGAGAGAAAGAAGTGTCATGGAAAAGGGGAAAAAAGAAGCGGCATGGAGGGGGGAGAGAAACTGCATGGAGGGGAGAGAAGTGGCATGGAGAGGGATGCAGAGGGAAGAGTATGGAGAGGGGGGTAGAGAAAAGCAGCATACAGGGAAGAGAGAGAAGCTGCATGGAGAAGGGGTAAAGAGAAGTAGCATGGAGAGGGGAGAGAGAAGCGGCATGGAGAGGGGGGAGAGAAATGGCATGGAGAGGGAGGGAAATAAATGGCATGCAGAGTGTGGGTGGGGGATAAAGAAGCTGCACGGAGAGTGAGGGAGAGAGAGATGCGACCTGGACGGTAAGGCAAATGACAGATGCGACATGGAGAGGGGTGGAAGAGAGAAACAGTATGGGGGAGATTGAAGCTGCATAGGAGAAGAGAAGTGGCATAGGGGAGAGAAGCAGTTTGGAGAGGGGGGAGAGAAAAGCAACATGGAGAGGGGGAGCGAGAGAAGCGGTATGCAAGGGGGAGAGAGAAGCTGCATGGAGGGTGGGGGAGATGACAGATGTGGCATGAGGGTAGTGAGAAGTGACATGGAGAGGGGGTAGTGAGAAGCGACAAAGAGAGGTGGGAGAGAAGTGGCATAGAGAGGGGAGAGAGAAGCGGCATGGAAAGGGCAGAGGGAGAAGCAGCAAGGAGAGGGGAAGAGAAAAACAACATGGAGAGGTGGAGAGAAGTGTCATGAAGAGGGGGGAGAGAGAAGCGACATCTAGAGGGGGAGAGAGAAGCAGAATAGAGAGAGGGGACAGAGAAGCGACATGGAGAAGGGGGAGAGTGTGGAAGAAAGAGAGAGAAGGAGGAGGACAGAAGCAGCATAGAAAGGGAGAAGTAGGAGAGGGGGAGATTCACAACAACCACTTTTCCAAACATTTTATGTTTGCGTATCGAACATTGGGTCAATCTAGTCACATAAGTCCCTCTACGAAAGAATGAATAAAGAAGAATAGAGTTAAAGTCAATTCAAGTCAAAGTCCTGATCTAAATCCTGTAGAAATGTTGTGGAAGGACCTGAAGTGAGCAGTTCATGGGAGGAAACCCATCAACATAAAACAGTTGAAGCTGTTTAGTATGAAGGAATGAGTTTAAATTCCTCAAATCCGGTATGCAGATTTAATTAACAATTACCAGAAATGTTTAAATGCAGTTACAGCAAAGGTTCACATACTTTTGCCACTCACAGACATGTGATATTGGATGATTTTCGTCAATAAATTACTAATTCTAATATTTTTGACTTTATTGATTTGGTTGTCTTTATCTAGTTTTAGGACTTGTGTGAAAATCTGATGTAGTTTTAGGTCAAATAAAGACAGAAATATGAAAACATTCTGAAGGGTTCACAAACTTTCAAGCTCTACTATGTATATATAATATGTATATATACACACACACACACACACACACACACACACACACACACACACACACACACACACAATTTAAGTCTGTAGAGCTGGAGTGAGCGGAGAGGTTGATATTTATTCAAGCACTAGAACAAGAGATTTGCAGCATTTTAATGCCGACTGTGATGATTTAGTAAAGAAATCACTTAGCATTGTAGTGAATCAATAAAATGTCCTGAAGATAAACAGGGATCTTAATGATTATATTTTAAGTAATAATAAAAGAATACTACCACCAAAGAAATGTTTTTTTCAGGATGTTAACTTTTGACATTAATGCAGACGCCTCCTTAAATTGTGACTGAAATGCAATGAAACACTTCAGAGGACAAAGAATGCAATATCACTGCCATTAAAGGTGCAATTTAAAATAATGTTGTGTACAATAAAATAATGGATGCAATGCAGTGTGAGGAGATATACCCAATTTTATCTCCACCTTGTCAAGATAAAAACGTCAGCTTTACAGATAAACATTTTCTGCATTTTTATAGAATTCCGAATTCATAATACCACTAAGGTATGCAGAGTAAAGTGACTAATGGGTTTAGTAAACTCTGCTCCGTGAGTCATGGACAGAAGTTATTGCTATATTACAGACTCTGTAATATAGCAATAAGCTCTGTCTATGACTCAGGGAGCAGTTTCACCATGCGCAGGTTGAAGAGAAGAAACTATATTCGGTCCGCGGGCCTTCAGTTTGACACATGTTCTATCTATCTATCCTTCTCCTATCTATCCTTCTCCTATCTGTCTGTCTATCTATCTCATATCTATCTATCTCATATCTATCTATCAATCACATATGTATCTATCTCATATCTATCTATCTATCTATCTCAAATCTGTCTATCTAACATCTATCTATCTCATATCTATCTATCTCATATCTATCTATCTCATATCTATCTATCTCATATCTATCTATCTATCTATCACATATCTATCTCATATCTATCAATCTATCTCATATCTATCTATCAATCTCTCTCATATCTATCGTGTTTCCCCGAAAATAAGACAGTGTCTTATATTAATTTTTGTTCAAAAAGGTTTAACCTTTTTTACATGCATCACTGCCTGGACACTATTTAAATTGACTTTTTAAATTAACTGTTAGCAGGGCTTAATTTTGGAGTAGGGCTTATATTTCAAGCATCCTCAAAAAGCTTGAAAAATCATTTTGTATCCTCAAAAATTTTGGAAAATCATGCTATGTCTTATTTTCAAGGTATGTCTTATTTTCAGGGAAACAGGGTATCTATATATCTCATATCTCTCTATCTATGTATCTATCTATCTCATACTTCCAAATGTTTTAGAAGAGACATCAGGGAGATTCCAAAAGACGGAAAAGAAAGCAGTACATACAATATGCCAGCCACAATTTTTGACCCCTAAGTCCCAATCATTTATATAAAACATGCTCCAAAATAGTACATACAAGTCCCTTCAGCAAACCCTACAATGAATATAAAATAAACATGAAACCCCCTAGACAAATCTTTTAATATAGATTTCTTCAGTCAAAGCCTTTGCGTTGGGTCTGTTGGATGAGCCCAAAAGGCTATTATTGTATGTGTTACTTGCCTGTGCTGTCAAGCTGTTTTCTATACATTTGATAGGGAGACTTATTTATGGTTATTTGCGGGTCCATACATTGCTCTTGCACAAGGGCCCTCTTAAGTTTGTGTCCATCTCTAGGGTCAGAAACACTCTTTTCTCCTTAGGGAGAGCAACTATATACTATAAACTAAGTGAGGAGACTCAAATGGCCACGCACGCTCCTCTGGGTAATATGCAAATAAGGGAGATGGAATAACTCCTCCACAGTGCCACCTATTGAAAGGCAGCATTCCTTCAAGTCAAAGGCCGACTTTTTATACAAGTCTTATTACAATGACTGGGAATTAAAAGCAAAGCTAGACCCCAGTAGGAGCATTATACCGCGATTACTGCGGTAAAAACCAATGTGTGATAGTGGGCATAGGCCTTCAACTGCTGTAAACTGGAAAGTGCTTGTAGCTGATGAGGATGAAATCCTGTAGCTCCCCAGACATGTCAGTTTGTTCCATACTGGAGAACACTCTTTAACCCTTTCCAATCCAATTTGAATCCTGGTTTTCCTAGGGGGCTTACTCTTTTTCTATCATTATACAATGGCGCTATATGCTGGCTAAAGCCAGTACTGCATGAGATGACACATTGGATAGGCTCCGACAGCAGAGAGGCTGGCAATACACAGTAAGAGAACCCCGACGGATGTCTTCCAACATCGGAGCTGTACAGCCGTAAACCATAATGTCTTCATAGGTCAGACAGTGGACTGGAAAGGGTTAAGGCTGCTTCCACATGGACAGTTTTCTCGCGATGCGACAGTGCTACAAATCGCATGTATGTAGAGCCTATGCTTTCCTATGGGTTCTTCCACACAATGTTTTGTAGCCTGCAACATTGCGAGACTACACAATCACAGAATGCTCTATACAGCCGCGATTTGCGTTTTTTTTTTTTGTAGCCCATGTTTTCCTATGGAGCCTTCCTATGCGCTGCATCACATTACACGAAAACACGGTTTTCATGCGGTGCGATGCAACTTTTACAGTAGGAAATCCTTCTGTAAAAGCACTGAAATAAGCCCCCAGCAGTCGGTTTTCAGGCATTGCAAATTCCCGCCTCCAGAAAGTGCTGCCTCTGATTGGCTGAGCGCCATGGCGCTCAGCTAGTCAAAGCCAGCTCTTAATGAAGCAATCACAGTTCGATTCATTGAATGGCTGCGATTGGTTCACCGAGCGCTGAATCAGTGTCACGGCGCTCAGCCATTTAGAGGCTGCGCTTTCTGGAGGTGGGGATTTACAAATTCCTGACCAGGAAAAATTGCCTAAAGATGACGGCTGGGGACCAGGGAGATGATGCGCCGGAGCTGACAACACTTCTTAGGTGATGTATATGTTTTTTTTATGCAGTTAGGACATATTTTCGGGGAGGGATTATATTTCAAGCTCCTCCCACTACCACTGAAAATCCTCGCATGTGGTGCTACAAAGTGGGGTGCCTTTGTGGCACCACGTGCGACTTTGTATCCCCAGAAAATTGTGTTATCGTGGCGAGAAAATGCAGCGATATCGCACAGAGCACCAATGTGATATTGCTGCGATTTTCTCACGTCCGTGTCGTGTTGCCCATGCGGAAGCGGCCTAAGGCAGATACATTAGGGAAGTATTATAGAAGTCCAGGTAGAAGACTCATCCAAACTAAGGGTACGTTCACACATTGCGGAATATCCTTGTCAATTTCTGTGTGAAAAACCAGTGTTGGTGCAGCTCTGCAGCAGAATTCACCCCATGACTTAAAAGGCTGAAAATCTACTGCAGATTCACACCGAGTGGTGTGGATTTTTATGCATTTTTTGTATGGATACGCACCAAAATCTACAACACAAAATATAGTGTGGATCCGCATCAAAATCTGCAATGTGTGAACGTGCCCTAAGGGTACACTCACAGGTAACGGATTGGCTGCAAATGCCGATGCAAATATATAGCAGATTTCACCCCTTCAATCTGAATTCAATTGAAAGCGTGAAAACTGCTGCAGATCTGCACCAAAATCCGCTGCAAATCAGTGATGAGTGAACGAGCCGTTCTGGACCTTTTTACACGGGAAGGAATGACGCCACATCCACAGCTGTGGAATCCCACACCAAAATCTGCAGGTGTAACTGCGGATTTTGATGCAGAATTAATTGTAGGCAAAGTTTAAGTCATTTTCAATTCTGCATCAAAATCCGCAGGTAGCCTGCAGATGTTAGCGCAGAATTTACTTGCGGTGCGTCATGTGACCTATTCCATCCTGTGTGAAAGGTCGGTAGAATGACCATGTTTCCTCAGTATTTCTAAGGTCTCGAATTAAATTAAGTCAGTGCACCACCACTGCTGGTTTGGTTTTTGGCCACATTAGGTTTCCTAGTTTTTCCATTGGAAAATAGTACAAATATGCAATCGCTTATGTTGATCTATACTTATATTTGCATTTTGTCCGTATTTGTGGCTGAAACCTAAAAGTATAGGAAGGTAAAGGGATAATGTCACATCTCTGGTAGTCCCATTTGTCGAGCTGCTAACCATGGATTGTCCTTTGAAACTACCTTCAAAGGGGATGGATTTTTTTCAAAACTGCCCCCAAGATGGGCATTTTTGGGCAAAATCTTTACCAGTATCATCACTCAGTGAATGAAGGCGAAGCATGCCGGAGATCATTCCGGCCCGCAGTCTCTATTCACAGTCAACAGGCAGTTGCTCATGGATGAAAGACTGCCTGTTTACACGGGCCAATTCAGCTTTTTTCTCTTTAGACATGCATAAACTGAACAGCAAATTACCGTTAGTCATTCAGTCTGAGCATGCTCTTACACTGAACGGGAATTGTTCAGATTCCCACTGATCGCTGGGATCGAAACGATTTGTTGCTCCTTATAGATGGGACAACGCTTACCTTAATTGTGGTATCATGGCACAGAAAGTGATCTTAACACATTAAAAAACTGATGTTCTCTTAAGACAACAAAATCCTTTGTAAAGCAATTCAAAGTGTAAGTAAGCCACCCTGATAGGATGGCTCACCATGACATGACATCACATTAGGGTGCTTTTACATGGAGCGAGAAATTGTTCAACCAACCGAACGAGCCGACAACTTGTTTGTTTTTAAACAATGACTGTTTACACATGTAGATCATCCTTTAAATTTCTTTTCACTTTGCTCGTTAGGTCACTCGTTTCTCCATCATCAGTAGTGTTCAGACTGAACAATTATTTACTCAGGTTGGCGTGTAAATGAGCAAACCAAGCAGTAAGTATGCACACACAGAAGTATGCGGTTGGCTGCTGGGTCTTAACACGCCCACATAATGCTCTACTATTGGTTGTTAAAGCATCAGATGATCACAGACATACACCATAGGAATGATATAAAAGCCCTGAGGAGTCACTCACCAGTCTGGTCGCCTGCAGAGTGCCACGGGCTGCTGTCACCTGCGAAACATTACTTTTCGCTACTTCAACGAGGATTACTTCACTCAATCGCCTGAAAGTATGGCCTGGTCCTGGTCCTTCCAGGAAATATTTATAAGAGTGAATGGTTCAAACTGGCTTGTACATTTCATTACTCCATAGGTCCCAGCGCCATCACGGCTTTGCTGCGGCGAATAGACATGTCAAAGGATGCCTCGAGGTATTGAGCAAATAGGTCTTGCAAGTGGCAGCGCAACGTGGCTTCATCCAGGCGTTTGTAATGGTAAATGGAGAGCCATTGGCGTCTGCAAAACACTTTTGCTCGCTAATTCTACATGTCTGTTTGCTGCTACGGAAATTGCCTAATTCAGTCATTATAGTCCTTGCGACTCCAACTTTTATTAATTGCAAAGAAAGTGAAGTATCCTTTGAAGTAGCAAGCAAAAATGGCTCAAAGGCGCCAGCGCCATATGGCTTCATCCAGGCATTCGTAATGACGGATGGAGAGGCACATGGCGCAGGTGCCTGCAAGACATTTTTGCTCGCTACTTCGAGGGATACTTTGACACATTTGTTCACCCCTGTGGAAAGGACTCCATTTGGTTGTTATAGTCCTGGGTAGTCCCACTTTTAGCAACTGTATAAAAACTAAGTATCCTTCGAAGTTACGAGCAAAAATGTCTTCCTCATACTAGCGCAATGTGGCTCGGCTCAGGCGTTCATAATTGTGAATGATTCCTGTAAGACATTTTTTTTCACTATTTCGAGGGTTACCTTGACAGAGCTGAACAAGGGCTAGTACCGAAGATGATAGACTGGGTAACTGAGGAAGCAGTAAGGACTCCTTCACAGCAGCATTCGGGGACTCTTGTTTTTTTGCTCTATTCGGGGAGCAGCAAAACGGCACACCTTGGCTGAACAGTTCCGTCTTGGGACGGAACTGAACGACCCTCCCATTGACTATAATGGGGGTCCATTCGACTTCCGGCAAGCAGTCCATCATTTTGCCGGAATCTATTGGACTAAACAGTACTGCTTTCACCACTATTTCGTCTTACTTTCTAGCATAAATATAACCAATGGAAGTGTGCTTTGGGTTGGAATGTAGGATTTCATACAAATATCTCACAGATCTGTGATACTATAGTGATGTTTCACAAGTTTTCAATCTTCTTGCTTTTGTTTCCATAGGGGAGTCATGAAGCGTGAAGAGTTCCTTCCTGCTTGTGGAAGCCAACCAGCCCAGAGTACAGTAATCGGATGAAGAAGACAGAAGCTTAAAAAAAGTTGCTAGAAGTTGCACAGAAATATTTCCCTGTACAGAACTTTGATGTAAAAATTGTCAAGGCAAAAATTCAAAACCTGCGGACTCTTTATGAGAAATATATAATTATGTACAGGAGATATGCGGTTATACTAGCATGGTCTATATCACTGCATACAGGGATATGTACATCCCCCTGTATATGGGGATATGGACCATGCTGGTATAACCTAGGTATCTACTAAATATAATTATATATGAACAGCTGGTATAACTTATACCAGCTATACATACATAATTACATGTGGTGCATACCTGGTTACTCCGCTGACTCACTCCCCTTCTCTGCTATCAGCCACCACAGGCCGGACCAATCACGGGCCCCGCCGTGCACCGATATATCACAACTGCAGTATCTCAGTGGAAGGGAGGACTGCGCATCGGGGGAGTCTGCAGCACAGGATTGGCTGCCCCGGGTAACAGCCCTCCCCTCCCTGAGCATCACCCGGAGACGGCCCACGGGCGGAGCGGTGGTACAGTATATGGCGGGTGGCCATGGTCCCCAGTTCGCTAACCTTTCAAAAATGTTCATAAATATAAGAGATACATTAAAATAAACCTTCTCCAATTTCTTATGTAAGATCTATAAAACAGAAAAAAAAATACAAACCATAAAAGTCCATGTTAAAAAATAAATAAAATGAGAGAATTTTTGTTTTTTTGTCACTTTGTTACTAAAAAAAACTAAAGTATCACTGCCAAAACTGGCTGCAACAGGAAAGGGTTAAATATTCTATACATTGTGCATGTATAAATATCATAAAGGACAAATCATAAGGCGACAAAAGGTCAAAGGTGAACCGCTCAGTGAGAAGTGATCAGACGACCAGTAATGTCACTGTCATGATGTCACAGTGTTCCATAAGTAATCTAATGATGTCACAAATGACAAACATCCATAAATTCCCAGTCGCCCAAAGTTCCATTGAAGGTCTTTGTAGGAGTTTGTGGAGTGAGGATCCTTCTGTGAAAGTTTGGCTATTATGTCAAAGCGAAAGCATTATATAATTGTGTCCAGTTCAGAGGACGAGGACGAGGAGATCCAGCAGGTGAGCAGAGGTTTTTTTTGTAAACAATATTTTATTGAGTTTTTGACAAGATTTTTGATAAAGAAAACAAAGTCCTATTTCAGTGTCGGCCTATGAAGTAACACAATCCAAAGTTTTATTGCTAAAATTGAAGCAGATCAAACCGTTTTAATATAAAAACAAGTAAAATTAAACTGGTCAAGCTGTGATTTCCCAAACCCCATATAGCAAATATCTCAAAAGGTCAAGGGTAGACAAAATATCGCTAGAGCGCATCACTTCTATACAGTTAGTTAATTCTAATACATGGGGGGGGGGGGGGGTAAAAGTCTTAGAAGACGGAGGGAAGGAGATGACCAAAAATATTCCAGACAGCCTGGATGATGTTTGCAGACTAAAGACCTCCTCAGTGGGGTCATTGTGACTACAGGTCCATGTGCAGGACAGAGATTAGTATTGTAAGAGGCCAAATAAATGTCACCCCCAACCCTATCCATACCATAACCATAGCCGAGCCCCTCACACCCTTCATACACTACATATAGGGCGATGATAGAAGTCAGTGGGGTATGTACCAAGATGATTTATTCCAGAAATTAGACAACCATGTTTTTGGATTTTGTTTTATATGTTTTCTATGTTTTTCCAGCCCCGTCCTAAGAAGAAGCCGACTACCAGCTCTCCATACGGAGGTGAAGATAGTGGCTTCAGTTACCACCCATCACCTTATAACCCAGGTACGGCACTGATCCAATAACGCTCCTGATAGGTTGACGCTTGTCTTACTGTGTTTTGTAGTTACAATCTAGATTAATGTTATTAAGTATAGAAAACTGATCTGTTCTCTGTAATTTATAGGCATCCGGACGGATACTGGGACTCATCAGTCGTATATACAGCCGGACTCGCCAATAATCATCAGCGACAGCGACGATGAGGACAATGAATATTCTATATCAGACAGTTCTTTCACAGGTCAGTTACCAAACCAAAGGACTCTTGTCGCTCTGTCTGCATAAAGACATTTCTTGTTGGCAACATTAGCAGATTTTAACAAAACTCAGCAAAATTTTGAAAAGTGTTTTTTTTTTCTCCAGCTTTCTGTACGAATAATGAACTCTCTGACCACGAGGAGAGCGGGCAATCAGACGAGAGGTGAGTCCTGTTACATATATTATTCATCGCTATGATTTTGAAATGAAACAATGAAGTATGGGACAAACATTCCAGTGGCTTTACATAGGATTCCTTATTCTTCCCAGGAGGCCTCTGTGTAACATCCAGGGCTGTTTCCTTGAAGAGATTACATTGCCAACCTCCATTTATACCACCAACTTCCAGGAGATGAAGCAGGAGCTGGCAACCAGGCTCTACCAGCTCTACAACAGCACCATCTTTGAGAACAAGGTATCTTATCATCGACTGATCCAATATGTCCTCCCTCAATAATTCTAATTGGCCTGAAATTGGTAATCCCAGACACTTAGTCAACATTTGGACCCTTTAGAATCATTTATATTTTCATTGGTTTGGAGATTCGGGGTCCTGGAGTACAAGGGGGTCCTGAAGGTCATCTGCCCCTTATAAAGAAAAGCTATAAACAAGAGTTGGGCAACTTCTTACATTGGGGCCCAAAGATTCAAGCTACCTCTTTTTGCTATATATTATGATAGAACTGCAGATTTATTGGACTTTGTCTTCTCTTCCTTCTTCTTTAGCTCCCTGAGAACATGAGCATCATATGGAACAAGAGGCTAACAGCGACCTCAGGTTATTGCAGTTGGATGAACAAGGGTGACGAGAGTTACTGCATCATCAATCTATCAGATAAAGTCTGCGATTCTGCAGGTAGGTTTCACATCACATCCATCTGTACATCTTTATATACGGGGTAAGAAGCTGCCAGGAAATGCCCCGTCTGTGATAGAAGTGTTAGGCTGGTACTGGGGATGGAATACGTCTTTTATGCTCATTGTACATATAAATGCTTTTCTCTTTAGACCGAGTAAGAGACACATTAGTCCACGAAATGTGTCATGCTGCCTGCCGGCTTATTAACAAGCAATTAGACAGCGGATCCCACGGTCCATTATGGAAGTCATATGCAGCGAATGTCACCAACGTGCATCCTGAGCTGCCAGAGGTGACGGTCTACCACAACTATGACATCAACTTCCCGTTCACCTACCAGTGCAGAGTGTGCCAATGCAGGTAAGAATGGTCAACATTTGTGGCTGATACAACCCATTCCTATCCTGTAATGATTTGTGTCCTTCTCCGTTTCCTGTCTATTAACCGGTATTTTCTCTGTCTCTATAGTGTCGGCCGTTACAGAAAGATCACTAATGAAGCCGTTTACTGCAGTTCCTGTAAGAGCAGGCAAAAAATATGACCACCGGCAAAAAGGATGAATCTCCATCATCATCCTCCATCCGCTGACAGCGAGAGCTGTATCCCTACCCCCACCCAACACCCTTACCCCTAACCAATACCCCTACCCTATCCCCCATCCCCCCCCTCCATGGATACCCCCTTGTCGTGGGGGAGGGGCTTGCGTGCTCCGATAAGGCTGAAAGCTATGCTGGTGGTAGTGTATTCTGCCGGTAGGGTCACCCATGCCAGACAGGTTTCAACCGAGGAGCCAGACAAAGCGTATCCACCTAGATGACGGGCAGGCTGGGCTAGCTCTCCTTGGATGGAAACCAGCCTAAGAGAAGGACAACTCGGGTCTACAAACCTATGACTTGGGGACCTCAGTGTCCCCGTCCTCGCTACACTCCCGGTGTGACTGCTGCAGGGAGACTGAGAAGTTGCTAACACTTCTATTACTGCACTGCAGCCCTCTTGCTTCAGGGATAATGTTCACACTATGCAGGCTCGTACGTCTCCTTCCTACAACCAGTCAGTAGGGGGAGCTTTGGGAATTGCCTATCACTAGTGGGGCCCCCAGCAGCATCGGCCCTGTAGCCACTGTGAGGTCCGTCTGCATTGTAGACACGTCACTTGATAGCTGTTAAAATACGGTGAACTGCCCATAAGTTACCGAACAGTTGGCAACCCTAATCCAGGGGCAAACAAGTACACCCCTTATATAAGTAACACACACCTACATTTATAGCAAATCACTCAGGCTACAATCCCACCGGAGAGTGCGATATCGGGCTGAGAGACTCGGGACGACATTGCATTCGCAAACTTGTGATATTGTATGTGAGAGGATGCTTTGGTTTACAGAAACACAATACATCACTTCTGTGAAATTGCAATTTTCAGACACGTGAAAAAAATGGCAAGTGCTTCACATAGACTTCCATGGTAAAAGAGAAAATCGCACGCACATGCCCATCGTATGGCATACGAGTGCGATGCAATTTTATTTTTAAAAAAGGATCCCATAGGATATAATGGACGATTCCTTCGGATGGAACACCCAAAAATAAAACGTGATTTTTTTTTGCTCACATCCCTGTGAGAGAAAATCTGCTCATGTGAATAGCCCATTGAAAAGAATAGACTCTCGCCCGTGTGAAAGAGCGCTCACAGCGTAATTTTGCAGCATCAGTCAGCCAGAAATGAAGCCTTTCCAATTCCCCTGAGATTCCCTTGCATAGCTCCGCTGTCGGATGAGGCCCGACAAAGGTTACTAACGCTATGCAGAAGAGAGCTGCGATGTCGGATCTCTCCCCAGCATAGTGTAATATACATTAACTCAACTTTATTTTTTTTTAAATGCTAATAAAATCATCCTGACATCATTTTTATGTGTTTCTATTGAGTAATTCCAAGGAATCCACAAAGCGCTCGCCCACCTAAAATAAGAGCTGGGGAGGGTGCAAATGGTTAATGATCAGAAGCTGCTGACTTGCTTCCCTGCTGCCTGATCAGAGTATTATCTGTCTCTCCTCTCTGCTGCCCCTTGATGGACAGAGGGCAACATGTTCCTCAGTGGTGGGACTTCTGGCTTTGGGTGGGCTGCTGGGAATCACTAGCAAAGCTATACACAGTCAAGGCTTCTTGCCTGGAAGTAGTGCCGTTGCGACACAGCCCTCCTTTGGCACCACGTGGCACGTCTTATACTCGTAGGACACGGCTGCTTCTGAAAGCCTAAAGAGGGCCTGCATTCATGGTGGGGCGGTTTGGGTGGGCATGGGCCCTAAGTGGCCGCCCAAGCTACCCCTATTATAACCCACCCTTACTGGCAATTAGGAGAAAAACTCAAAATTCAGTCTATTAACCTTACACTATCGGTTACATCAAGTAATGCTTTCTATTTCCATATTCTCTCATATATCTCTACAGGTGAACACGACCGCCGGAGGCTGGAAAGGACCGAACAACAAATACAAGTAACCACAATCATACCCCAAAGTTGGGCCTTCGGATACGGATATTGCTCTCCTACATCCAAGTCGGCCAGCCGTCTATAACTTGTATTTTTTGCCCACTTGACTACTAAGTTCTGGACTTGCTGAAACAAACCTGACGCTTTTAGGAACAGAGACCCTTGTAACTGGCTGGACCCTTCAGCACCTTCATAGCTGATCCAGCAGTCTCACCAACATACACATTCCGATAGCGCCCAACCGAATTGTTCGGAGGACATTCAGAAGGGTGCAATGGATAATATATGTGTCAGAAGTTTTGGGGATAATCAAGATGCTTGTTTTGGAGAGAGTAGGGGGTGGGGGTGGGGCGATGTTTTGAGGAGCAGAATGGAACACGCTGCGATTTTCAGTTCCACTTAAAAGAAACGCACGTCTGAATTCACCAATTTGCTTTAAAAGGGTTGTCCACTCTCTCCAGCAAAACCTGCCGATCATCTGTTCTCTGGGCCAATGCGCTTGTGTACGGAGACAATTCCTGCCGCAACCACAAGGCTTCACTCTCACTGCAGAATGGCAATGAATGGTAACTTGGTGTGTAATACCATGCCTGGCCACATCAGTGAGAATGGAGCTGTCTGCATCTTACAGGAATCTGCTCAGTACATAGGAGCATTGGCCCAGAGATCAGCTGATCAGAGGGGGTCCTAGGTGATAGACTCCTTCCAATCTAATGTTGATTGACTTATCCTGAGGATAGGCCATCAGTAGCTTACAACTGGACATCACCTTTAATAGGTCTGTATGTAGTCCATATACAGTCAATAATAAATACTGACCACACGTAGACAGAAAATACAACCACGTGAATGCACTCGTGGGGTTGCTTGATAGACTGCCTGCCTGATTGCAGTATAATGTAATGCTGCAGGAATGATCAAGGCATTGCAAGTTGTTGTCCCCTCTGGGGACTAAAAAAAAAAAGTTAAAGTATGATCAATAAAGCTTTACTAATTATTAAAAAAAAGTAATAACAGTTAAAAAAAGAAAAACCCTTTTGCCATTTTTATAATAAAAGAATCCAAATCAAAAAACAAAAATACATATTTAGTATCGCCGCATCCGTAAAAGTCTAATCTATCAAAGTAATGCATTATTTACCCCGCACAATAAACGTCGTCAGAAAAAAAAATAAAGAACCCCAGAAATGTGCTTTTTTTGGTCACCCTGTCATCAAGGCAAAATGCAATAAAAAGCGATCAAAAAGTCGTATGTATTCCAAAATGGTACCAAAGCAAACTGCAGGACGTCCCACAAAAAATGAGCCCTCGCACAACTATGTCGATGGACAAATAAAAAATGTATTGTGCGGGGCGGAGCTACCTGATGAAGGAGTATGTTGCATCCAGGAAAGGCTCCGGCAGCAGCGGCGATTAAAAGGCTTCACAAGCATTCCCAGCGGCGGAGCAGGACAGCATAGGTCGCAGAAAATCCCAGAGCACATCAGGGCGCCTTTCAGATCACGAGAAGGGCAGCCTAGAGCACTTTTTACGACCGGATACCGAGGCGGCCGGCAACAGAGGAAAATCCAAGATGGCGCCGGCGGGAGGTCCGGCGCGGCACAGCGCCGGCGCGCAGAGGGAGAGAGCAGCAGACGCCGAGGACTCGGGAGACATCACGGAGGGAAGCAGCAGGCCACCCAGGACAAGCGATCACCCACAACCTGCAGGAGAAGCAGCAATAAGGTCAGATTATGGCCAACCCGGCACAATGAGCTCCCAGCTAGAGCCACATGTCACATCACCCCCAGCGGTCTCTGCAGTGGGGAAGGGGCGGCCCACACACAGTGCAAGAGGGACACAGTTCACACAGCCCCTTAAGCATCTCTCCAACACAGACCCAGGAGGCAAACCTGAGGGGCCCCCACCAGCAGCTCTCAGCAGATCTATATTATGAGGAAGAGCAGTGGGATTGGCGCACCCACTTATGCGCTCTCTCCACAAAAACAGACCTGGACGACTTCTTACATAAACTCGAGTTGTCACACAAGAAGGACATTACAGCCTTACAAAAAGATATCTTACACGTGGGCCAACGACTAGTGGAGGTGGAGGAAACACAAGAAAAGCTAATGGACACGGTAGAATCGCATAGAAAAGCCATTTAATCCCAATCTACACAAATCTCAGAGCTCCTTCTCTACCTAGATGATCTTGAAAAACGCCACAGGCGGAACAATTTACGCATAAGAGGCCTGGAAGAAGGAGTGGAACAGAATCAACTCGTGACTTGGGCCCCAAAATTCTTTAACGACCTGCTCAAGCACCCACCAGATTTTTTGTATGGGGGGGGGGGGGGGGGGGGGGGGGGGGGGGGGGGGGGGGGGGGGGGGGGGGGGGTCAGTGTGCAGGGTGCATTTCTTCCAAGAGAAGGAGCAAATTATGCGATGCGCCAGAGAGGCAGGGAATCTGACATACCGGGGCTCTCCCATACTGATCCTGCAGGACTTATCCCGCCGTACGCTACAACTAAGAAGAGCGTTGAAGCCATTACTGACGGCACTGAAAGAAAAGGACATGATTTATCAATGGGGCTATCCCTTTCAACTGCAAGCCCGCAAAGAAAACAAAAGAGCTATCTTTAGATCGCTGGGGGATCTGCCCAACCTCCTGAGTACATTTAAGCTTCCAATGATCAACCTGCCGGACTGGCCACACTGAGAAGGAGCGCTTGCCCCAGCGATGGGACCCTCATGGCAGAGGGTCAGAGACAGAGCCGAACGCTGACATCCCGATCTATGATGCCTGTTGCTGATTGCCAACTATTGAGACACTAACACCTACGCATTTTCATGTCTTTGTTCGCTCTCCCACCTCCGGGTTCTGCTGAGACGCAGTTTAAGTCACCTAGTTAAAGGGACATTTAGCAATAGCCTTGAAAGTTTACTATTGATATGTTTGTTCCAGCCGTAGCCGCCACGGGGCGCTACTTCGGCGTAAGGTTCCGTTCGTTCCCTATTAGAGGGTGCAGCCAACGTGCTGCAAGTTAAGGTTTTTTCTTAGAAAAGCCCTTAGAAATGTTTAGTGGGGCTTTACCCCATATTTGCTCATGTTCTTCTGTTTCTTTTTCTCCTGTCCTTTCTTTCTTATCTATTCCTAACCCCTCCCCCATGTTCCAACCACCACCCCCACCCCAAGGCACCGCGAGAGGCCGGGCACCGGACAATCAAACACAATCCCCCTACACATGTCGACATGGCTAGCGTAGCAGTATGCACATACAACGTTAAAGGGTTGAACACCCCGGAAAAGAGAAACCAGTTCCTCTATCACTTACACAAAAAGAGAATTATGGTGGCCATGTTACAAGAGACCCACTTCAAGGCAGATAACATACCATGCTTCTCTTCTAAATTCTACACCACCTGGGTACACAGCCCACACCAAACATAAAAGATTCCCCCCAATCTTGGTGGCACTGCACAAGTCTTTCCAACACGTAGTGATCGATCAAGTGGTAGACCTACAAGGTCGATACATCTTCCTAAAATTAGAGTCTATGAATTCTGTGATCTCACTTGCCAATGTCTACTTCCCTAACCAGGGTCAGATCTCCTTTGGGATGACAACTCTGAGGAAACTGGCCGACTTCGCTGATGGCTCTGACGTGATCTTGGGCGGTGAAATCAATCTGGTAATGGACCCTGTGATGGATTCATCGGTGGTTAAGTCCCCCATCTCTCACACAGCTCGTCGTACACTCAAAAAGGAACTAGAAAAGCTGAGACTAGTGGACATGTGGAGGATCTTGCACCCGGGGGTCAGAGACTACAATTTCCATTTGGACGTACATAACAGTTACAGTCGAATAGATCCCCTTTTTATCTCCCACAAACTATTGGACCAAGACCCAGAGTGCTCCATGGGACCTTTCTTATGGTCAGACCACGCCCCTGTCTACGGAGTTATTCACAGATTGGGGGGGGGGGAGGCAAAATACATCAGTGGAGACTTAACAACAACCTCCTTAATGACCCCGTCTGTGTGGGAGACGTAAAAAAAATGATCAAAACCTTCATCAAAGCCCACAGAGACGACACCATGAACACTCCCATCAAATGGGAAGCTCTAAAATGCGTCTTGCGTGGCTTTTCATTTCCCACGGGCCCGCTTAAAAAAAGATAGAACGGAAAAATTAAAAAAGGACTCCTGATAGAGCTGGAGATAAAAGAGAAAAAAAAACAAGGGTCAACCATCAGAGCCCTTGAGAGCAGAGATCTCCATGATAAGACAGCAAATACTCTCGATATTCGATCAGAGGTCGATGGGATTCAGAGACAAAATGCGCAGGTGCACCTTCGAATACGGGGATAAATGTGGGAGATGGCTCTCAAGGACTCTGCACCCCAAGACTCCCCTGACACACATCCCAAAGATACAAAAAAGGACAGGGGAGCGTCGCACACTCAACTGTGGAAATCCTAGAGGTCTTCCATGATTATTGTAATAACCTATATAATATCGAGCGGAACCCCGACCAGGCCCCGAGGGATAGAGATGTAGAGGAGTACCTAAATAGCCACGCCCCTGGACCTGTAGATCCAGAAGTGTCTGCAGAAATGGAAGGGGATTTCTCTCTAGCGGAAATTTCGTCCCTAATCAAAGAACTCAAAGTGGGCAAGAGTCCGGGACCGGATGGATTGTCCTCAAAATTCTACAAACTCTTCAAAGATGATATTACACCGCTGCTAATCGACTCCTTCAACGCGATAAATAGGGGATGCCCCTTCCTGACCCAGGCCCTACAGGCTCACCTGGTCATAATACCTAAACCAGGGAAAGACGCCATGGAGTGTGGAAATTACAGGCCCATCTCACTCTTAAACGTGGACGTCAAGCTTTTTGCAAAATTAATCGCTACAAGGATCCAGCCCCATATCCCAAAATTGGTCCACAGGGACCAGGTGGGATTTGTCCCGGGAGAGAAGGGAGAGATAATATAATAAAATCTATGTCATTGATATCACATGTCCGACAGAAGGGGTCCCCACTATGACTCATGGCAGTCGACGCCGAAAAGGCCTTCGACAGAGTCGGTTGCAGGTTTCTAGAGGGCACATTAAGGAGAGTGGGACTGGGGCCCCGCATGAGAGATTGGATAATGGCGCTGTACAGAGACCCCTCGACTAGGGTAAGAGTCAATGGAGCCCTGTCGGACAACATACATATACGGAACGGTACGTGCCAGGGGTGCCCATTGTCCCCCTTCTTGTACATACTGACAGTGGAGTCTCTGGCCAGCGCCATAAGGAAAAATGACGCTATAAGAGGGGTGAGGCTGGGGCAGAGGGAGCTAAAACTCTCTTTGTTCGCGGACGACCTTCGGCTGGACCTATCCTGTCCAAGAATTGGAATTCCAGTTCTATTAAAGGAATTCGACAAATTCAGCGCAATAAGCAACTTTAAAATTAATTTACAAAAAACAGAAATGTTGAATATCTCTCTCCCTCGAGCCCAAACACAATCCCTGCAGGAGTTATTCCCTTTCAAATGGCAATCCAACTCTCTCAAGTACTTAGGTGTCCAACTACCAGGCAACCCAGCAAATACATATGACCTGAACGTTAAACCTTTTCTAACAAATCTGGAAAGAGATTTGGGGAAATGGAATCCCCTTCTCCTATCCTGGGGGGGGGGGGGGGGGCAGGATAAATGCAGTCAAAATGGATGCCCTGCCAAGGTTTTTATACATCTGTCAGGCATTCCCCATTAAACTACATAGATTCTTTTTCAAACACATACACTCCCTGATCACAAAATTTGTCTGGCGAGGGCGTAGACCCAGACTAAAATACAATACTTTAACCAGAAGCAAGACAAAGGGAGAAATGGGTCTGCCGGACTTCTCTCTATATTATAAAGCTAATCTAGCGAACGGCGTAATAAATCTGCTTAGAAACCGAGAATCCAAACTATGGGTGGAACTAGAGCATAAACTAGATCCCAGGCTGACTCAGGGAATTTTTTGGGTTCTGGGGACTCTAATCAGGAGTATCGCCAACATATCACCGTTACTAAACCAGCTGATGAGGGCCTGGTCGGGTTTTCGCGAAGGGAAATTAACTGATATTGATATCGGGCCCCCTCACACCTCTATTGGCTAATCCCCAATTTAAGGCCTTTGTGCACAGTAAATCCCTATAGACCGTTCCAGTGCGTCCTCACACCGCGACTTAGAGACGTGTTAGGTGAAGAAGGATTGAGGCCCCTGACGGAGTAACTTGCGGGACATACTGCCCCCCGGGAGCCTGGCTGGAGTACTTCCAGCTGAGGAGCTTGGTGGATTCTTTGGCCTCTGGGTCCCGGACGAGGAGGGAGCTCACAGACTTCGAGAAACTCTGCATGTCCACAGATGCTATCAGCCATCCAATCTCAGTGCTATACAAGATGATGCTGGACCGGGAGATGGGGTCTCCCCACCTGACCTCGTGGGTGCGTGGGAAGAGGAACTGGGTAGGAATCTGCCCCCGGCCGAATGGGAAAAGGCTTTTGCTCCGACACATAAAGGGTCGGTTTATGCCAGACTCCAAAAGCTCAATTTTTAAATAATCTCCCGCTGGTATAGAACCCCGGTCAGGCTACTAACTGTACACTGATGAAGGGCAATAACCCGGAAACAGCTGTATGTACATGGGGTCTGGCTTTGCTTTTAATTCCCAGTCATTGTAACAAGACTTGTATAAAAAGTCGGCCTTTGACTTGAAGGAATGCTGCCTTTCAATAGGTGGCACTGTGGAGGAGTTATTCCATCTCCCTTATTTGTCCATCTCTAATCACATAAGCTGTTACATCACATTGTATTGAACAGACCTAATTGATGATAATAAGGAATCTATGAAGGGGGAAATATGATATTCATTTAAAGGGAACTTGTCAGCACCAGAGATGAGCGAGCGTACTTGCTAAGGCAAACTACTCGAGCGAGTAGTGCCTTATTGGAGTACCTGCCCGCTCGTCTCTAAAGATTCGGCTGCCGATGCGGGGGAGCGGTGAGTTGCGGGAGTGAGCGGGGGGGGGGGGAGGGGGGGGAGAGTGAGAGAGAGATCTCCCCTCCATTCCTCCCCGCTCTCCACCGCCGCTTCCCGCCGGCAGCTGAATCTTTAGAGACAAGCGGGCAGGTACTCGAATAAGGCACTACTCGCTCGAGTAGTTTGCCTTATCGAGTATGCTCGCTCATCTCTAGTCAGCACCTATAAACTAAGCTATGGTGTGTATGAGGAGCCGAGGATGTTCTTTGCATACTTACCCAGCTCCCCATTCCCATACCATAGCTTGGTTTATGGTGCTCATAGGTGGTGACAGGTTATCTAGAAATTACAAATGCTATACTGCTGCCAGCTAAATGTCTCTATAGAAGGACTATATGGTATGCACCAATGTTATACATGTGGATTGTGTTCAATTGCAGTGCTCTGAATGTGTGCTCGGAGAGTCACGCAGCGCTCACTCACTGGTTTTAATTTGGTCTAATCTGAAAGATGCCTTAATTTAAAGGGGTCTATTTCTGACAGAGGTCTCCTTCATACTTTTTAAGATTCACACTAAAGGTTTGTAATTAAATTGCTTAGCAATTGTACTTTGTATTTTAGTACATTTTGTATGCCATTATATTTTAGCGTATACTTAGTTGAGCTCTTGATATTAGCTCAGTGTGTACATTCCAAAATACATATACAGTGAAATACCTTAAAGGGGATGTCTGAGATAACAGTTTTATTAAAAAACCCGAAGCAGCCAGTGGGGAGCTGGGAGAGCTGAGTATAAACTCTTTGTAATGTTTTCTCCATGGGGAGCCCTTTGTAGATAAACCTGTTGCAGTATCTTGAAAACCCCCTTAAATCTGATATCCAGGAATTCAGAACGTCTAATAATCTGGGGCTTGGTTCCAGCACGTAAATGCAATATGATGTCTAATTTGACAGGACTAAAAGCAAAAGATGGGACAGAAATAACCAATCAGGATACATTAATAGTACAAAATAATGTGTTAACATTTTAATTTTGTGAAAATACAAAGATGGAAGCAAAAAGTAAAGGTGGAGCAAAATTCGATTTATGGGGATACGACAAAAAAAATCGGATTGTGAAGGTTTAATAAGAGTTTGAAGTTGTAGAGATGCTGCCTGCCAGATAACGCTCCTCTTGATGGGTGTAAATGTAGAGGGAGAGAAGTCTAAAGAACTGGAGAATAGGTGCAACACTCTAAATATAGTGAAAATTGAAGATCATAGCAGTATGAACTTCTCATTTATTCAATAACGTGCAAAGCCAGTGTGTGAAAAGGCGATTCGGGGCCACACCCCTTCATCAGTTTGTCTGGTTAAAACATACAAACGTTTAGAGACCTAGGGATCTCCCAAGGTGGAATGGAGCAGAATTTCTGGGATTCCCCTAACACTTGGGACATTGTCATTCCTAGGTCTTTTTTTCACATGTAGGGTTGAGATAATAGTGATTCACATAAACATGTACTGTATCCTTTAATTAAAATTTTAAAGGGCGACCCCACACTGGAACCTTATCTGCCTTTCCCTATTATTACCTAATTAAAAAGGCAAATCAGGTTTCAGTGTGGGGTCACTCTTTTCAGGGCGGTTACTCCACTTGCTCATCCAGATATTATGGTCGGGAACATTAGAGGGCGCAGTTTTTTTTTTAATAGAATATGATGAATGATCATTAATAAAATTGAAATTTTAATTAAAGGATTCAATACACTTTTTTGTGAATCTCTTAACTTTTTATGGCTGTGACTATATGTTTTGGCCTGTGGGGGCATTCATTTTTGATATTCTGTATGCTTCCTAAAGCTGAGACCATGTCGTTGGTTTTAAACTACACCATTATAAATATTGTTCTGGAGAAAGCAGCAGGATTAGAGACAAATTTAATTTGAACATGTTCTCTTTATTTATTCACACATACACAACACACAATCCCCTGCTTTGTACAACTTGTTTGTTGCTTTAATGACTGCAGGTTTCAAAGGTGAATGTAAAATGGTGAGCTAGTCAGTTTTGATAATAACACGTGGAAAGTCTTCCTCTGTCCTGATTGCTTTCTGTTAGACAAAAGGTTTTAAACACACACAAAAATGTACCATTTTACAGAATAAAAGTCTGGATTTCTTCAGATGTTCACTGAAGGCGCCATTCTGTACACCCAGTCCCCTCAATGTTTAATCTTTTAAACCCTATCTCTAAAGAAACTGAATAATTTATAGGCATTGGGCATGAAGAGCTACAATAAGACTTGCACAGACTGTATTCCGTTTCATCATGCCAGTTTCAACCTCTATAAGCTGATTCGTTCTCTAACAAGGGATTAGCTGGGAGTCCGATAACCACACAAAATGAGTTAGATTCAAGTGTTCAAAAGCATGATGAAGAAGTACTTTTGAACTACTGCATAGACTTTGAAAACTTTGCTATGTCTGGGTTTCTAGAGCTGCCTTCAGTTCTCCTTACAAAGTACAACAATTTCTCCATTGTCCACAGTGGCTATTGTGGGACTGTTCTCTGAACACTAGATGCATATATTGTGAATAATTCAACTTGAACATTAATTATAGGTCATGTTTTGCATTCTATCGGAAGCCTTTACCAAATGTTACATTATTCCACTGATGAACGACACAAGATACTGTATATATTATGGTAAGAAATAAAGTATAACAAGGGGTATTTTTTGGAAATGCCAAGGTTTTAGGTTTAGTTTATGACATTTTATAAGCTACTAAATTGATCAGCTGGGCAATAAAATCAATCCGATTTTTGCTACATTGAATCGGGTGTGCGTAACCCAATTTTTTGGGAAAATAAAATAAAATAAATCTTGTTATTTATATAGCGCCAACTTACCGTATATACTCGAGTATAAGCCGAGTCAATATGTTTTACCACAAAAAACTGGGAAAACTTATTGACTCGAGTATAAGCCAAGCTATACTCCAGTATATGCTGGGTAAATAAAACCCCTCCATACTTACCTCCCAGCCGGCATCTGTGTGGCAATCTGCGTGAATTCTCCATGCTGTCATCCCCACCATCCTCTTTGCTCAGCTCTGTCATCTCTGTCAGTGCTGTGTAAGTAAGCGCTGTGATTGGATTGAGCGCCAGCCAATCACAGCCAGCATTCGATCCAATCACAGCGCTTACGTACACAGCGCTGACGGTGGAGGATTTGAAAGCCGAGCAGGGGGATGACAGCGGGGAAAATTCTAAAGCAGCTTGTGATTAGCTGTGAATGATCGAGCGCTGGCTGTGATTGGCTGGCGGTTGATCCAATCACAACATTGATGCCAGGGGATGACAGATCCGAGCAGAGAGGACGGCGGAGGATGACAGCGGGGAGATTTCCAGCAGTTTGTTGCATCGCTGCTGGGAACACAGGAATTCAAGCAGCTTGCTGCACCACCGCCGGGGACACAGACGCCGGCTGGGAGGTGAGTATGAAGGTTTTTTTGTTTTTTTTAAACCCTTCCCTGACTCGAGTATAAGCCGAGGGGGGCTTTTTCAGCACAAAAAATGTGCTGAAAAACCAGGCTTATACTAGAGTATATATGGTATTCCAAAACGCTTTCAGGTAATTTATTTATTACCCCTCACCAAGCTGGGTACTTATTTTACTGACCTCGGAAGGATGGAAGGCTGAGTCACCCTTGAGCTGGCTACCTGAACCATGCAGGGATTGAACTCACAACCTTCAGGTCATGAGCAAGAGCTTAGGAATGCATTTCTGCTGTTCTAACTCTGCTCCACACAAGGTTCTGGGTCACAGGAAAATAGAATTGCCTGGTAAAGAGGTCAGCATGCAGCCAATCAATAGCCAGGGCGCCCTGATAATGTTATCAAATGTGTCCTCCATCTTACATAAGGGCAGCACGTTCATTGAATGCCTGCATCACAAGACACAGCCATATATAACATAAGCACTGTGTTAGCAGCAGCTATTTTACAGCTCAACACAGGACAGAGAAGCTGCAACATACCGGAGGGAACATAGAGGTTGTATTAATGTTATATGCCTATACAAAGGGAGAGAGATTGTGTAGAGGATATATTGTTGCCGGTGTGAAAAATTGCATACTAGCACAGAAGATAAAGTGGGTTGTATTGGGGGGACCAGAGAAGCTGCATAAATGTTATATGCCTATACAAAATGTACTCTGCACTCTGTGGAGAGATAATCTGCAGAGTGCATATTTCTGCTTCTGTCACTGTGTATAGAAGGACACACAAACCATTCTGTTGTGTGGGGAATATTGCAGTTCTGTGTTTGTAGCCTCAGAAATTCTTCAAAGTTGCGAGTCTGGCCTGTATAAAGTATTAGCATACATGGCACAGCTTCCAGTGGGCTTCAGCAAACTACAAAGTTAACTGAAAGGTTAAATAAATCTAAACTAAAAACTAAATAAAAAAACTATGAAGAAAGCAAGAGTTGAGGGATGTGTCGGTAGTCGTGGTGGAAGAGGATGGACCGAGTTGGCACTTCATGCAGCTCCCACTGAAGCAACGGCTGGACGTTCTGCAGGAGGTGAGGCAAGCCAGCTGCCATTCCTTAGAAGTGGTTCTGCAGAACATAGCATACAGAACAGGTAGTAGAGTGGATGACACAGCATGCCTCAACTACTATCACCTCAACTTCCTCCCCCATCACAAGCACAGAGCAGTCAGTCTGCACCAGTCGACCACGAAGAACATCCCTTTACTTCACCCCATGCCAAATCCCCCGCAGACTTGAAGCAGTCTATATGGATCAGTCTGAGGAGCTGTTTCAAAATTCTGTGTCATAGATATCAATGGGGAAGTCCAAACAACCATTGAGAGAAGACTAAGACTGGGCACTGAGGCCCAACCAATTTTTTCCTCTGAAGAGGAACATAAAGGTGGGTTAGTGTGCGCAGTCAGCCCTCCACAGGCTACATGTACTCATGCAGAAATGGAGGTGCCAGTTCTCAGCACTCACTGTAACATAGACCGCTCATGAGGAGAAGGGCGGTGAGGAAGAAGAGGAGGTGGAAGATGATGAGTTGACCCAATAGGGACAGGTAGGAAAAGTCATCATAGCAACTCACAGGAAAGGGAGGAAGAGGTGGACATTGTGGAGCAGCAAGAAAGGGAGTAGGATGTCACAGAAAACCAAAAGGGCCATGCTGCCACCCTCAGCTACTACTAGTCATAGCAGCAGAAACTTTAGATCCACAGGAAAGTCTTTGAAACTGCAGCAGAGAACAGATTGGTCATCTGTAAGATCTTCGGTAAGCATTTAAATTGTGGCAAGAATGTAAAAAACTCAAAATAATGTGTATGAACAGTTACATGAATCGACACCAGCCATCTGCCTTGGAGAGCCTACTTGGCCAGAAGACAGAATGTCAGCCTCATCCTGCTCCCTCTTCCACTGCTGTAGCTGCTTCTTCCTCCATTTCCCTCCCTGTTCATGCAATAGCCTCTGAGACAGTTTTGTGTAGGGGCAGTAGCACACCTACTTCAGGCATCTCCTCTGCAATTGACAACTGAGCTGCAGGCTTTAGAGCCAGGAGTGGGAAACATAGTAGAAGTTAAAGGGGTTGTCCGGCCATAAACATTAGGTCTCACTACTTCTGTTTGCCCATTTCCATGCACTTTGTAATATACATTGTGCATGGAAAATGAAGCAAACAGAAGTTTTGGACTTACCTGAAGGGATGCCCCCCCCTGTGTTGCTCCTCCGTCGTCCCTGGTTACCACAAGAATCTTCTCTTCTTCTTGTCGGGCCACAGCAGCTCTTGTCGGCGCGGGAACGAGCCCCTTCTCATCCATGCATGCGCAGTTCTTCTCTCTGCAGCCGGGACCGATATACGATCTTCTTGTGTGCAGGGGGGGGGGGAGGATGGAAGAGCCTCAGAGCAGGAACTGAGCTCCCGCCCCCTCTCTGCCTCCTCTCCGCCCCTCTGCACTATTTTCAATGAGGAGAGGCGGGACGGGGGCAGGGTTAAGGTCCGCGAATTAGCCCCGCCCCCGTCTCGGCTCTCCCCATTGCAAATAGTGCAGAGAGGCGGAAAGGAGGCAGAGAGGGGGCGGGAGCTCAGTTCCTGCTCTGAGGCTCTTCCATCCTCCCCCCCTGCACACAAGAAGATCGTATATCGGTCCCGGCTGCAGAGAGAAGAACTGCGCATGCGCGGATGAGAAGGGGCTCGTTCCCGCACCGACAAGAGCTGCTGCGGCCCGACAAGAAGAAGAGAAGATTCTTGTGGTAACCAGGGACGACGGAGGAGCAACACAGGGGGGGGCATCCCTTCAGGTAAGTCCAAAACTTCTGTTTGCTTCATTTTCCATGCACAATGTATATTACAAAGTGCATGGAAATGGGCAAACAGAAGTAATGAGACCTAATGTTTATGCCCGGACAACCCCTTTAAGCCACCACCTTCATCGACATTGACATCTACCCCATATTCCAGAATATCCCAGGTCAGCAGTCAACCCCTTATCCACCAGCAATGGGAATGTAAAAAAAATCCTCCCCAACTATCCACAAGCACAGAGCCGGAACACAAGATTTGCACAGCTGCTGGCAATAAAAATGCGGCCCTTCAGGCAAATGGACACTGACACCTTCCACAACATGATACTCTGTGCTAACCAGGGGCGTACCTAAAGGCTAAGGGGCCCAGGTGCAAAAGTTCAGCTGCCCCCCTTCCCCGTCCATCTGTACCGGTACCTATACCGTGCTAATTTACAAACATGATGTAGCCCCTTGATGTAAGCCTTCATATCATAACTACTTTCCTTGACTACCTAAAAATCTGTTGGTAATGTCTTAGGCTGCTTTCACACGGCCGTGAAAATTGCGCAAGATTTGTGCGTTGCAAGACGCACAAATCGCACATGAATATGAACCCCATTCTTTTGAATGCGATCATACACAGGAGCGATGTTTTGTTTTTTCTCTGCATCACACGAGAATATGATGATGTGATGCCAGCTGGTTTTAACACAATAACCCCTCACATCCGTGGGGATGGCACACGTTGGCGAGTGTGATATGGGGCATAGTTTCACGGCCCAATATCAGACTCACTCGTGTGAAATTAGCCTAAGACCGGCTGTACACGGCTGGATTCGCATTGTGGAATATGGAGCGGGCATCCACCTACGGATTCCGCAGAATGTACCGCCCATAACATGCTATGGAAAAGCGTTTTTTCCTCTACACAAGCAGAAATCAATTGCGGTTTTCCGCTCAAGGAGGAAAAATCACAGCATGTTCTATTTTAGTGCAGATTCTGCACGGACGGCCTCCATTGAACTCAATGCAAGCCGTGCGACCCGCTGCCCTGACATTGCAGAAAAGTCACGGGCACCCTCGTCATCTCCTAGTGATGGCGCTGGAAAGTCAGTGATTAAAAGGAAAAAAACTGTACTGCGAAGGTCCGACGGCTCGGCTTGTGGACCATCCGCAGTACAGAAAAAAGAAAGAAATTACAGCTACGCGCGGATGCCAGCGGGGCACGGGGTTGGACTCCGCTGCGGGCTCACGCATGTGGAATCCGACCCAGTTGTGTGCAGCCGGCCTAACACTGTGTTCATGGATTTTGTTGCATTTCTGAACCACAATTCTAATCACATCCATAACTGCGTGCACTATTATAAACCGCACGTGGATTCAAACAATACCTGCGGGTTTTAAACTACATGCAGGTTTATGATGCGTTTTTCAGTTGTGTGTAAAGTGTTTAACCCCTTAACGACTGCCCCATCGGGAAACTACGTCCTCAGAAAGTGGGCCTTAATCCTAGAGGACGTAGTTTTATGCATCCTCTTTGGATTGATGCCCACTGGCCTGAGGACGTGACAGCTCCATGCTGTCGGTGCCCGCAGGTAGCCGACAGCATGGAGCTGTCATCCCAGGATGCGGGCAGTCCCCCCCGACATTGCGATCGGCGCTATAAAATGAATAGCGCCGATCGCAAAAAAGTAAATAAAACAGTGTAAAAAAGTAGTAATTCAGCTGCTATGATGGATCGGATCCATCACGGCAGCTGAAAATACTCACACGGCTTGTCGGCGGTGTCCCCCGGAGATCTGGTCCTCCTGGACCCGCCGGCGGCCTTCTGCGCATGCGCGCCTGACGATGACGTCACGCGCACGCGCAGAAGCCCGGGTGTCCCCGGCAAATTTAAAATCTCCTGGCTCCTGGCTCCTGAAGGTAGCCGGGAACCAGGAGGTGTTACCGGGGACCACTGTGAGCGGTCCCCGTGCCCGCGATCACCGCTATCCATTGCGATAGCGGTGATCGCGAAAAAGTTTAAAAAGTAAAACAAAAGTAAAGTTTCACCTCCCCTCATGGATCGGATCCATGAGGGGAGGTGAAGATACTCACCCCCGGTCCTCTGCGATGTCCCGATGTCCCGGGACCCGAAATCCCCGTCTGCGCATGCGCGCCCGATGATTGACATCGGGCGCGTGCACAGAGGGGCTCGAGCCCCGGGAAATTCAAAATTGCTCTGCTCCTGGCTGCCATGTGTAGCCAAGAGCAGAGGGATGTCACCAGGGACATGATCACTGTCATCCAATGGATGACAGTGATCATGTAAAGTAAAAAAAAAAGTAAAAAAAGTAAAAAAAATAAATAAAAAAAGGGGTAAAAGGTAAAAAAAAAAAAAAGTGCAAAAAGTAAAAAAAAAGTTTTAAAAAGTTAAAAAAAGCTTGCGTTTCATCACCCCCCACGGATCATATCCGTGAGGGAGGATGAAATGACGTACCTAAGGCCTGCGGATTTATCCGCGGACCTCAACCCAGCTTCTGCGCATGCGCCCGTCACCAATGTGGCAGGCGCATGCGCAAAAGCCGTGGTTTTTTAAAATCTCCCTGCTCCTGGCTACAAAACTTAGCCGAGAGCCTGGAGATTTCACGGAGGGCCGCGGTGAGCGGTTCCTGATCACGTGTTCGCTGTTATCCAAAGAATAATGGCGATCACGTAAAAGTTAAAAAAAGGTGAAGCTTCATCTCCCTTCACTGATGCGATCGGTGAGAGGAGATAAAATTTTTTACCGGAGGTCTCCATATTTGCACCCCGACGCAATCTTCTTCCGTGAACTTTCCCGTATTCTGCGCATGCGACCGCTGGCAAAACACCGGACACATGCGCAGGAGTCGGGGAGCCCAGGAAACTTAATATCTCCTTGCTCTCGGCGACCAACGGTCACAGAGAGCCTGGAGCAGTGACGGGTGGCCTCGTTGAGCGGTCCTCGGTCACGTGAAAAAATGGTAGCGATCTACCTTTGGCCGGTCTCACATGACCGGATAGGAATTACGGATTCCGCATGCGTTTGATTAGCGGTAATACGGAGATCAATCGCATTGGATTACACAATTCCGCTCACATTAGCGGGTTGGAATTGCGTAATCCACTCGCAGAAAAGAGAACGCAGCAGGTTCTATTTTACCGTGGATATCCGCAACATAGAACCCATTGTGCTCCATGGTCGTGGATATACCCGCAGCCCATACGCAACTACATTGTGTACGGGCTGCGGGTACCCATGTCATCGCTAAGCGACGGTGCGGGAAATACAAACAACAAAAAAAAAAGTGTACTGCGCATGACCGCCCGTGTAAGTACGCAGTTATGCGCAGTACATTACGCGGCCGTACGCAGGGTCACAGCCGGGCTCACAGCCGGGATCCACCTACGGCTGTGTGAGCCCGGCGTTATTCAGACCGCTACCTGTAATACGCAATTTACAAGAAGCCCCGGGAACGCTCGCCTTCCTGCAGTTCCAGGAGCAGCTTGTTGAGTGCCTTCTGTGTGAGACCGCCGCACCTCGTCAAGCTTACGGAGACTCACGGAACGCCACTTTTTACACCCCATCCCCGCCACTGAGGTCAAAAAATGACTCCCAAAAAGCATGAGAGGAGGGGGGATACCCGGTTTTATTGCCCCATGTGCCCATCCCAACCAGCCTCCATAATTACCCGTCTTTGGAAATACTACACAGTTCACATTATTACTTTTATCTAAGATTTGGGGAACGCGGAAAAGGGCGTGGAGGGGGGGGGGGGATTTTAGGGAGTCAATTTTTATTCCGTACAAATGAGCAATGGGGCCTGGGATTTATTCAGTTGTGCCCTGCAATCCAACTGGTGTTCCCTCCATTACAGGCCTTGCCATGTTTCCTGTAAGTAGATTAGGGCCACAATGGGTATGTTTTTGAACACGGGACAAACAGGGGGATCCATTTGGGGGTGAACGTCTTCATTCCTATGTAAACTGTACAAAAAAAACTGTTTTTAAATTGACAAAATTGCCAAAAAAATGAAAATTGTAATTTTTTTCTTCTGCTTTGCTGAAATTTATTCAAATACTGTGTGGTCAAAATACGCAGTACACCCCTAGATGAATTCGTTAAGGGGTCTAGTTTTTAAAATGGGGTCATTTGAGGGGGTTCTTTATCGTTTTGGACGCTCAATGGCTCTATAAGTGGGCAATGGGGCCTGGAATTTATTCCGTTGTACCCTAAAATCCAACGGGTGCTCCTTCCATTATAGGCCTAGCCATGCGTCCTTTAAGTAGATTAGGGCCACAAGGGGTATGGTTCTGAACACGGGACAAACAGGGGTATCCATTTTGGGGTGAAAGTCTTCATCCCTATGTGTGCTGTATAAAAAAAAACAGTTTTTAAATTGATACAACTGCCAAAAAAATGAAAATTGTAATTTTTTTCCTACTGCTTTGCTTAGATTTATTCAAAAATTGTAGGGTAAAAATACACAGTACACCCCTAGATAAATTCGTTAGGGGGTCTAGTTTTCAAAATGGGATCATTTGTGGGGGTTCTCTGTCGTTTTGGCCGCTCAAGGGCTCTACAAGTGTGCAATGGGGTCTAAATCACCTTCATGCTAAATTTCTGTTCTGAAAGCCACCGACTACTCCTTTCATTTTGCGCCCCGTTGTGCATCCAGACAAAAGATTAGGGCCACAATGGGTATGTCTCTGAACACGGGAGAAACAGGGGTATCCACTTTGGGGTGCAAGTCTTCATTCATGTGTGTGCTGTACCAAAAAAGCAGTTTTTAAAACGACAGAATTGCCAAAAAAACGAAAATCACAATTTTTTCCTTTTGCTTTGCTTCAATTCATTCAAAAACTGTGGGCTCAAAATGGGCAGTACACCCCTAGATAAATTCATTAAGGGGTCTAGTTTTCAAAATGGGGTCACTTGTGGGGGTTCTCTTTGATTTTGGCCGCTCAAGAGCTCTACAAAAGTGCTATGGGCCTAAAACTCCTTCAAGGAAAATCTATGTTCTTAAAGCCACCGACTACTCCTTTCGTTTTGGGCCCCATTGTGCATCCAGACATAAGATTAGGGCCACAATGGGTATGTCTCTGAACACGGGAGAAACAGGGGTATCCATTTTGGGATGAAAGGCTTCATTCATGCGTGTGCTGTACAAAAAAAGCTGTTTTTAAAATGACAGAATTGACAAAAAAATGAAAATCAAAATTTTTTCCTTTTGCTTGGCTTGAATTCATTCAAAAACTGTGGGGTCAAAATGGTCAGTACACCCCTAGATAAATTCGTTAAGGGGTCTAGTTTTCAAAATGGGGGTCACTTGTGGGGGTTCTCTTTGGTTTTGGCCACTCAAGAGCTCTACAAAAGTGCTATGGGGCCTAAAACGCCTTCAAGCAAAATTTATGTTCTGAAAGACACCGACTACTCCTTTCATTTTGGCTCCCGTTATGCATCCAGACATAAGATTAGGGCCACAATGGGTATGTTTCTGAACACGGGAGAAATGGGGGTATCCATTTTGGTGTGTAAATCCTCATTTTCATGGGCTCTATAGGAAAAAAATATGTCTTTAAAATGACATATTTGCAAAAATATGAAATTTTATTTTTTGTCCCCTAAATTGAACTAATTCCTGAAAAGAACTGGTGGGGTCAAAATACTCATGACACCCCTCAGTGAATACACTAAGGGGTGTAGTTTTTAAAATGGGGTCATTTGTGGGTGTATCTATTATTCTGACACTTATGAGCCTCTGCAAACTTGGCTTGGTGCAGGAAAACAAAGTGCTCCTCAAAATGCTGAAAAGTAATGTTAAATTTGTACGTCCTCTAAATGGTTAAAAAAAACACAAAAGTTTTTCAAGTGTGCATTCAGAATAAAGCAAACAGATGGAAATATATATGTTATCAAAAATTTGTACAGTATGTTTGGACATATTTGAGATATTACGGTTGAAAATGTGAAAAAATGACAATTTTTTCAAAATGTTTCCAATATTGGTACTTTTAATAAATATACACAAATTCTATCGGTCTCTTTTTACAATCTAAATGAAGTACAACATGTGGCGAAAAAACAATGTCAGAATCAGTGGGATATGTAAAGCCTTTACGGAGTTATGCCACGTTGAACGACGCATGTCAGATTTCCAAAATTTGGCTCCGTCACTAAGGCGCAAACAGGCTTCGTCACTAAGGGGTTAAATATACAGTATATACCCGGTTTCTACCAGCTGTACATATATAATTATATACAGTATATATCAGGGTTATACCAGCTGTACATATATAATTATATACAGTATATACCCAGGTTATACCAGCTGTACATATATAATTATATACATTATATACCCAGGTTATACCAGCTGTACATATATAATTATATACAGTATATATCCAAGCTATACCAGCTGTACATATATAATTATATACAGTAAATACCCAGGTTATACCAGCTGTACATATATAATTATATACAGTATATACCCAAGCTATACCAGCTGTACATATATAATTATACACAGTATATACCCCGGTTATACCAGCTGTACATATATAATTAGATACAGTATATACCCAGGCTATACCAGCTGTACGTATATCATTATATACAGGAGATCTCCAGGTTACACCAGCATGGTACATACAGGAGATGTATATACATCTCCTGTATACAGTGATATCGGCCATGCTGGTGTAAGGCCGGGTTCACATCTGCGTCGGGACATCTGGCCGGAGATTCCATCACAGATCCAGCACCAAATACCGGGAAAAAAGTGCTGTGTGCCACGTTTTTCTTCTGTCCAAAAGCCGGGCCGAAATCGGACGGACCCAATTATCGTCAATTGAGTCCTTCCAGCGCTGTTCGGTTCTGCCCACAGACGGATCGTTCGTCCGCAGGGATTCCCCTTTCCTGCTCCCCAAACGGAACAGGAAAGCGGAATTCTCCAGTGCAGGTGTGAAACCTCCCAAAATTGGATATCTTCTGTATATAATTATACATGTACAACTGAGATAAGTTATACATTCTGTATATAGTAATATAGAGCATGCTGATATAAACTGGGCCAGGTTACACCAGCATGGTCTATATCACTATATACAGGCTGTAGAGCTTCTACCAGCTGTACATACATAATTATATACAGGAGATACACAGGTTACACCAGCATGGTACATATCACTATATATAGTAAATGTATATTCCCCTGTATATAGTGGTATGTCCCATGCTAGTATAACTTGTGTATCTCCTGTATATAATTAAATATATACAGCTGGTATAACTTATACAAGCTATACATATATAATTACACTTCCTGCTCTACTCACCTCTGCAGCAGTGTGTGGGCAGTCTGTAAATAAAAGTCCTGATCCTTTGATCACATGACCGGAGCCGGCTCATGTGATCTGCAACCAAAGGTCCTCCTGCACTTTCATGTACTGCCGGTGCATCCATCACTGCGGAGGTGAGTAGCCCCTCCCCCTGGTAATCACTGGCCGGCAGTGACTGATAGACTGCAGCTGTGACCACTCACAGCTGCAGCCTACCAGTGTAAGGGCCGCGCGCCGTGGGAGTCTGCAGCCTGTTATTTGAATGCTGACTCCACGTGTAAGAACCCTCCCCTCTGCAAGTGCCGACCTGCAGAGCTGCCTCCCGCCTCTCTCCTCTTCTCTCCTGCTACAAACACACTGTCGGCCGCAGCGATCATGCAGTCGACAGTGTCGGTAATGCACGCACTGTGCATTTTGAATATGGCTGGGCCTCTGGGCTCCCTCAGCGCAGGGGCTGGGTCGCCATTGCGACCCCTGCGACCCCTCACAGTACGCCAGTGGTGCTAACCTACAGTATCAGATGTCCAGCCATCATTTCTTTACCCAAAAAGCTATCTATGACCTACACAGCAATATGAGAATGCAGCCAGTGGCAGGGCACACCTAACTACAGACACATGGTCCAGCAAGCATGGCATTACATATCCTTAACAGCACACTGGGTCAATATCCTGGAGGTGGGGCATGAAGCCAAAAGGAGGCCTTTATCTGTTTGCCCGCTCTTCCTCTTCATCCTTTTCTTCTTACACTTCTTCCTACCACCTTTCAACAACCTCGAATGACATGAATATTGCCTGGCTCCCAAATTCTTCATGCACTACAAATGTATGAAAAACGTTTCGTGAAACGCCCCAATAAAGTCAGAGAGCCCTCTGACACAGAATTTCCTATCCAAAATTGATTCCAAAATGGATCTATAACTAAATTCAAATCTCCCAACACTAGGGTAGGTACATCTGCAAACAGCACCACAAATTCCAAAAGCTTCTTTATAACGATACTGTAATAAGCAGGTGGGATATATATTGAGATTAATAGGCGGATATAAGTATTTAAACTACATGTAGTGGGCCAGGAAATCCTCGACCCTTCACTAGTAACTCAGATGCCAGCAAGGAGGTGGATCTGGCATACTTTGCTATTGTGCCCCTGTCAACCCTCTGAGAGCATGCTGCCAATCCCAGCACGGAATCTTGGGTGTCCCGGGAACTCCTGTCCCCAGCTTTATGCTGATTCTTACATTAGCTCATAAAAAGCATTACCTGAAGTCCCCCAAACATGAATACTGATTACAGTGCATGGAAGGTCTGGTTTTAGAATGAAAAACAGGATACTAAACAGGAACAGATGCTTCTTCTGATCTATCCTATTTAGCCTGAGGAAGAACCCTGAGTAGGTTGGAAGCCTCGCTACTACTTCATGTATTTTTGTTGGCCATTAAAAGGTATCATATCTACAAGATTACTTGGTTTCTCTTGCTGAGAAAAATCACAGATTGCACAGAGACTCAGAGGATCAGAGCAGACAGCAACAAGTGTGTGTGTGCGTGTGTGTGTGTTAAATTCATTAACCCTTTCTAGCAGTCAGAGTTTTAGAAGTGAGGCGAATGGCCCTGGATCAGAGGAGAGCACTTGAAGGCGCTCCCTTCATCTAAGTGGAGAGATTCAACCTGTGCGGTTGCAGAGGTCAAACACCCCAAAGGCTGCCCTGTATCTGACAATTATAACATCACTGTATTCAGTCACTGTATGGTGGTCGCCAATAGAGCAGGAGTGTTTCGAAGTGAAAGTACAGGCACTCTTTAAAGGGAATCATCTTTTTGCAGCCTGAACTGAGAGCTCCATAAGGTAGTGCTTGTCACGCTGATTGCAGTAATATGTCTGCTGTGTGGATCTGTGCATATATTTTGGAGAAACATTGTATTAGTAGCAGTCAGAGTTAAATCCCGAGGTGCTGGAAAAGTAAGACTCTTTCCAGATCCTGTGCTTGTAAATCTCCCATAGACTTGTATAGGAGAACTTACAGGACTCTGAAAAGAGTTCAAATTTCCAGAGTTGCGCGATCTTTGGAGGGCAACAGGGCTGGTTCGCGGGAGCAGCTGAGCACAAAAAAAAAGTAAATTCCTCAGCTCCCTGTCACCTCTCCTAACAGCACCATAACAGCTTACGGTGCTGTGGGAACATGATAGCTTCCCTTTAAGTAGTTTTCTATGCATGCACTGATACTGATAAAATGCAAGTTTCTCCCAAACTACTGCACAGATCCATACAGTAGACAATATCACAGTGTGACTGGCACTACTTGGTTCTGCCCTAAGAAAGGGGTGCAAAACATTGGTGATAGAGCCTCTTTAAGCATTAACACTTAGCTCACTTGTAGTATGAAATTCTATACTAAGCAGCATCTGATAAAAGAAGCTTTCTAAAATCAATAGGTATAAAACGCTGAGCTATATATGTCCTTTAGCGTATAAAGATAAGTTACAACAATGTGAGGAGCGACAAAAGTGATTGATATCTCAGAATGATATAAGGAAAAGATTACATGAGCAAATGTAACATTAGATCTGCATGATGTCTTCCTGAAGTCATCATTGAGAAAAAAACATCTTTCTTATTGAAGACCTTCCTTAACAGATTTTCCTTGCAGTGAAGCATTAAAGAGGATTAAGTAGCCCACACTCACAGATTGTTGCCATAATGCTTTGTGTCTGATTATGATATGATTCAATGATTTCCATCCAGTTCAATGGGCATGTCTGAGCATAAGACTGCACTATTGTAGCTGTCACACTTTGATATATACCGCACATGCTAAATGAGAAAAGTCAGATTTTTTTTCTCTTTTTAGAGGCTTGAGATGGAAAATAGCAACTTCCACAAAGAAGAGAAAACAAAGATTATATTAAATATACGCTCCACGCATACTGTATACTATAATAATGCTGATTATAAGGAGTAAGTTGATTATTACCACTGGGTATCTGTTATTTAGTACATTATAATGGCACAATTTTCTTCATTTTCAGCGCCCATTTAGCCAATTCAGGGTGCATGTTGTATTTTTGCCCTATTCCTCGCATGAAATCACCCATTTTTTCCTATGGGATGTTTTTTTAAAAATCACATGGTACTCAGATGCCATACGAATTGCATGCAAGTGTGATGCGATTTTAGTCATTGAAAACTATTAGATGCACATTCAAAAATACATACGGTAGGTGGGATATGTTTTTTAAGCAAAAACGTGTTGTGCTCACATCCGGAATTGCAATTTTACAAGAGCGATACTGATCCAAGTTTCTCAGAATGATATTGCGCTTGCCCATATGAATGCACCCTTAAAGGGGTTCTGTCATTAGAAAAAAAAATCTATACTTACCTTTTCCTTCCCTGTCAGTCTGCTTACCACATCTTCTCCTCGCTGATCTTCTCCTGTCTCCTGCAGTCCCCCGGGTCACCTCATCGCAAGCCAGCCGATTCTTCTTCTTCCAGCGATGAAGTGTCCATTCTCAGCAGTCTCCTTCCTTCAGGTCAATGTATGCTACATCACTAGTGACATAGCGTTCACTATCTAGCATGGAATGCCGAGCTATCACCAAGACTACGCATGTGCGCTGCCTCTCTGCAATAGTATATGAACACTCGCGGCGAGACAGTGCACATGCGTAGTCTTGGTGATAGCTTGGCATTCCATGCTAGGTAGTGAATGCTACATCACTAGTGACTGGGTACATTGACCTGCAGGGAGAAGAATCCCGAGAATCGACACTCCAAAACAAGAGGAAGAGGATCCGGCAGGCTGAAGGTGACGTGATGTGAGGGACTGCAGGAGACAGGAGAAGATCAGTGAGGAGAAGATACGGTAAGAAGACTGCCTGGGGAGGAAGAGGTAAGTATTAGAGATGAGCGAACACCAAAATGTTCGGGTGTTCGTTATTCGAAACGAACTTCCCGCGATGTTCGAGGGTTCGTTTCGAATAACGAACCCGATTGAAGTCAATGGGCGACCAGAGCATTTTTGTATTTCGCCGATGCTCGCTAAGGTTTTCATGTGTGAAAATCTGGGCAATTCAAGAAAGTGATGGGAATGACACAGAAACGGATAGGGCAGGCGAGGGGCTACATGTTGGGCTGCATCTCAAGTTCACAGGTCCCACTATTAAGCCACAATACCGGCAAGAGTGCCCCCCCCCCCTCCCAACAACTTTTACTTCTGAAAAGCCCTCATTAGCATGGCATACCTTTGCTAAGCACCACACTAGCTACAACAAAGCACAATCACTGCCTGGATGACACTCCGCTGCCACTTCTCCTGGGTTACATGCTGCCCAACCGCCCCCCCTCCCCCCCACAGCGCACACCAAAGTGTCCCTGCGCAGCCTTCAGCTGCCCTCATGCCACGCCACACTCATGTCTATTTAGAAGTGCGTCTGCCATGAGGAGGAACCGCAGGCACACACTGCAGAGGGTTGGCACGGCTAGGCAGCGACCCTCTTTAAAAGGGGCGGGGCGATAGCCCACAATGCTATACAGAAGCAATGAGAAATAGAATCCTGTGCCACCGCCATCAGGAGCTGCACACGTGGGCATAGCAATGGGGAACCTATGTGCCACACACTATTCATTCTGTCAAGGTGTCTGCATGCCCCAGTCAGACTGGTAATATGTACCTTAACAGTAACCGCGTTGGTGGTAATGTGGTGGTGACTGCGGACCTAGTAGCACGGTTGTATTTTGTTGGTTTTCGGAATGCGGCCAGAATTAAGTGGGCCGTGGCGGGGGGATGGTGTGGGGGCTCTCTTGTTGTGTCGGTAAAGGTGAAATTCTTGGACTGCCACCAGACGAACCAATGCAAAGGCATTTGCCAAGAATGTTTTCCCTGTTGGAGGAGGAGGGGGATGTTTTTGAGGCACTACGTGTCCTCTCCACGTGTCCGTGGTTATATGCACCTTAACAGTAACCGCGTTGGTGGGAAATGGCCTCGCCGCCATCATGTCTTTGGGAAGCCTCTGTTTCCACACCCCAGAGACATACCATTAGCAGCGGTATAGGCAGAGCCCAGAATTCGTAACATTTCAGCCGTAGCATTAGGACAGGCCCCACTAACATATCAGTAGCAGCATTATAGGAGGAGCGCAGTCTTCGTTCCATGTCAGCAATAGTAGCACTCAAGACAGGCCCCAGTAACAATTCCGAAGCAGCAGTATAGCGGGAGCGCAGTCTTCGTTCCATGTCAGCAATAGTAGCACTCAAGACAGGCCCCAGTAACAATTCCGAAGCAGCAGTATAGCGGGAGCGCAGTCTTCGTTCCATGTCAGCAATAGTAGCACTCAAGACAGGCCCCAGTAACAATTCCGAAGCAGCAGTATAGTGGGAGCGCAGTCTTAGTTCCATTTCAGTAGCCTTAGTATAGCCAAGGCCCAAGTTACATTTATGTAGCTAAAGTGTAGGCCAACCCCACACACCTTTCTGTACCATGAGTGCAGGCGAAGAACATACAAATTGCTATGATTACACTGTAGGTGAGGGCCCCAAAAAATTGGTGTACCAACAGTACTAATGTACCTCAGTAAAAATTGGCCATGCCCAACCAAGATGGCAGGTGAATCGCTTTGGTTAATGTGGCTTAAGTGGTAACTAGGCCTGGAGGCAGCCCAGTGTAACGAAAAATTGGTTCAAGTTAAAGTTCCAACGCTTTTAAGCGCATTGAAACTTATAAAAATTGTTCAGAAAAATTATTTGAGTGAGCCTTGTGGCCCTAAGAAAAATTGCCCGTTCAGCGTGATTACGTGAGGTTTCAGGAGGAGGAGCAGGAGGAGGAGGAGGAATATTAGACACAGATTGATGAAGCAGAAATGTCCCCGTTTTGGATGGTGAGAGAGAACGTAGCTTCCATCCGCGGGTGCAGCCTACGTATTGCTTACGTATCGCTGCTGTCCACTGGTGGAGAACAGAAGTCTGGGGAAATCCAGCCTTTGTTCATCTTGATGAGTGTTAGCCTGTCGGCACTGTCGGTTGACAAGCGGCTACGCTTATCTGTGATGATTCCCCCAGCCGCACTAAACACCCTCTCCGACAAGACGCTAGCCGCAGGACAAGCAAGCACCTCCAGGGCATACAGCGCGAGTTCAGGCCACGTGTCCAGCTTCGACACCCAGTAGTTGTAGGGGGCAGAGGCGTCACCGAGGATGGTCGTGCGATCGGCTACGTACTCCCTCACCATCCTTTTACAGTGCTCCCGCCGACTCAGCCTTGACTGGGGAGCGGTGACACAGTCTTGGTGGGGAGCCATAAAGCTGGCCAGGCCCTTAAAGACTGTTGCACTGCCTGGGATGTACATGCTGCTCGATCTCCGCACCTCCCCTGCTACCTTGACCTCGGTACTGCGCCTTCTGCCACTAGCGCTGTCGGCTGGGAATTTTACCATCAGCTTGTCCGCAAGGGTCCTGTGGTATAGCAACACTCTCGAACCCCTTTCCTCTTCGGGAATGAGAGTGGGCAGGTTCTCCTTATAGCGTGGGTCGAGCAGTGTGTACACCCAGTAATCCGTTGTGGCCAGAATGCGTGCAACGCGAGGGTCACGAGAAAGGCATCCTAACATGAAGTCAGCCAGGGTACCAGTACGCAACACATGGCTGTCTTCACTAGGAAGATCACTTTCAGGATCCGGATCCTCCTCCTCCTCCTCCTCCTCCTCCTCAGGCCATACACGCTGAAAGGATGACAGGCAATCAGCCGGTGTACCGTCAGCAGCGGGCCAAGCTGTCTCTTCCCCCTCCTCCTCATGCTCCTCCTCCTCCTCCTGTACGCGCTGAGAAATAGACAGGAGGGTGCCCTGACTATCCAGCGGCATACTGTCTTCCCCCGCCCCCGTTTCCGAGCGCAAAGCAGCTGCCTTTATGGTTTGCAGGGAATTTCTCAAGATGCATAGCAGAGGAATGGTGACGCTAATGATTGTAGCATCGCCGCTCACCACCTGGGTAGACTCCTCAAAATTACCAAGGACATGGCAGATGTCTGCCAACCAGGCCCACTCTTCTGAAAGGAATTGAGGAAGCTGACTCCCACTGCGCTGCCCATGTTGGAGTTGGTATTCGACTATAGCTCTACGTTGTTCATAGAGCCTGGCCAACATGTGGAGCGTAGAGTTCCACCGTGTGGGCACGTCGCACAGCAGTCGGTGCACTGGCAGCTTAAAGTGATGTTGCAGGGTGCGCAGGGTGGCAGCGTCCATGTGGGACTTGCGGAAATGTGCGCAGAGCCGGCGCGCCTTTACGAGCAGGTCTGACAAGCGTGGGTAGCTTTTCAGAAAGCGCTGAACCACCAAATTAAAGACGTGGGCCAGGCATGGCATGTGCGTGAGGCTGCCGAGCTGCAGAGCCGCCACCAGGTTACGGCCGTTGTCACACACGACCATGCCCGGTTGGAGGCTCAGCGGCGCAAGCCAGCGGTCGGTCTGCTGTGTCAGACCCTGCAGCAGTTCGTGGGCCATGTGCCTCTTATCGCCTAAGCTGAGTAGTTTCAGCACGGCCTGCTGACGCTTGCCCACCGCTGTGCTGCCACACCGCGCGACACCGACTGCTGGCGACATGCTGCTGCTAACACATCTTGATTGCGAGACAGAGGAGGAGGAGGAGGAGGGTGCTTTAGTGGAGGAAGCATACACCTCCGCAGATACCACCACCGAGCTGGGGCCCGCAATTCTGGGGGTGGGTAGGACGTGAGCGGTCCCAGGCTCTGACTCTGTCCCAGCCTCCACTAAATTCACCCAATGTGCCGTCAGGGAGATGTAGTGGCCCTGCCCGCCTGTGCTTGTCCACGTGTCCGTTGTTAAGTGGACCGTGGCAGTAACCGCGTTGGTGAGGGCGCGTACAATGTTGCGGGAGACGTGGTCGTGCAGGGCTGGGACGGCACATCAGGAAAAGTAGTGGCGACTGGGAACTGAGTAGCGCGGGGCCGCCGCCTCCATGATACTTTTGAAGGACTCCGTTTCCACAACCCTATACGGCAGCATCTCAAGGCTGATGAATTTTGCTATGCGGACGGTTAACGTTTGAGTGTGCGGGTGCGTGGCGGCGTACTTGCGCTTGCGCTCCAACAGTTGCGCAAGCGACGGCTGGACGGTGCGCTGAACTACACTGCTGGATGGGGCCGAGGACAGCGGAGATGAGGGTGTGGGTGCAGGCCATGAGGCGGTAGTGCCTGTGTCCTGAGAGGGGGGTTGCATCTCAGTGGCAGGTTGGGGCACAGGGGGAGAGGCAGGGGTGCAAACCGGAGGCGCTGAACGGCCTTCGTCCCACCTTGTGGGGTGCTTGGCCATCATATGTCTGCGCATGGTGGTGGTGGTGAGGCTGTTGGTGTTGGCTCCCCGGCTGAGCTTTGCGCGACAAAGGTTGCACACCACTGTTCGTCGGTCGTCAGGCGTCTCTGTGAAAAACTGCCAGACCTTAGAGCACCTCGGCCTCTGCAGGGTGGCATGGCGCGAGGGGGCGTTTTGGGAAACAGTTGGTGGATTATTCGGTCTGGCCCTGCCTCTACCCCTGGCCACCGCACTGCCTCTTGCAACCTGCCCTGCTGATGCCCTTGACTCCCCCTCTGAAGACCTGTCCTCCTGAGTAAGCGTTGCACACCAGGTGGGGTCAGTCACCTCATCATCCTGCTGCTCTTCCTCCGAATCCTCTGTGCGCTGCTCCCTCGGACTTACTGCCCTTACTACTACCTCACTGCAAGACAACTGTGTCTGATCGTCATCGTCCTCCTCACCCACAGAAAGTTGTTGAGACAGTTGGCGTAAGTCCCCAGCCTCTTTCCCCGGACCCCGGGAACTTTCGAATGGTTGGGCATCAGTGACGATAAACTCCTCTGGTGGGAGAGGAACCGCTGCTGCCCAATCTAAGCAGGGGCCCGAGAACAGTTCCTGGGAGTGTTCCCGCTCCTGAGCAGGTGTCATTGTAGTGGAGTGAGGAGGCTGGGAGGAAGGAGGAGCAGCAGACAGAGGATTCGGATTTGCAGCAGTGGACGGCGCAGAACTGCGTGTTGACGATAGGTTGCTCGAAGCACTTTCTGCCATCCAGGACAGGACCTGCTCACACTGCTCATTTTCTAATAACCGTCTCCCGCGTGGACCCATTAATTGGGCGATGAATGTGGGTACGTCAGAAACGTGCCTCTCTCCTAATCGCGCAGCAGTCGGCTGCGACACACCTGGATCAGGAGCTCGGCCTGTGCCCACACCCTGACTTGGCCCTCCGCGTCCTCGGCCGCGTCCACGTCCTCTAGGCCTACCCCTACCCCTCAGCATGCTGTATTACCAGTGATTTGATTTCACAGGCAGGAAATAAATTGGCGCAAGACTGCAGCCAAATATAATTTTTTCCCTTTTTTGAAAACGAAAGGCCCCACTGCCTCTAGTGAATGAATAATCTAAGTTTAATAACTGTGCTGTGGCCCTGCTAATGTGGCACAGAACGTGAGGGTAGCAGAGTTATTAACTCTGGCAGAGCAGGTATTTTTTTTCCCAATTAAGGAAAGCAAATGGCGAAGCCAGGAGTAAAACGTAGCTGGGTGCGTCTGATTTTTAAACGTTGCACACGCAGCCGACACGTGTCCACCGCCCTTAGGACGGACAGAGGCAGGACAAATAGAATTATTTTCAGTTTTTTTCCACCAAAAGGCAGCACTGCGTATATTCAATGAACATGAGAAGTTTAATAACTGTGCTGTGTCCCTGCTAATGTGTCACAGAACGTGAGGGTAGCAGAGTTATTAACTCTGGCAGAGCAGGTATTTTTTTTCCCAATTAAGGAAAGCAAATGGCGAAGCCAGCAGTAAACCGTAGCTGGGTGCGTCTGATTTTTAAACGTTGCACACGCAGCCGACACGTGTCCACCGCCCTTAGGACGGACAGAGGCAGGACAAATACAATTATTTTCAGTTTTTTTCCACCAAAAGGCAGCACTGCGTATATTCAATGAACATGAGAAGTTTAATAACTGTGCTGTGGCCCTGCTAATGTGGCACAGAACGTGAGGGTAGCAGAGTTATTAACTCTGGCAGAGCAGGTATTTTTTTTCCCAATTAAGGAAAGCAAATGGCGAAGCCAGGAGTAAAACGTAGCTGGGTGCGTCTGATTTTTAAACGTTGCACATGCAGCCGACACGTGTCCACCGCCCTTAGGACGGACAGAGGCAGGACAAATACAATTATTTTCAGTTTTTTTCCACCAAAAGGCAGCACTGCGTATATTCAATGAATAATAACTGTGTTGTGGCCCTGCCTATACAATTCTTTCCCTGCAGTATCAATGGAGGGTGCAATGCTCTGCAGAGGCGATTTTGAGAAGAAAAAAAAAATGCAGCACAGCTAACAGCAGCCTGGACAGTACTGCACACGGATAAATATGGCCCTAGAAAGGACCGTTGAGGTTCTTGAAGGCTACACTCACTCCTAACACTCTCCCTGCCTATGCAACACTTCTGTCCCTAATGCCGGGTGCAACGCTCTGCAGAGGCGATTTTGAGAAAAAAAATAATTGCCACTGCTAACAGCAGCCAACACGCAGCTATCAGTGGCCCTAATAAGGACCTTTGGGGGTCTTGAAGCCTACACTAACTACCAATTCTTTCCCTACAGCAGCTCCGGTACAAACAGCACTGTCCCTCATCTAACTCACACGGCATCTGAGGCGAGCCGCGGGAGGGGCCGACTTTTATATTCGGCGGACACCTGATCACCCCAGCCACTCACAGCAGGGGGGTGGTATAGGGCTGGAACAACACAGGGGGAAGTTGTAATGCCTTCCCTGTCTTTCAATTGGCCAGAAAAGTGCACTAACGTCTCAGGGAAGGAAGTGAAAGTAACCCGAACACCGCATGGTGTTCGTTACGAATAACGAACATCCCGAACACCCTAATATTCGCACGAATATCAAGCTCGGACGAACACGTTCGCTCATCTCTAGTAAGTATTGATTGTTTTTTCTAATGACAAAACCCCTTTAAGGTGAACTTTCAGTCTGTGATTTCTTTCAGGCAATCCCTTTACGTATCCTATAATGCCAGGTTTACGCAAGATTGGCATCGATCAGAGAACTGGAAGACATGGCACTTGTTGGAAAAAGCAAATGGCAATGATGTGTATTGCCATGCACAAACAACAGACGGTGATTGGGAGAGGAGTTCATAGTAGCAGGCCCAGAATGGTATTTCAAAAGGAGAAATGCAAAGTCCTACATCTGGGCAAGAAAAATGAAAAAAAAAAAAACACATACAGAATGAGAGGAATTGAGCTAAGCAGCAAATGTGAAAAAGACTGGGGGATACTATTAGATCACAGACTGAACATGAGTCAACAGTGTGATGCAGCAGCCAAAAAGGCAAACACAATTCTGGGATGTATTAGGAGAAGCATAGAGTCTAGATCATGTGAGGTAATAACCCCCCCCCCCCCACACTCTTTCTTAGGACTCATGTCCACGACCATGTTTTCACTGCTTATCACATATGATACGTGGTGAATGGAGTCAATGGACTTTCATTGATCTAGCATGTGGACACTGCGTATCAATACGCAAGAGAAATAAATGGCTGAATGCTCTATTTCTCTGCATGCGCACATAAGCGTGAGTATGGGCAGCATTTCCATATGCATCCGCGCTCTAAAAAGAGTAGGGAATTAAAAAAAAAAAAATCAAGTTAGGCATGTTTGTGTGATTCGCGGGCAGCTGCAGTGCCATATGCAGCGATACGCGGTCCCCGCGTTCATTTTCAGAGAGCGATACGTTCTCATGTTAGCACAGGGATTTTTCTTCATTACAGACAATGTGAATGATGGCCTTAAGTCAGGTGAATGAAGCACATGTATCATTACAGCAGATTTCAATCAATGCGACCCAACTACCGTGTTTCCCCGAAAATAAGACAGTGTCTTATATTAATTTTTGTTCAAAAAGGTTTAACTTTTTTACATGTATAGCTGCCTGGACACTATTTAAATTGACTTTTTTAATTAACTGTTAGCAGGGCTTAATTTTGGAGTAGGGCTTATATTTCAAGCATCCTCAAAAAGCCTGAAAAATAATTTTGCATCCTCAAAAATTCTGGAAAATCATGCTATGTCTTATTTTTAGGGTATGTCTTATTTTCAGGGAAACAGGGTAGACCTCCAATTGCCTACAAAATCTGGATGACTGAAAATCTAGAACACTAAAAACAATTGCTGATGCTTCATCATTACAGGTTTTTGATCATTCAGATTTTGGTTTATCAGCCCCAGAATCTGTTTCTCGGAAGTTGGAAAGAAGTTTGGCAACTACACTGTGAGTAATAGGAGATCTGCTTGGGTGGTGTTGATTGAAATCTGTTGAGATGACATAATGTGCTTCGGTCACCCAGGCATAAGGACGATCTGAACATTTGTTTCTTAAGATAACGCCATCATTTACTTTGTCTGTAACGAGAAAAGTCACTGTGCTAACATGAGAACACATAAAGTTGTGTTAAAATAAAGCACACCATTGCTTTTCTGGTGGAATTAGTCACATGGCTTGATGGCCCATTTACAGGGGACAAGTTGTCGAGCAAAAGATGCCCAAAGCTCGTGTCAGTGATAATGACTCTTGTGCTGCTACATAGGAGTAAGTATCACTAACTCCGCTCGCAGTGCTGCCAGAATGAAGGCGGGGCCAGCGGGGAGCGCACCTCCCACGCCCGCCTCCACTCACGGTAAGCAGACAGTCGTTCAGAAGTGACTGACTGCTGTTTACTCTGAACGGCTCGTCATTCAGTTTCTTGCATGCAGAAACTGAATGACTGAACAATTCTCATTCAGTCGCTGCATGCGTTTACATGGGATGACTATCATTCAAATTTCCGCAGGAGTGCAGCAATTCAAACAATTTCAAACAATAATTGTCTCATTTAAATTGCCTTTAACAAATTTCCCTTTTCCCCACTGTTTGTATGCAAAATTTAATTCCCGTCTGCCAAACAGTTTTCATTGCTGCATACGTGTTTCCATGCTAGTAGCAAGCCTGTATATTGCATACCCTTCCATGCAGTGCAGCCTCCTGTCTGATGCTTATCTGGCAACATCTTAATTTTAAGATTTTTACTTGCTTTAAAGGAGATGTCCCGAGGCAGCAAGTGGGTCTATACACTTCTGTATGGCCATAATAATGCACTTTGTAATGTACATTGTGCATTAATTATGAGCCATACAGAAGTTATAAAAAGTTTTATACTTACCTGCTCCGTTGCTAGCGTCCTCGTCTCCATGGTGCCGACTAATTTTCGCCCTCCGATGGCCAAATTAGCCGCGCTTGCGCAGTCCGGGTCTTCTCCTCTTCTCTATGGGGCTCCGTGTAGCTCCGCCCCGTCACGTGCCGATTCCAGCCAATCAGGAGGCTGGAATCGGCAATGGACCGCACAGAAGCCCTGCGGTCCATGAAGACAGAGGATCCCGGCGGCCATCTTCAGCAGGTGAGTATGAAGACGCCGGACCGCCGGGATTCAGGTAAGCGCTGTGCGGGTGGTTTTTTTAACCCCTGCATCGGGGTTGTCTCGCGCCGAACGGGGGGGGGGTTTAAAAAAAAAAAAACCCGTTTCGGCGCGGGACATCTCCTTTAATTTCCTCTATGCTGTGCTAGCAATCCCAGGATGTGCTGGCACTGCATCACATGACCAGCTAGAGCCCATACTATCTCTTCCTGGTGGGAAGACAGTGCGATTATCACTAACTTTTGTATTTTCCTAAATACGCTAAAGATCATAAGTATACAGTCAGGAGGCTGAGCTATCATCTCCTTCATTAGAACTGTGTGACAGGAGCCTCTGATTATCAACAGTAATTAGGTGTGATAGGTGTTTATGTCCACCTCTATGAAGAGCCTGTGGGCTACAGTCCATGTAATATCATCATACAGGAGATCCTGATGACTGAAACAGTGACTCTTGGACAATATATAGAGGCAATTAATTCCCAGGCAACTACAATCACATGACCCAGCTGAAAATAAAATTCCAGGAACTTTCAGGGTATGCTTTCACGTACTAGAAAATGATGTAGGTTGTTCGCAGCGGACAATCCACACCAAATTCAGCATCATAACTGTGGCAGAAAACACATCAAAATCTGCGCCATTGATGCAATTTTTGATGGGGATTCGAAGCGGATTTCATCTTTGGGTGATCTACAGTTTGCAGGTCCTACAATGCCTGTGGGGCTGTAGGCACTGAGAGTTCTATACTAAAGACCGGTGGGGTGCAGTGAGTCGGATTGAAGATCAAAGGCTAATGTGGGTCTTGCTAAGTGAAGTTTCAGACTTGTTACCATTGCTACTGGCGACCACTAGTTGGAGTAAAGAGTTAGAGACTGCGTTATTGCAAACTGCCATTTTTTTGGTACCTGCCACAGTATTTCCATCTAAAGACATGTAACCACAACGCCTGTTGCCCTCATTGAAAGAGGCTGTGATATAGTCATACAGTATGAACAGAAATGAAAGGAATTGTGTCAAGATGGCATCCCTTGTTCATATACCCTATTAGGATATGTCAATGTCATTGAGCAGGATTCCCCACTTGGGATCCTCCCTCTATATCCCAGAATGGAAAGCTGCTCAGTTGTAGCATCTTCCCTCCTGGTAGACTGCCCTGTTAGTATAATATGGCTATAGTGTAGTGTAGGATTCACTGCAGCGAGGGTAATATCAGGCTGGCTATGACTTTCCCTAGCAAAACTATCTGGTTATCAGTAGTACAAAGAGCAGGACTCGGGCTGATCAGCTGATCGCTCGAAATCCCACATTCTCAAATAGGTTGTACATCTTGGCACAATCCCTTCAGGGAAGCTAAAGAAATATTGGGTTAAGGCATGGCCACTGTGGGCGAGGTGAATCTCTTGGCCCTTGTATTTATTTTTATGCAACCTACTTCAGCTGCTTCCATTTCTTCACATGAAAAATGTGATTAAACACGGTAACACAACAGTAACATAATGTAACGCCATCTGGCAGCATATCACATAGGCATTGCTGCAGTACCTTTTCCTGCTACACATTACATCTAAATAAGCAGTAGGTATCACAGTACTGGAGTTCAACAGCCGAGCTCCTAACCTTTTTAAGACTTTCAAAGTTACACAGTAAATTAAATAGTGTTTATTTTAAGATTTATTTACATATTGCCCCATTGTTAATGTATTACCTTGTTAAAGGATACAGCAAGAAAATCCAGAAAATCAGGACTTTGTTGAGCCATATTAAAATCCCAACAGGAAGGACATGCAATGGCTCGGCAATCTGATTGTTACGCCACTGTTGGGATTTTAATATGTCTCAATAGGGGCAAAAAAAAATAAAATTGGGCATGCGCTTCTACGCATGCCGCTACAGAGCATATTAGCGCATGGACCATGTTTTTGTTTCTGTACTATTCAAACTCTGCGCACGAGTTTGAAAAAAAAACCAAAACGGGAATATAGGTCCTGCCATACCTTTCTCACACGTAGTGAGAAAGATATTATTTAATAGCTTTATGACTTTTCTATGAGAATCCTGATAGTGGAAATGAGACCATTGGAATCAATAGTTCGGCCGCATAACGGGACTAAACCATGTCCACCTGTTCAAGCCCATAAGCTGTGATTTTATGGAAGCTGAATCCTTTTCTTGCTATCTTCTGCAATTGTTTGCAATTGGTTCCTTTTCTCTGTATGGCTTGTTGAAAGATACAAGCCAGAAGATGGAAGGCTGTTGAAAGATACAAACACAAGCCAGAAGATGGAAGGCTGAGTCAACCTTGAGCCGGCTACCTGAACCAAGTGGCGATTGAACTCACAACCTTCAGGTCATGAGTGAGAGCTTAGGAGTACATTTCTGCTGCCTTCTGCACCACACAGAGCCTCAATAGAATGGTAGTATTAGTCTAAGCATGGCGGTACACTTTAGTTATAGTATATTAGTATTATTGATTTCTTTTATAGTATTTTCAAGAAGCAATATAGTGGTATGATTTGATCACTGTATGCTACCATATTTCAATCACTGTAGTGGAAGTAGGGTAAGTGTCTTGTAGTGATAGCATGTTGTTAACATTAGTCTATGCACACTGTCATTTTTTAGAAACAGAACGGTAAGAAATAAGCTGTGATCGTGTTGAAGCATTTTCCCTTAATAGTGATATTATTTGATAGTTTTATGACTTTATTATTTAGAGTTATACTATTATATTGTACATGCATGGAACTGACACGTTATTGGAAACTCCCATCTAGCAGTGCGTTGGACCTCCGTTGGCCTTCAGAACAGCAGCAATTCATTCTAGCATAGATTCCACTAGGTGTTCAAATCGTTCTGCAAGAATTTAGCCCCAAATAACATGGCAATACTGAAATGTTCTGAAGGAATGGGGCCATTGATTCATACTGCTTCTGCCAAATTATAACCTTCCAATTAACATGATGGAAAAGAAAGTTGGATTCATTTGACCAGGTGATGATTTTCACATCTCAGGGCTCCAAGTTTAGCTCTCTTTTGCCCACTGGAGTCTTGCCTTTCTAAGACAACAATAGCACTCAAACTGTATGCCTGTGGTTATAGCCCATTTGTGTTGGGGATCAGCGAGTTGTGCCTTTGGACACGTCATTTGGGACATCAGAATTGTATCTGGATAAAATGTTCTTGACTGCGCAATATCCGTTTGTCAGAATGATTCTTGATATCTTCGTCTGGCCCCTTGCATAGTCACATTGTTTATGTCCACAGGATGCTTTTTCCCTGGATGTTTTATTTCCGATCACATCATTCTCAGTATACGTTTGACACCATTGCATCTGAAAAACCCACAAGGTTTACCTCACGTGATCTAGAGCCTATGCTTCTCTTAATACATCCCAGAATCGTGTAAGCAGCAAAAAAGGCAAACACAATTCTGGGATGTATTAAGAGAAGCATGGAGTCTAGATCACGTGAGGTCATTATCCCCCTCTACTCTTCCTTAGTCAAACCTCATCTGGAATACTGTGTCCAGTTCTGGGCACCCCACTTTAAAAACACATATATAAACTGGAGCAAGTTCAGAGAACAGCTATCAGGATGGTGAGCGGTCTGCAAATCATGTCCTATGAGGAACGGTTAAAGGATCTGGGAATGTTTAGCAGAAGAGAAGGCTGAGGGGACACTTAATAGCTGTCTACAAATATCTGAAGGGCTGTTACAGTGCAGAGGGATCAGCCCTATTCTCATCTGCACAAGGAAAGACTAGAAGCAATGGGATGAAACTGAAAGGGAGGAGACACAGATTAGATATTAGACAATGAGGGGGATCAATGAGTGGAACAGGTTACCAAGAGAGGTGGTGAGTAGAGATGAGCGAGTGTACTCGCTAAGGCACATTACTCGTGCAAGTAGTGCCTTAGCCGAGTATCTCCCCACTCGTCTCTAAAGATTCGGGGGGCCGGCGCCGGTGACAGGTGAGTTGCGGCGGGTAGGGGGGGGGGGAGAGGGAGAGATCTCCCCTCCGTTCCTCCCCGCTCTCCCCTGCCGCTCCCTGCCCCCCGCCAGCCCCTGAATCTTTAGAGACGAGCGGGGAGATACTCGGCTAAGGCATCACTCACTCAAGTAATGTGCCTTAGCGAGTATACTCGCTCATCTCTAGTGGTGAGTGTTCCTTCAATGGAAGTCTTCAAACAGAGGCTGGACAGACCTGGGATGATTTAGTGAATTCTGCATTAAGCAGAGGGTTGGACCCTATGACCCTGGAGGTCCCTTCCAACTCTATCATTCTATAAGGTAGAGAGTATTGAAATATTGGCCTTGGCTAATCTAGCACAGATGACCATGCTGTTGCGACTTGTCGGTGGCAACAACGTCGTGGCATGGTGATTTCAACACAGGCAAAGACCTGTTGGCTTGTTAAGCAGAGCCTGCTGGTGCTGTCTGTCTTTGCTGCATGGTTGCATGCTGGATTAGTCATACCTGGGAGTAGGCTGGAGGTGTGGTTTTCTATTCACTCTGCCAGGTTTCAGGTGCAGTGTGGCTATATATTCTCACCCCTCCTGGTGTTCAGTGCTGCTTATTCAGTTCTCTAGAGGAAAGGCTGGTCTCTAGTGTTCCTCTAGGCTGGGTGAATTGCTACATTTTCAGTTAAGTGCTGTTTGTTTGCTATCAGTTGTATTTTGGTTTCCATTATTATTGTTACTTTGTGGTGGCAGTTCATCTCTCCAGGGGTTCCTAGAGGGACTATCAGGGCCCAGAAAGAAGGCCGTTTAGGACCAGGCCTTCTCTCTCCTGGAGTGGTGCTACCGTCCCACATAGCTGTGGTGCGCACTGTTCTACAGTACAATAGTCTTTCAGCTACTGTAGTAGTAATCCTCACTCTATGTCCGTGCTGAGGAAGGTGTTCATGTGCAGCACGGACGTGACACGTGCCTTGTTCAAAGTCACTTCGATCACCCGATTTTCCTATTCTAATGTCAATATCTGTCCTGATATTGAAACTGATCTGGGGTCATATGTCTATTTTACTTAAAGGGAAGGTTAATTCATGAAAGGGCAGGTGTTTCTAAGTGACCATTCAGTGTGAAGGCCAACTCTTTAGTGGCAGGGATGATGTTGGACAAACAGTTATAGATACAGTTTCCAGACCTCACAGCACTGATTGCTCTTATAAAGTAATATCTAGGGACAGTCTACTGCTGAGACAGGTTTAGCCAAATATCTTATGCTTTCAATATATATGTATACATCTATCAGCTAAAATACTACAGCTACTGAAAGGTGAAGAGTATAACATTAATTAGCTCATTACAGTGGCCCTGATCAAAGGGTAAGCAGTAAGTGAACAGTCAGTTCTTGAAGGTGATTTGTTAGAAATAGGAAAAATGAGTATGTGTAAGGATCTCAGCCTCTTCGACAAGGGCCAAACTGTGGTGGCTAGATGACTGTGTCGGAGAACTGGGCAGGTGATGTCATACTTAACAGAATGAATGGTTTAACTCCATGGGAGGGCAATTGTACTTAAATCTTACTTTATAACAGAAAATCGTGTTTGTCATTTGAGTACATCAGCTTTACTTCACCTCTTGTATCTAGTCTCAGCAAGACTCAGACAGTAAATTTGGACTTTACGAACCTGCACCCAATACCTGCTTAACTTCTGGTAATTTATCCTCTTCCTCTCTGTAGGAGCCATGTCTTTACACCAGGATGCACAGCATTGCAGACTTCACTGCTATAGGGTCTCACAGGCTATCACCCCTTGTTCTCTCTACAGCCAGTGTTTTGCTGTGGCTTTGCATATGTATTACATCCTACTGATAACATTACTCCATTACAATTATGGCTTATTTATGTATGTTTATTGCACAATTCAGCTACGTAATTGATATTTTTCAAGTTTTGGTATATAGTTGAAACACTGCATTGAACATGGTTAAACAAACCACAATTTTCATTGGATTTTGGATTTATTGAATGTGACCCTTGATCAAGGTCTGATTGCTGGCACAAACTACCCAAGTCTTCAATGTATTGCACCTTTCTACAGTTTTATATAAGCACACAAAGACTCACTTTTTGGGGAGAAAACGGTGCAAAACATGTATCTTGAAGTTTGTGCCCTTGATTCTTAAAGACTAGAGATGAGCGAGCACGCTCATTTAAGGCTGATGCTCGATCGGTCTTGTCGAGTAACTGAATACTTGACCGAGCACCGTACGGGGGGCAGCTGGGGGGAACGGGTGGGGAGAGTTAGAGATCTCTCTCTCTCTCCCTCCCCCACTCCTCCCCATCCCCCCCTCCCGCTGCCACCCCCCCCCCCCCCCCGCATGGTGCTCGGTTGAATAATCAGTTACTCGACAAGACCGATGCTCGATCGAGCATTAGCCTTAAACGAGCGTGCTTGCTCATCTCTATTTAAGACGTAGGCAATGCCCTTTTCTTCTGATGAATTATTCATATTGGGGGAGGCTTTATCACTGCCCAAGTGGCGTATCCGTGGAGCTTCCAAGTGTGGGCACACTGGCTTCTGAAGTTATTTCACATTTCTAAAAAAAAAGCTGTGAGCAGCTCTAAAATTCATTCCACATATTATGACAAGCATAATGCTATGTAGTAGATAATAATATAGATTCTAGTCCATTTTACTAACAAAGTATATGCTATTATGCTCAGGAAAATGCGCAAAATAATATGAAAGAAGCAGAGAAAAAAGTCAAACCATTTTAAACGCTGTTAGTAAGTCCCATTTAGTAACAGAAAGGAAGGCGCTCCTATTTTTACACGTGCTGTTGTTTCTATTTAAATGCAGATTTTGTCCCTTTGTGGGAGAGGTGTAGGAACAAGACATTTAAAATGTAATTTGCTGTGTAATTGCAATTTTCATATGGGATAAATCTCGGTGTGCAATGTTTTTCTTTGAAGGAGGCAGTGAAATAATGTTGCTGCACTAATTCCTGTTACAGGGAGTTCCAACACAAGCCTTTATATTTTTCTTGCAATGCATGTTGCTTGGAAAGAGAAAATTGAGACGCTTTCCAACTATACAGAAATGGACTCCGTAAAGAGGAAGCCAATCTTGAGAAGTCATGTACCGGAAAAACTAACGGAAAATTATTTTTGCTGATCATTTTTGGAAAGCTAAATTAAATGACAATATTTAAAATGATATTTTAAAAATGTGGATACCCTGATATTTTTATAACTTTCATTGTCAATGAAAATACTTTAACACTGGACAACAGTTGGGCAATTAAGGCCAGTCTCACACGAACGGGTCGGATTCCGCTTGCGGAAGACCTGTGAGTGCTCACGGGATGGAATTGTGAATGGTCATGTATGCATGCAGTTTTCCACGTGGGTGTACACATATGGACAGAGTATCATCCGCGCAAAAGATAACTCTCAAGCTGTGAACGACATCAGAAAGTAGCATTATACCGACCAGGCAAAATCTCTCTCCTCTCTCCCATCTAGAATTAGCTGTGATTTTTCTTCCACTCGCGGAATACGTAATTCATACCCGCCGATGTGAAAGACACTTGAAACTATATGCCTTTTAATGCCAGCGTATTATCCCGGATCGTGCATGGACAATGACTGCGAAATCCGGAATTTAAATCCGGTCATTCGAAACCGGCCATACTGACCCAATGATTATCGCTCCAGTTATTTCACACAGCAGCAATGATCACCTACTGAATGGCAAAGCAATGCTCTGGGATCTCTTCTGGCCGCCTGCCTCCATCCACAGATGAAGGACTGCACGTTTTAATGGGCCATCAGTCTCTTTATCTTTGGTGGGCTTGTTGTTAGCCATTTAGTCATTCAATACCCTCAGCAACCTTAAAGGCGAGCTCCCTCCCATGTTGGTGGGCTAAAAACCAAGCAACTCCAACAAGTTCATGATTCTCGTTCACTTGCCCTGTTGTGTTCTGCTTTTACATGGGGCAACAGTTGCCCATAATTGATCTTTTGGCTGATTATTTAGGTGATTATTGGTTTCTGTAGAAGTACCCTAACTGTATGAAAAAAAAATCTTGCTATATTCCAGTTTCCATATTGACCACTGATCAGATAATACCTCTATTGTTCACCTGGAGGCAAATAACACAGAATTGCATAATTGAAAATAGGTGATGGATAGCAGTGTTCCACCTCCCTCCCCAACTTTCAGTCACAATGATCGCTGCACACTTTATAGAGCATGCCCACAATGCTCTTCCAGTCACGTTGATTTCTAGTGTGCCTTTAAATGCATGTCTGCCCTTTAGAGTTGCAAATTATGCCAATGACATTGTTCCACTCTCAAATATGATTCCTAATCTAGATAATGTCTTTAAATTTATGGCCAATATATGTTCCTAAACTACGCTACAAGTAATATATCTATAACAGAAATGTTTTATTATAATCTCGAAAGTATTCTTAAACAAACCAGAATCCAACAAGGATAATAATATAAAGATGTCAATTCTATATGAATTTTGGCTCTATATTAATATTTTCCTTAAAAATGTCTAAAAAGAAGACCTTTGTGACATGTGACTGCTCATACTGACTTTTACTTGACTAATTTCCAAAATCAATAGAAAAAAAAAGTAAGTATTAAAAGCCCGGCGTATATAGCTGCAACAGACAACACTATTTAGTGGAAGCAATCTTGAGTCTGTGTGAGAAATTTCATATAGATTCTGTTTCATTATTTTCAACATGTATTGCTTGGCTTAAAATAAACTATTAACCTGTATTTGCATATCGCAGGAAATGGAAAAGAAGGCAAAATATCAACTCCAAAGAAGGAAGCTTGACCCAGTTCCAAAGTCAGATTCACATCTTTCAAATTATAGTTCTAAAAGCATTAACACACTTTAGAAATTGGCATGGTCATAAATCTCATTTCCATATCAATGCCAGCCAGACTATTATAATTTCACAATCAATTTTGCAATACATACATTATGTGAATATTCAGAGTACTATAATGAGATAGTCCAACTTCTAAATCAGGAGCTTTCAGAAAGCTGGGAAAATAAATATGCAAATACTCTTTGTTGGAATAAATGTGATGGTCAATGTAATCATTGTAATCAATTAGACTAAATACATGACTTCACTGCTTTAGGAAACAAATAATTGATGGTCAAGAAAATTAAAATTAGGCTCTATTTTATGTGTCAGTGAGAATTTTCTGAAATCAAAAAATAGGGATTTTTAATTAGTATACAACATGGAAAGCTGTTAAGTCTAAAAGGTCTATTGATGGTATTCACAGTTGCTCCTATGCTGCCAACACGAGGTGTGATATTTTCCATAAACAATTGAATTCCAACCAGTTATACTAATGAGGCATACTACTATTAACCTCCTGTGTGCATTGTACAAATATACATGCAAATGGAATTACAGCAGGCACCAATGTGATAACATTGGCATTTGGCTTTCAGTACCATCTCTATGCCGATGACACCCAGTTATACACCTCCTCTCACGACGCCATAGCAACATTCCTCCAGAACACCACTGACTGTCTGTCCGCTGTCTCTAAGACTATGTCCTCTCTAATCCTAAAACTGAAACTCTCAAAAACTGACCTACTGATGATTCCACCCTCTACTAACTGACCTCATCCTGACATCTCCATCTCAGTGTGTGGCACCACCATAACTCCAAGACAGCATGCCCACTGACTTGGGATTATATTCAACCCCAATCTCTCCTCTCCCCCCCCCCCCCCCCTATATCTAATCTTTTGCCTGAACATGTCAGCTACATTTCAGGAACATCACAAGAATCTGCAATGATTCAATGAATGGCTGTAATTGGTTCCTCAAGTGCTGGCTCTGATTGGCTGAGCTGCTCGCTCTGATTGGCTGTAGGAAGCTCTGCAGGAGAACTTCAAGCAACTGCTGGAGCGCTTCAGGGGAGACGCGCGAGAAGCTGGACAGCACCGGAGAGGTGATGTATTCCTTTTTAAAAATTTTTTTTAATGCAGCTAGGGCTTAGTTTAGACCTTTTACAGTAGGATTTTTGTGTGAGGCAATGCAACACATAGAAAGGCTCCATAGAGAAACATGGGCTATAAAAAAAAAACAACAAAAAAAAAAAACGCAAATCGTAGCTGTATAGAGCATGCCTCGATTTTGCAGTCTTGCAATGTCACAGGCTACAAAACATTGCTGGTATGGAAGAACCCAAAGGAAAGCATGGGCTTGTGTGGAAGCGGCCTTATGAAGACATCCAGCACTATGGTCCAGCCAATAAAAAACATTCTTTGTTACACCAAAATTTTGGCATATTTTAAAGCTCCTCTAAGCCACTCCCTTTTCCACAGACTATGAGAAATAGAAAAAAAAGGAGTGGAGCTATCCTAGTGAAGGTTAGGTGCAGTAGGAATTAGTTTACCCTTGTCCTAGTTGAATGTCTTGACGATGGAGTGGCAAGAGTGGTATATGCATGAAATGGTAGGTGTCGTCAACCTAAGAAACATTCAAGCAGTAGGTAGACATGTATAGCTCGGAATGGTGAAGACTGTAAAACTGGGAATGAGGCTCGACCCTTCGATGAACATACACATACTCAAATAGTGTCAGGTTAATTTCTCTATTTTTATTGATAAAACCAACTAATAAAACATCTTTCGAAGTATCACAATGTTTCTTCTTCAGTAGTGCTCGGGACACCCACTGTTGTAGTGCAGAGGAAGGGCAAGACATGTGTGTGGGAGAAATTGCTTAGGTTGTCAAAACTGTCCAGTAAAGCAAAAAGCATGTCTAATGGCAAAAACACATTGCCGTAGGCACGACTACACTCGGCATTACAGATTGTAGATGCACCTGAAGGAACATTTCTTCTCCCTCGCCGGCAGTTCAAACTCCGCGCCAGAGTGCAGGAGTTTGAAAAAAGAGTCGGGAAGATAGTGGCTGCCTAATCATTCCCGCACAATGCATACCCTACATGCGGGGAAGATAGGGCAGGCCTTATCTTTTCTTGGCCATAGTATTCACAGCCAAGAAATTCCAGCAGTGGAAACAAAAGCCCTGAACTCCTAGTAAAATCAATGGTTTAGTTGTGTCTCCTTATACGGTCGTGATTATCATGGCTGTACAGGGGAAGAAAAACACGTCCATGTATTTTTGTTCACGTAATACACAGTAGCAAGATCCCAAAGACTTTAATGTTGCTGCTCACACAAGCCGTGCAAAATATGCGCTTGAAAAAAAAAATCTTGGCGCACATTAAGATAGTGTATGGGGAGTGGCAGCATGCAATAAGTAGGCATATAATTGCGTACATGCTGCATGCTCAAGTGCAAGAGATACGCGTACGGCACGCCGACAAGCAGGTGTATAACGCCTAGCCTAAGTGCCATAATGCAAAACAGGAGAATACTTAGTATTGGAGGCACATTTATTAACAAACTCCTTACAGATGAAATTAATAAACCGGAATGTAACATTTGTATTTCCAGTAGATTCCGCAGCATCGTGTATTCAGTAATTGCATTCAGCTGAAATGATACTATATATTTAATGAATTGGAGACAACTTACCCGATCCTCACTGTTTTATCATCTCCCAAAGTTTTGACAAAGGCAGTAAAATATACCGCACGCAATTATTTAAAACCGTACTTATTCAGATGGATGAAGGAACCAGTCATTGTTTGATTAGAAAATATAACTATATCCTACCCCATATTACAAAGTTATAAATTCACTTATTAATTTCAAACTAATAACTAAATCCGATCGTTTCTGCTGATATTAACTTCTCTAATATTTAGCGCACATTAATTCTGCAGAAGGCAATGTGAATTCTGACAGCCGTGAGATAATACAAATGTTTATGGTTCGGAATCTTATTTTAATAAACATTATATCAGAAATTGAAGTATCAGTTGCTACAAAGTATAACCCCGGTGAAAACACGTGGGCGATACAGCAGTGTGCGGCAACAGGAAAACCATTTTCTGAACAGATAATATCCACAGGGGACATTTGTCTGCAGCTTGAGTAGTCAGGTTTTATAAATGCAATTCATTGTTAACCCTTTAGTGACTCGCCTATTTTGTACCTTAAGGACCAAGCGATTTTCACTGTCGCGTTGCAAGATCCATAACTCGTTGACACAGCCGCAAGGCGGCTTGTTTTTCGTGCGATCAGTTGTATTTAATTTGGAGATGGAAAAACCTTCTAGAAAGTCTAGCATTGTTTTTTAGGTTTTGTTTTCACGAAATTCACCATGCAGTAAAAATATGATCAAAATCTTTCTGTATTTCCTACATGATTAGGTTTTGTTTGTGTGTGTGTATTTCGGATAGTTAGAAACAAGAATCTTTGCAATGCTCTGTGTACAGTCTATAGAACACAGCACAGCAGAGGTTCCTCCTACCAGTCCTGCGAGGATTGAGAATCAGATATACAACCTGTAGAGGGAAAAATTAGGCTGATTTACATGGTAGACGAGGAGGCCGTTGTCAGGCCTCCGGCTGTCATGTTGACCCATTGATACCTTATCGATAGGTGACAGGAAGAGCCTCCTGTCCCTGTCATCTGCCTACATAATACAGTTGCTTTTGATTGTGGAATGTAAGGGGTTAAACTACTAGGACCTAAGGTTTCTCTAGATTTTATTATGCTATGGATTAAAAAGTATTTTTGACAAGAAAAAAGCTAAATCTCCCTTAATTTGTGAAAATACACAACATCAAAGAAGTAGAAAGTGTTCAAAGAAGGGCGACCAAGCTTACATGAAGTCCAAAAATCGGATTACACCCTATACAACAACACTCTGATATCTATCCTTTAACCAACTGTAAATTCACCAGATTATTAAGGGATTAAGTCCAATTTAAAATAACATATCTACTAACTCTGTGTGCAAAACTATATGAAAGGCTTTACTTCAATCCAGACAGGTGATATCCATGGCACCATCTTCATCCACCATGTTTGTGATATAGTCAAAAAAATCAATGAGATTAGTTTCACATTATCCGCACTGTTTAGCATCATGGCCCTTAATGGTCAGTTTTCCCTGAGCTAGTGGGTGGAGACTAGTTGCTTTGATGTCTCCCATGTATTGCACACAGCAGCGGCAAGAGGGCCAGACAACAGAACTGAGCAATGTAGGTATGACTCCAGCACGAAGTTAAATTGATAAGTTACTAAAAGTTGCAGCAGCATCTGTGTGTGTTTCTTTGCTTCTCCCTCTCCAGCATCTTCCTCCCTCTCCTCTCTACCGACTTCTATGGGTAGTATCTGTAAGTGTACAGATGTCTGTGTACAGATTCTATCAGTGTATTCAAAGTGAATGATCAACGCAGAGGGAAGAGAACTGGCTGATAACTAAAGAAAGGCATTTCTCTTTAATATGATATATTACAAAATTTGTTCTATTTGCTTCTACTAAAGATTTATGGGGAAAAAAAGCATATTTTGCTGTCTGAACTGTAATGGCTGTAAAAGTGGACAGATTTATGAAAAGGTTAGACATCTTCCTTGATAACACAACATTCGGAGTGCTAATAGTAAAGTAGAATGTCTGATTGGCAGGAAGGATTTTTTCGATTGCATGGCAAATTGGTCTACATCACCGAAGGTTGGTTAAACTTGATGGACTACGTATTTGTTTTTGAGTCTATCAACTATATAACTGTGAAAGCTAACTTTATTTTCTCTAGTTTCTCATATTCCCTCAAGTGAACAAATAACATAGCTAAAAAATATAGCAACTAGAAGCAAACTGAAATTGAAGAATTTACTTAAATATTACTAAACAATTCAGCTTGGTAATCCGTACTTTTTGTTGCCAAATGGCTTGGAATTCTTAAGTGCTCATATAAAAACAATTTCACAGGTAATGAGCGGCATGGGTAGGTGAAATGATTAGATTCCCATTTAAATTCATGAATTTCACAACAGAACGAGCTTCAAAACAGTTTAGTAAATAGTACAGGATTCCTGCAATTCTAGCATACTTGGAAATTGTGTTTTACTGATTGGACAATGCGTTTCATATTCTAATTCATAACTACAGGCAGCTCGGGCTATAACTTCTGGGGATACTGTAAAAGCAATCAATCTTTGCATGGCTCAAAAAAATCATTCTATACACTACAGTGATAATGATTTATCGTAAGATCTTCAAAGAGAACTGATAGCAATGTTAGGAGTTTGTGCTTCAGCATGTAGAAAATACCTGTGCATGTATATGAGTATTTAATGTGTGGCTGACCTAATGGGGCTATATTGGGTTAACCCTTATCGACCTTGGATCTGAAAATGGCAAAAATGATTGAAATAGACATTAACTTTTCAAAAAACTTGTGCTTATGTAATAGCCAGTGTGATGACTGGCAAGCCTGCAATTTACTTTATTTACCTAAAATGTAATTTTTGTGCTGAAAAATCACTCTAAAGTGCTGTCTCTCTTCCCCTTATCTTGCGGTCTGCTTCCACATGATTGACAGAGGACACAAGGATGCCAAAGCTGGAGGAAGAGTCATTTTGCTCTTTGTACTGTATGCAGAAAGCAGAGAGGAGAGGGAGGAGGGAGAGAGACTCACACACAGATATGAATGGTAATTCTAATTGTGAGATATCTGTTCCTTTCTATACACATAGACACTGCTCAATCTTTCTGTATCTCCTACATGATTAGGTTATGTCTGTGTGTGTACATCAGACAGCCAGAAACAAGAATCTGTGCAATGATCTGTGTACAGTCTATAGAACACAGCACATCACAGGTTCCTCCTACCAGTCCTGTGAGGACTGAGAATCCGATATACAACATTTGGAGGGGAATATTGGGAAAATACAAGATACAAATCATATAATGGCCAGAAAGAATTATATTCCTTACATACACACAGCAGCTTATTCTGAGAGGTTATCTGAAAAGTCAGGTATGCCTTAAGTTATACTGATTCATATTTCACCTTATTTCTAAGATTCTGAATTCTATGTATTATATCTCTACAAGTTTAACTTATGGGATATCAGAAAAAGTAAAGGTAAAAAGTATATAAATGGATCATTTCAAAAATAACATTTAAGGTCCAGGTTTTATTTGCAGCTTAAAAATGTAGACATGTTTGCATTCGCTTTCTACTGCATTTTGATGTATTGGGAAAAGGGGCATACTGTATACTGGCAGTACAATAAAGTAGTGACCACTAACAAAACATGCAGTTTGGATAATGGTTTGATGTGCAAGCAAATACATAAGTTATAAATCACGAACTCTGCAATTTGTGCAGAACTAGGAAAAAGAAACAACCATACCCTAGCTAATCCTGACAGATCTCATTGATTTATAATGGGTCAGTCAGGTTTTCATTACCTTTACATGATAGAATAGTGAGGGAGAATATTCTTTTATGGCCATCAAAGAGCAACTGAAAGCTGACATAAAGAATTCACAGAAGTGTGACCCTTCCCATCAACTTCCCTGATTTAGATCATGGCCTGATTGGTGGCCAAAGCTATGTGTGGGAACCCAGCCAAAGACATTATTGTAGGCAGTGACAAACAGAAATTGATGCACAAATGAGAAAGAGGAAGCCGAGGTGATGGAGTTCAGAAGTCAAGAGGTAGAGCACTGGAACACTAAACAATAATGGATGCGAGATAATAGCTAAGAACGTCAGATAATAGAACTTTACTTTCTCAAAGTACCATTCGGGATTCACTTTCTCATAAATCAAAAGCAGATGCACGGAGTTCCAACAATAGCACTGTAACCACAACCAGAATCAGAACACATGCCAGTACAAACAACACTGTTTAAAAACCTGAATGGTAAAGGGGTTGTGTCACAAAAATTGTTTAGAATTAAGTGCCGCCCATATATAATTAAACTTATTAAAAAATGTTTGCTATCCCCAGATATTCCAGCACTAATTTTAGAATAGCGCCACCTGTTGTTTCCATTCTGTGTCCATCTCTGTAATAGTTCCAAGGTGATTGCACATACTCAGTCTTGCTTCTTTCTACTCCACTAGGTATGTGGAAGGATCCCTGGTGTGGTGAGCGACTACTTCCGAAGCTCCAGCATCCAGTCTAAAGTCTAAAGAGATGCTGAGCTCGTGATTATTGAGTGCATAGAATGCATAGAAGCAAGACTGAGTAGATATGACCACCTTGAAACGTTTAATGAGGTAGACCGGACACAGAAAGGCTGTTCAACAGAAACAGCAGGTGGCGCTATACTAAGATTAGTCCTGGTTAGAGATGAGCGAGCATGCTCAGTAAGGGCAGTTACTCGAGAGAGCACCGCTATTTTCAAGTGACTGGATGCTCGTCAGAGAAATTTTTTTGGGGGGGGGCACAGAGGTAAGCGGGGGGTTGCGGAGGGGAGCGGTGGTGGGGGGGGGTAGGGGGATCTCTCTCACTCTCCCCCCCACAGCCCCCTGCAGGCCCCTCCCCCTAAATTTTCTCCAAGGAGCATTCAGTTACTCGAAATTAGCGGTGCTCTCTCGAGTAACTGCCCTTACTGAGCATGCTCGCTCATGTCTAGTCCTGGTATATCTGGGGATATAAACATTTTTTTACTAAATGTAAATACAAAAATATTTATAGTTATGGGCTGAATTCAACTATTGACAATATTTCCATAGAACAATCCTTTAAAATACAAGGGAGCCAGTGTGGAACTCACCACTACTCTCCACTATAAATAAGCATTGGGAAGTTTACGGGTTAAGAAACGAAAATGTTAACAATTAGTGTTGTACAGACTACCTGCACACAACTCCTACATTTATTTCATGCTAGGCAATGAAGTGGCAAGGTATCCATCAAACTAAGAAAACAAGGTGGACATATAGATGTATGCAATACTATAACAAAGCCAAAGGGAGGTAGTTAAATAGACAAGCCACAATGTCTATTATTTTATATCCGTCCTTTGAAATATTCCAGTAGTTGGTAATGCAGTTTAACATTGTGGAGTAATTGTCTTTTTTCAATGCTATCGATGAGCATTTATTTAGAAAGAAGTCTACAGAAGATGCATGAGATTCAGAGCCGCTTAAATACAGTATGTTGACGAGACTTTGGTCCTACCTGGTGAGTTGAGCAGTCTTGACATCTTACAAGAGTAGGATATATACTGTTCACATTTCTCTGCGCTGTTTGTGATGGTGGAGATCTGATCCATAGATGCATTGTAATTCAGTTGTACCACTACTCGTTTCTCTTTGGTGGCACCTGGTACTGATGTTTCAGGTTTCAAATCATGGTATAAGGTTGTCCACACTTTATCCTCTGCGGAAAAGATAAAAATTAGCTGTGTGAAGATGACTGTGTAAAGATGACTACAGTTATTCATGATTTTTGCATGTGTATTGATTTTAAAGCAACGCTCCAATCCAAAAACAAAGGTGGCCACAGCAGCTTCTCTGACTGGCTGATGCACACTGTGCAATAGTATACATCATTAGTCCAAGCCACTATACACCTGCTTTGATTAACTAGTGCAGTCCACATGAGCAGTGCTTTATAGTCACATCAGCAGGTAGTGTCTTAGATTACTGATGCATACTATACACAGTATGCATCAGGTAGTTAGAGAAATGGTTCAGCCACGTGTCAGGTTGTGCTGCTGGGATCTGTTGTTTTACAGGTTTCCAGGAGCACGCCTTCACAGGTGTGGAATAATTGTGCTGGCTGGGTATGGATTTCTCCAGCCAGCCAATCTCCATTGGTCTGCTATACCGGTCTATATATACCAGCCCCTGTGGAAGAGGAAGCAGGTATCCCTTCACTCTAGGGTTTGGTTTTCGTGCATGCCTGTTATGTGTTGTGTGTTTATAGGTGTGAACATGTGAACAGTGTCATGTTCAGTGTCTGTGCAGGTGGCTGGACATCAGGGACATCAGGTGTGAACAGGCATGTTCACTGTATATCTGTGTGAACAGTGATGTGTTCTGTGGGTCTACGCAGGTGGCCAGACATTAGGTATGAACAGTCATGTTCTGTGTTGCATGCTATCCTTAGAGCGTTGGTGTGAACTGTATCCTGCTGTGGATCATTTGCCATCTAAAGTGAGGTAGGTACCTAGGTTCCAGTGCAGGGTTGTCCTTATCGGGATGATCACCCTGCTTTCAAGCTGGTGTCATGCGGAAGTTGTCTCATTACAGTATGGACCGGCAAGACAACGAGGACCATTGAGGTGGGTTTGCGGGCTTAAAGGGGTTGTCCCGCACCTAAACAGTAAAAATTTTTTTTGCCCAGTCCCCCAGGTACTCCAAAGGAATACCGCTGCCATGTGTTATTTAAAAAAAAAAATCTCTTACCTGAATCCCCGTTCAGCATCTTTAAAAAGTCTTCTGTCCAAGATGGCGCCGCTGGTCTTCTCCCACGGTGCACCACGGGTCTTCTCCCATGGTGCACCGTGGATGTTCTTCTGCAGTCTGCGTCCACTGCCGATTACAGCCACCCCATTGGCTGATCGGCACCACGTGTCGGAGCTACGCGATGACGCGGAGAAAAGGGAGGAGCCAGGACGCAGCTCGTGAGCCCGGACCATCCAGAAGAGGAATCGTCTCTGCGCAAGCGCGACTGTTCCTGCGACCAGAGGAGAAGTTTGGTCGGCGCCATGGAAACGGGGACGCCAGCACAGGGGGGGACCCCTGTAGATAAGTAAATAACTTCTGTATGGCCAATATTTAATGCACGATGTATATTACAAAGTGCATTAATATGGCCATACAGAAGTGTTTAACCCCACTTGCTGCCGCGGGACAACCCCTTTAAGTGATTTGGTCAATCCACTAACTAATAACTTGTACTCTTATAGCTGTTCCATCTGGTTATGTGTGCAGCTGTGTATGGTGCATGTTTTAGTCATCAGTTAAGTCCTTTTGTTATGTCTGACCGTGAGTCCAGTTATCAGTATGCAGTTGCTCCCTTTGGTGTGCATTTGCATGAGATTTGCAGGTGTTGGATCTAGAGTTCCGCACGGACATAACACTACCTTTGGTTCTCCAGGACCGGATGGTTGCTTTAAATCTCTACATGCTTGAATGTTAGACACTGAGGATATTTTTTTCTTCTTTGTACAGCATCCTTTATAATGGATCTGTCATGTCTCCTGGGTCACCTTATCTGATATCAGCATAAGAGGAGATTACCAATTCAAAAGCCTTTTGCAAACACACTGTGATTGACAGCCTCGGCTGTAGACATGGAGAGTCGTTAATCTCACCATCGCTGACGGCGGTTGGAGGACTACATGCAAACATACATAAGGTTTCTCTGTGAGCCCTGGCAACAGTTAGACAGTTTTGTACATGGAAATAATGAAGGAAATCATACAAAACTGTATATGTAGAGCTAAGCATTTACCCCTCTATGTCCGCAAATAGTGGCATATAGAGACCTGACGGAGCAGCTTTGACCTACGGATGTAGCATTCATCACCATGGATAAAATAATGCAGTGCAGCGATAGCACCAACTGAAATGAACAGCTGTGCGACACAAATAGCGGAGAGATCCATGACGCACTATGCTATTAAAGGGGTTTACTAGGGAAATACTATTGATAACCAATCATCAAGAGAGGTCATCATTAGTTGATCAGCTGGAGTCTGCCACTTAGGAGTCTGGCTGAACAGCTGATTAGACACCCGTTGTCATTGTCACTACACACAGCGGTATGAAGAGGAAGCTGCTGCTTTAATTCCTGTGTAGTGGCTGGTGCTTGTAAATGCAGGTGCAACTTCCATTGATTTTAATGAGAGATGGACTTGCAGTTACAAGCGCTGACTACTACACCGGAGTCAGAGCCGCAGCATCTGCACCATACCTCTGTATGGAGTGGCAATTACAGCAAGTGCTCAAGCAGGGGTCCGAAGCGGTTGATTCCAGCTGATCAACTACTGATGACCAATCCTTAGGATACAAAATATAGTGTTAAGTCAGCAGTACAAACCGTATACCAATAATGGGAAAGTGTTAAAGATGTGCGCTGAAGGTAGGGATCCCGACTCCAAATCCAAACAATCCAAGAAAACAGAAGTCCAAGAGCAGCATAGAGGGTACAAACAGTAACATCAATCATAATACATCTTTATTTCTAGAGATGAGCAAGCATACTTGCTAAGGACAATCACTCGATCGAGCATTGTACTTAG